>NW_016107321.1:12903402-12922228 GCF_001604975.1 Cebus imitator
ACAAGAGTGAAACTCCATCTCAAGAAAAAAAAATGTACACAGCTTCAGTTTGGGAGGAAGAAACGTTCTGGTTGTACAAAAATATGAATGTACTTAATGCCACTGAACTGTATGCTTCAAAATGATTAAAAGTAAATTTCATATTATGTATATCTTGTCATTATTATTATTTTTATTTTTATTTTTAATATATATATATATTTTTAATTTCAATCGTGTTTGAGGTATAAGTGGTTTTGGGTTACATGGATGAATTGTATGGTTTACTATAATTTTTAGGTTCTGTTGGTGGGGAATGGAGGGACAGCGGGGGGTTGGGGAGGTCAGGGAGGGATAACATGGGGAGAAATGCCAGATGTAGGTGATGGGGGGATGGAGGCAGCAAACCACATTGCCATGTGTATACCTATGCAACAATCCTGCATGATCTGCATATGTACCCCAGAACCAAAATACAATGAAAAAAGAAAAATGAAGGCTGGGTGCAGAGGCCTGTAATCCCAGCACTCTGGGAGGCTGAGGTAAGGGGATCACTTTAGCCCAGGAGTTTGAGATCAGCCCGGGCAACATAGCAAGAATCTAGCTCTATTAAATGTTTTAAATTACCCAGGTGTAGTAGTGTGTGCCTGTCATCCTAGCTACTCAGGAGACTGAGACGGGAGGATCACTCCAGCCTAGGAGGTTGATGCTATCCTAAGCTGTGATTGTGCCGCTGAACTTCAGCCTGGGGGACAGAGTGAGACACTGTCTTTAAAAAAGGAGAAGGAGAAGGGGAAGGGGAAGGGGAAGGGGAAAGGGCAGGAGAAGGGGAAAAGGAAGGGGAAGAGGAAGAGGAGGAGGAAGAAGATGAAGAAGAGGAGGAAGAAGAAGAAGAAGAAGAAAGAAGAAGAAGAAGGAGGAGGAGGAGGAGGGGAGGAGGAGGAGGAGGAGAAGGAGGAGGAAGAGGAGGAAGAGGAAGTTGCTGAAGGTGTAAGAAGTATCTACATGGGAAAGGTCAGGAATAGGAATCAGAGTTGGCCTGTTCAGATTCCCTTCTGTGCAACATGCACTGGGCCAAGGACTGGGTAGCAGCAGAACCCATGTGCTTTCCATGGACCAGGTGCCAGGCTATGTGAATTTAGTGTTTTGCCTCATCTAATAATCATAGGCAATGAGTTATGTTGCCCTAGTTCCCATGTTACAGAAGCAGAAACTGAGACTCTGAGAGGTTGACTAACTTGTTCAAGTTCTCTTGGCTAGTAGACGGCAAAGCCATGATGATTAAATCCAGGTCTGTCTCATTCACAAGTCCTTGTGCTTTCAGGAGTACCAAGCTACAGTTGGTGAAATAAAAAGAACTTGATGATGACTGAACAAAAACACCTAAATATTAATTTATTTTTTAAACTATAATAAAAATATTATTCCCTGGTGGAATTACTATATGGTATCATTGGGAGGCATATCCAGAAGCAGCTATAAAACTATTTCCAGAACCCATGATTCCTACCACTTTCATAGTTACATCTTCCAAAATATGAAAGAGTAACCACGTGAAGGTATTCGTCAGTAGATTATGACATATGCAAATCTTTCTGGAAAACCTTTCCACATACTCCAGAATAAAATAAAGAGAAAAATAAAAAGTAGAAAGCAAAGTATTGAGGGAATAAATAAGAAATTTATATTCTATAACAGAACAACTGCAGTATTATGTTTGGAAATGAATTTTCACTCACATATTAAAGCGAATATCTCCAATTTACAGCCAATGCCATGAGCCAAAGAAAATGAAATAGAATTTGGCCGTCTCAGTGAACACATTCCTAAAAATCCAGTGAGGACATTCAATGTGCCATGATTTGAACTATTTCACAACCACATCCGTACACAATGGCATGCAAATAAAAACTGCATGCCTTAATAATGCATCCCAAATTATAATTTTACAGCTAGTCAATTCTAGTTCATCTTATCAGTGACAACCACCACCTCCAAGAGGCATCTTACTTTTAATATTTAAGAGAGACAAAAATATATTATTTGCATCTAAGTAAATTTTCAAAGAAAAAAAATTTTTAAGGAATTCTAGGAAAGAAAATTGTCCTGGAAAAGTTTCTTTCTCTAAATGACACAAAGTGAAGAGGAAATCCTCTATTTGCCCTCACTAGACCCCAGTCTGTTGAAATTTTGGCCAGGACAATGACATGATCCTTTTTTTTTTGTCCAGCCTCTGGCTTACCATCTGCAAAACCACAATTGTTTTAAGCACCTGGCAAAGGATCAAACCAACAGCTGCAATAAATGAAAACATAATGAAATCAGTGACCACCAGCTCATTGTAATACCCCAGGGACAATGAACCACTTTTGGTAATGCTTCTCAGGCTCAACAAATAAGCAAGTGCTATTCTACAGCTCAGAAAAGGACTTTCTGAAATAGTTCCTTATGGGACAGTAGATAAGCCTCAAAGAGGAGAGAAGTGTGATGATTCGTGTGATTACTTCAATGCCAGGCAGCATTCAGCTCACCTGTAGACCCCTCTCCTTTACTCTGTTCAATTATTTCCAGAGAATTATCCAAGCTTTCCTCCCACTTGCACTCATTTGAAATCTAAACTCTGGTGTCCAAAAGTAGTAGAAACAATTTCAAAACTGTTCTTTTCCTAAGCTGAAGAAGGAAGGAAGAGGAAAATAGCCTCGCAATCAGAGCAAGAGGGTAAAACTCAGAAACCCTAAACAGGACTCTGTTTACTGCCCTGGCTTCCTAGACTCATAAATAAGCCCATTTTCCATCTTTCAATTTCTGTGCCATTTTGGTGCTTTGTGAGAAAACAGAAAAGATGGTTCACTAAGATCTGGCGTGGAGGTGAGCTATGCATGTCCCGCCAGCTGTTTACACCTGAATGCTCCTTTGTACACTTTTGAGCCTTTCTGTGCTTAATAAGCCATTTCACTCATCTTCAGGAGCCTCCCCAAACTAACTTCCTGGGAGAAGCTCCTCCCAGGTATTCTGATAAGACTAATGAAAATAAATTGTTCTATTGAAAAGACACATGCACCCATATGGTCAACAGAGCACTATTCACAATAGCAAAGACGTGGGATCAACCCAACTGCCCATCAGCTATCCTGAATAAAGCATATGTTTTACATCTACACCATGGAATACTACACAGCCATTAAAAAAAGGAATTCATGTCTTTTGCAGCAACGTGGATACAGCTGGAGGAATATCTAAGCAAACTAACACAGAAACAGAAAACCAAATACCACATGTTCTAACTTATAAGTGGGAGCTAAACATTTAGTACACATGGACATAAAGACAGAAACAATAGACAGTGGAGACAACTAGAGGTGGGAAGGAGAAATGGCGGCAAGGGCTGAAAAACTATCTATTGGGTACTACATAGGTGACAGATTCATCCATATTCCAAACCTCAGCATCCCTCAGTGTACCTCTGTAGCAAACCTGCATATATACACCTGATTTTTAAAATAAAATTTGAAAAAATAAATAAAAAGGAAGCAATGAACGATCAGTTGGGCGCTTCTGAATTAATGTCAAGGGGTTCCTCTAGCACATGATTAACACATGAGTTCAGTCATCCCTGTTTTTTAAATTGGTTTAAGTCCACTTCAGAAATAAGGAAACAAACTAAAAAGCCTATCAGACCTAGAAATAATTACTAGTCCTAGATCCTTGAAGAATCACCACATTGTCTTCCACAATAGTTTAATTTACAGCCCCACCAACAGTGTAAAAGCATTCCTATTTCTCCATATCCTCTCCAGCGTCTGTTGTTTCCTGACTTCTTTATTTTTAGACAGAGTCGCCCAGGATGGAATGCAGCGGCATGACCTCGGCTCACTGCAACCTCCCCTTCCCAGATTCAAGCAATTCTCCTGCCTCAGCCTCCTAAGTAGCTAGGATTACAGATGCATGCCACCATGCCCAGTTAATCTTTGTATTTTTGGTAGAGACGGGGTTTCACCATGTTGGACAGGCTGGTCTCAAACTCCTGACCTCATGATCCACCCGCCTCGGCCTCCCAAAGTGCTGGTGCTGAGATGACAGGTGTGAGCCATCATGCCTGGCCTATTTCCTGACTTTTTAATGATCACCATTCTAACTGGTATGAGATGGTATGTCATTGTGGTCTTGATTTGCATTTCTCTAATGACCAGGGAGGATGAGGGTTTTTAAAATATGCTTTCTTGGCCACATAAATGTCTTATTTTGAGAAGTGTCTGTTCATATCCTTCACCCACTTTTCGATGGGCTTATTTTTTTGTGTAAATTTGTTTAAGTCTTTTGTAGATTCTGGATATTAGCCCATTGTCAGATGAATAGATGACAAAAATTTTCTCCCATTCTGTAGGCTGCCTGTTCACCCTAATGTTAGTTTCTTTTGCTGTGCAGATGCTCTTTAGTTTAATTAGACCCTATTTGTCAATGTTGGCTTTTGTTGACATTGCTTTTGGTGTTTTAGTCATGAAGTCTTTGCCCATGCCTGTGTCCTCAGTGGTATTGCCTAGGTTTTCTTCTAGGATTTTTATGGCTCTAGGTCTTACAGTTAGTTAATTTTTATATATGGTGTAAGCAAGTGGTCCAATTTTGGTTTTCTGCATATGACTAGCCAGTTTTCCCAACACCATTTATTAAACAGGGAATCCTTTCCTCATTGCTTGTTTTTGTCAGGTTTGTCAAAGATCAGATGGTTGTAGATGTGTGGCATTATTTCTGAGCCTCTGTTCTGTTCCAATGGTTTTTGGCACCAGTACCACACTGTTTTAGTTACCGTAGCCTTATAGTATTTGACCCAGCAATCCCATTACTGGGTGTATACCCAAAGGATTATAAATCATTCTACTATAAAGACACATGCACACATATGTTTATTGCAGCACTATTGACAATAGCAAAGACTTGGAACCAACCCAAATGCCCATCAGTGATAGACTGGACAAAGAAAATGTGTCACATATACACACCATGGAATACTATGAAATCATAAAAAAGAATGAGTTCATGTCCTTTGCAGGGACATGGATGAAGATGGAAACCATTATTCTCAGCAAACTAACACAGGAACAGAAAACCAAACACCGCATGTTCTTACTCACAACTGGGAGTTGAACAATGAGAACACATGGACACAGGGAGGGGAACATCACACACTCGGGCTTTTAAGGGGGTAGGGGGAGGGATAGCATTAAGAGAAATACCTAATGTAGATGATGGGTTGATGGGTGCAGCAAACCACCATGGCACGTGTATGCCTATGTAACAAACCTGTATATTCTGCACATGTATCCCAGAATTTAAAGTATAATAAAAAAAAATACTAGTCTACTTTCTTAAATGATAATTTCTCCTAACAAATCAAAACAAGTGAATGAATAAATCCTTTACAGGATGGTTGTTTAATAGAACAAATACAATCTATGTGTAAGAAGTAATGCTCTATGTTTTTTGCATGGTAAATTTAACCCAAACTAGCATAGATAATCCGGTACATTTTATAGTTTTTATGGTTGGGCACAGCTTCTTCCTTTTTGCTGCTATGGCCCTGCACGGCCCTGTACTTGGACAAAGAACTGTGTGAATACTAAATGATGAGTAAACAAAAACAGGAGTGGTATTACCTGGGCACCCAGACAGCTCAAGTCTCAGTGGTCACACTGCCCTGGCAGGGGAGTTATCTCCCACGGGATGTATTCCACATCAGAAAGCAGAGTTCTCATTTCTCAAAGGTGTTTGGCTTCTGGCTTCTCAAGCTGCGTTCCCTCCACATCCCTTTCTAACTGATGAGAAAGAAAGCCTGGAAAAATCTGGCTTCTGTCTTTCCACCCCTCTCCAGAACGAGCCTCAGGAAAGAAAACAATCCAGTTGTGTGACCTAAACATGCTACTTAATGTCTCCAGGCCACACCCAGGTCCTTATCGGTGAAAGGACAGAGATGTATCTGTTGTTCATTAATGCCCATTCAGTTCTAAACTTCAATTACTCTCTTTTCTCACTCTCCTGAGGTCTGTATCTCCTTGTTGTCTAGCTTCTTGATGTTCCAGATTGGTGATTTTTTTACTGCTTTCAAAGAGTTTCCCTAAACATTGCGGTGGTTGCACTAAGTTGCAGCAATATGAGCCTGTTTAGGGAATGTTAGTTGTTTGAGTCCCAATCTCCATGCGATCCTGGGTGAAGCCCAAGTTACCCTTCTGGGATTCTTAATATGTCCACTGATGGCTGCTACACGACCCAGTGAAAAAACATATACAAACCCTTTGTCAACCCTAAAACTTTGCATCAATAAAAGGTATTATTACTCCATACTATGGACTAATAGCCATTATATATGAATATATATGATGAATGAATGAATGAAACCAATATGTACTGATATGGAAATATCTCCAATTTACATTATTCTATGAGAAAAGCTAGGCACAGAATAATGTGTAGAGTATAAGGCCACTTAGGTTAACAAAATATCCATGTGGGGTGTGTGGGTGTGTGTGTGTGTGTGTGTGTGTGTGTGTGTGTGTGTACATGTGTAGTTTTCAGAAGAAACTGTTAATAGTGTTTACCTATTGAGAAAGAGACTGTAGATTTTTGTATGAGACCAGAGAAAGACCTTAACCTTTCATCATATACAATGTTATACTGCTTAAAATTTAAACTTGTGTATTCATTTGATGTTTTTTAAATACCCCATAAAGAAGAAATGTATATTTTAAAAATGTCAAGCCCACACCAGCCTGACATCCACAGCCTTCTTTTCTTTTCTTATTCTACTACCTCCCCATCCTGTGGTTATTTCCCAGCAACTCACAGACTAAGCAATGAACTTCACCACCAGAACATTTTTAAGCAAGAAAAAACTATCACAGTTCTTTCATGCAGAATAGAAAAAAGGCTAAGTGTTAGCTGTGTTTTTCAACCTTCAGATACCCCAGAAAGAACAAGCAGCAGACACCCAAACTGCAGATGAACACTGCAGTCTCTGTTTCTGGTCCAATCAGTCACAAGTGTATCTGTGACTCTCCTTCCCAAGATGGGCCAATTGCCCTTGGCTTTCAGCTCACCCAAACATCTATTCCTGCAGGGCCTTGGTCTCCTCTCCAAATAGAGGAAGGAGTAAACCTTAACCTTTATCCTACACCTGGTAGGATATAAGGAGACACACAGGAGCAACCTAGTGTCTATTACGTGGTAACAGCCCCATTTCCCCTTGGCGATCAGGACTAACCTCAGCCAACTCTATGCCCCACTGTCTGTGGTCTGTTAACCTAGTGGCACGAGGAGCCAGCTATGATCAGGTGACACTCCTTACTTCCAGCGGCCTTTTTGGAAGCCCTCCTTTCCCTTGGGAAAGGCAACAGAACACAATGGTTAAGAGTCAGGCTTTGTCGTCTGATTACTCAGATTCAACACGGGTTTTGTTTCTTACATAGCTTGGTTTCCTCATCTGAAAAGTGAGGTTAATTATAATGCTGACTTCCTCAAATTTTATGGAGGATTAAATGAGATGATGCATCCAGGACACGTATCATAGAGCCTAGAGCAGGGCAAGTATTCATTACACATTAACCATTATTATTAGGTAATAAGTCTCCAAACCAACAGAGCTCACATTCGTAAGGACAGCATCTAAAACACAATACCCTCAAACCAGTTTGTAATAACATCATTTTCTCAGTAAACAACCCATTTTACCCTTAAGTAATTTTATTCACATCGTATAACTTGTTAGACTATATTTATGCAGTCCATTGTAAATCATGGAAAACACTTGGTCCTATGCAAAAACAATTCACATCAGTCAGCATAAAGCTAACTGTCAGGGCTAAAAACTATTCTAATGCTGGAAAAAGCAGGCAAAAAAAAAAAGTAAGAATAACAGCCATTTACTCAAAGCTCTGAACAAAATACATTCAAGCACCTTTTTAAACAACAAGAATTACAGTCTAAACTGTCCAGGAATGGGAAAGTCATAACATGCCTCTTCCAGAGACCCTAACCCAGACAAACAACTCACTCCTGGGCTTTGCAGTGAACGTGGTTGCCTCTCCTATCCAGGAAGTGAAAGGACAATGCTCATTTATAGTTTGAAGTGAGCCCAAAACGATTAAACCAATCTGTGGAACAGAAAAGTACTCTGATTCCTGATTCATGCTACCTAAATTGTCCTCATTGCTTACTAATGAGAACAGGGAAGAGGAACTATATTTTATTTAACAGAATATATTTCGAGAAGTGTTCAATTTGATATAATTACCTTCTTGCAATCTATTCTCCTTCTACTGATTAATAATTTGGTGCCATTCCAAACTCCATTTTGAAGTAGCAATTATAAAGGTTATTATGAAATTTAGCTTTTTAAAATTTACTACAAAATTCTCAGCTCATTTGGAAGCAGAGCCCCATTCTTTGGGAGTATTCTCATGGAAAGAGACATAGCAGGCTGAACAGACTATAAGGACTTACCCAGCCATAAGAGAAAGGATATTTTAATAATTTATACATCCAACAAAATTTAATTTAAAGTTGTTTACCTTTAATTTCATACTATGTAAATTAAACACCACCTTTGTTATTTTTTAAGGTATATTTTAAGTCGAGAAAGGCTAGTTAAAAACACAAAAAAAGGGCAACGGAGCAATCAAAGATAATACAGAAAATTCATTCCAGGAATTTTCCAAGTCTCCCTAAAGTTAAGAAACTGTATATTTGAACCTAAGGATAACTGAACTCTGCTATCTAAAGCTTGGTGTTCTTAAGGTTAAAAAAAAGAAAAAAAAAAAAAAAAAAAAAAAGCTTAGGTGAGAGGTAGAAATCCACAGGGAAGTTGTTAAATGTTCTGATCTCGTCTTTTGATTTTATAGCAGAAATGGCGACATTGTCATATAACTTGTTATGCTATATTTATACAGTTATTTGTAAATCATGCAAAACACCTGGTCCTATTTTCAGGTACTAGCTAAGAGAAAGAAATTCGTGTCTAAGAAGTAAGGGGCATGTTTCTTTTCGTGTCCAGCTTGTTTCACTAAACATAAGGTCATCCAGTTCATCCAAGCTGTTGCAAATGGCAGAACCTCCTTTATCAAAGCTGAATAATATCCCATTGTGTATGTGTGCATGTATATACATACATATGTGTGTGTTTGCACATATACACACATATATATCACACAATTTATATGTACATATATTACACACACTATATACACATATCACATAATTTCAGGCTTAGGGAAGCGGAGAAAATGGAGAGATATTGGTCAAAGGGTACACAGTTGTAATTATGTAGCATGAACAAGTCTAGAAATCTAAAGAACAACATGATGACTATGTTTAACAATACTGTACTATACACTGGAAATTTGCTAAGAGAGATTTCAGATGCTCTCCCTCCATGCCCCCCAAAAATGACAAGTATGTGAGGAGATTGATATGTTAATTAGCTTGATTGTAGTAATCATTTCACTACATATATGTATATCAAAACATCTTGTACACCTTAAATATACACAATTTTATTTTTAAGAAATTAAAAATAATAGAAAAGTAAAAAAGAAGAGGTAAAAGTGAATTTAGAAGCACAATAATGAAATGTTAAATTATTCTCTCTGCTTAGTCTCAGAGCAGAAAGATATCTACAGGGAATGTGGTAGAGTCAACAGGAAGTGATGATGCTAATGACCCTTTACAGAGAACCCACTGTAGGTTAAGCATGAACTCTAATCACTACATCAATCCAGCAAGGTAGGAACCAGGGTGCCATTTATACTTGAGGAAATGATGTCAGAGACATCAAGCATAGTAGACATCAATATTGAGGATGGAGGTAGTGATTGGCTCACAATGATTTCACAGGGCGAGCCCCAGAGATCACCTCTGTACATGTTACTGCCTCCTGAGAACAGCTAGTTGGTCTAGAGCTGTGTCCCAAAGCTGGGCCAATCAGAGTTCTTCCCTAATATTTGCTAACTGGAAGAATGCCACAGGAAGTAAACCCTGGCAGCTGTTGCCAGCTCTGCTTCCCACCTTAGGGAAAATGCATATTTACAGACAGAGAACATGAAGCTGACACATGGAGAAGAGGGTCTGCATCCCTAGGTCTGTGATCACTGAGGTCTGGTTGCACCTTGCCATGTTTGCAGTTAGCCAATACACCAAAGTAACTTTCCACTAAAGTCCATTCCTTTCCTTTAACACTACCTCTACCAAAAGCTAATTTGAATTGGATTTTGCTCACTCAAAACTAAAAGCCCTAATACATAAAATAATTTTTCTAAAAGTAAATATATAAGTCATACTATTTGTCTGTGGTGTTGGATAATTTCTAAAGCAAATTCTCATGTAATAACTATTTTTATTAGCTACTTTTAAAAACTGTGACAAAATATGATCTGGATTAAAAATGCAAAAGTCCATTGAAGGTAAAGAACGGGCATGCTATCTTGCATATAATAAGACATGAAAGTTGAAAAAAATAGGTGAAAGAAAGGAAAAAGGAAAAACTGAACACGAAGCCCTGTTTTTCTGACCCTTCCATATCTATCACCATATTGGCAGGTACAAAGCAGATAGCTTCATAGTGACTAGTCCTGTAGTTTTTCTTAGAAGAATGCTACTGTAACCTTACCCATAGCCTTTTTATAAGAGCTCACTGCACTTAAATGGTGACTGAAACAAAGCCGATTATAAAGAAGGGAACAGTCTCTACAAAATCTTACGGAAGTAAATCAGTCTCCTCTGTTATTTCTTGGACTCAGTCTTTAATTTCTACTCTTTTCATTTCAAATATACTATTAAGTATTTAAATAACTTCATACTGCACACTCTAAATCACAGTGATCCCTAATCCAGTTATAGTTTTAAGCAAAATGGGAGTCCTGAACAAGATTGCACCAGACCAGTAACAATTGTGGTCTTGTTTCTAATTAAACAAAGCTAAACTCCTTAGGGAAAAAAAATGAAGCAATGGAAAGTACTATTTTAATTCAAAGATAAAATGCTTTAAAAAAAAAAAAACAGGAAAGGATCCAGAAGCAGGGTAGTGGGTCAGAACACATTCAAACAATCAAAGTGAGGGTCAGGCACTGTTTCCAGGCTGATGAGCCAGTGTATCTAGTCTATGTGTGTAGCATGCTCTTCACATGTGTGTAGACTTTGTGGCCAATATATGTGCAACTGTAGTCAATGACTGATCACAAGCCAAGAAGGCTAGCTCTTCCTTTCTGAAATGCATAGCTAGAGTCAACATTCAATGGCTGCATAACTGAAATATTTTACCCTTGCCAGTCAAGCCAGCAGTTCTAAAGACCTAGATTCCTGGTGGTACTCTATTATCAATACAGGCTTTCCTCTACTATAATTTCTCAACAACCCAGAAGAATAACATTGTATTGGCCTCAGCTACCTAATATCCACCTGATGCAATTTCACTTGGGCTCATGGGTAATGAATGAAAGCTGAACTTTAGTGCAAATTTGACCTCTTGCAAACAGACAGCAAAAACGATTTGCAAATTAAGTGTGAAGATTTGGTAAATACAGAACAATCTTACTGTACTGATGGAAGAGCAAAAAAAGAGTTAGTGTATAATTAATCAATTGCAGCATGGATTTTTAATGATGTTTTTATTACATAAGTAAAAGATGTTTACTATGGTAAAAGAAAAATACAGATATGCAAAAAGAACAAAGTTTATTCATAATCTTATCATTCGAGATACTCACTGTTAATATTTTGTAGTACATATTTCAAAAGTCTATACACATTGCAGCTGGGTGTGGTGGCTCACAGTATGTAATCCCAGCACTTTGGGAGACCAAGGCGGGCGGATCACTTGAGGTAAGGAGTTTGAGACTAGCCTGGCCAACATGGTGAAGCCCTGCCTCTACTAAAAATACAAAAATTAGCTGGGCATCGTGGCAGGCACCTGTAATCCCAGCTACTTGGGTGGCTGAGGCAAGAGAATTGCTTGAACCCGGGAGGTGGAGGTTGTGGTGAGCCAAGGTCACACCACTGCACTCCAACCTGTGCAACAGAGTGAGACTTGGTCTCAAATTTAAAAAAAGAAAAAAATAGTCTATACATATTTGTGTGTGTGTGTGTCTGTGTGTGTGTGTGTGTGTGTGTGTGTGTGTGTGTGTGTTTATGAATATGCATACAGTGGCCCCTCAGTATCTGTGGGGGATTGGTTTCAAGACTCCCCAGATACCAAAACTTGAACATCCATAGATGTTCAAGTCCTTTACATAAATAGCATGATATTTGCATATAACCTACACACATCCTTCCATACACTTTAAAACATCTCTAGATTACTTATAATACCTAATGCAATGTAAATCCTATGTAAATAGTTTTTATATTGCTTAGGGAATAATGACAAGAAAAAACTCGTGTATGTTCAGTACAGACATTACCATCCCTTTTTTTTTCCCAAATATTTTTGATTTGCAGTAGTTGAATCCATGGAGGTTGGACCCACAAACATGGAGAGTGGGCCGTACTTATATATGGACTTATGTAGATGTGCAGCTATTTGTGAATACACACACACACACACACATACACACACACACACACACACACACACATACACACGTGTTTACAAAAAAACCTTTGAATCAAATGTTTTATCCTGCCTTATATTCAGAAACAAAGTCATCTTCAAAAAAAGCATTTTATAAGCAATACAAGTTACCCAGGGACCTTCACGGTACTTTTATTTCTAGATCAAATAGATCTTCAATCAGGAAGTCTGACACTGATGCCCTTCCTTGGCTCAGTAAGGAGATATGAGAACAAACTCAGAAAAAGAGAAGGATGCTTCATCCCCAAAGCTATGTTAGCACACGCCTTGCTCTTATTGCTCCTCCCCTGGATTTACAGAAAGTCAGGAGAAATGCAGTCAGAACAGGTGGCAAAGTAAAAGAAGCCCACTTCTGGGACTGAGATTCATATACTGCTATTATCTCATGTGTTTACACCAAGTGCATCAATGGTACCAACCTTAAGAAAAGTATTATATAGGGAGAAAGAAGGAGAGAGGAACTGAAATCTCTCAAACACACTGTATATAATTGATAAAAGCTGGCCAAAGCATTTTCTTCCTTTTCTGAGATCAGTTTTACTGCCACAATTTTAAAAATTCAAGAGTGTATATAAGTTTATCACCTACTAATTGTTCATGTTGTGGAAAAGTTTATGTCAACCCTTAGAAGCAAAAGTTTCTAGTCCCAATTTCAAAAACATCCTTTCATAAATATCTCATAGAAGTAAAGCCAGAGGAAGAAAATCAAGAAAGTTGCAAACATAAAAATTATGACATATAAGCTAAGCCTACCTAAATAAATCTTAGCTTGGGACTAGTTGTTTTTCTTCATATCATATTAAAAATTATCAAATACACTTACCTCCTTAACAGCTACATTATCTATCACTGCAGAGGACCATCTTTAGATTTTATATTACTCCCATGCCAAACTTCAGAAGTAAGTTAAAATAGTACATTACTCACATCCTAGAAAAAAAAGATTATTCAATCTCTGGATACAAAATAAACTTACTGCTAATGATAGTAAAACAAATATATATAAGAAATATGTTAGAATATATTACAAATAGTTTTTTAAACCTACACTATTCTATTAGGTTGGTGCAAAAGTAATTGTGATTTTGCTATAAAAATACACAGTTATTACACATTCAGAATTAAACATGCAATGACTAATGACAAGTCACAGTCCACTTACGGTGAAGTAGAACTCTCTTCATGTTTCTGTGAAAAGTTATCTATTTAAACACCATCTCCTCCATGAAGTTGAGTTTAATCTAGAGCATTCTGCTTTCTCTTGTCTCTGAACGCATACCACTTTTTTCTGAAATACCCCTAAGTCCCATTATCACTTGCAGCGCTGAATTTAACTCTTCCGCGGTTTCAAGTGCGTTATCACAGCCTTTCTCCTCATGTACAAGCAGAATCCTTGGTTGGATTTCAGGGCCTATGGATGATATTATTTTTGCATTTCTCCTAGAGCTAAAATAAAATAGTCATTCAATATGCATCTGTTACACTTTATTTTAAATTTAAGTCTCTGAGCTCAACAAGTTAACCCTCTCTAGGGAAGAGAATGTGAAGAACTTCAACAGGGAGGTCTCTGGGTATGCACAGAGTACAGATGTGCTATGAAGAGTGAAACGGGATGAAATAAAAAATGAAGTAAGAGGGCAAAAATGGGGCTGGCCCGCAGGCACTTGTAAAATAGGAAGAGTAACCAGCACGCTAGCCATCAGAAAACAAATAAAATAAAATAAAGAGGAAAACCATCTCCATGGTGATTATAATATACCATCATGGCTTAACTGGTTAATGGTGGTGGCAAAATATACTTTTAATTATTTTAAAATGAAACAGGCATGGTGGCTCATGCCTGTAATCCAAGAACTTTGGGAGGCCATGGCAGGAGGACTACTTGAGGCCAGGAGTTCAAGACCAAGTGGCCAACATAGTGAAACCCCGTCTCCACTAAAAGATACAAAAATTACTCAGGCATGGAGGCACGTGCCTGTAGTCCCAGTTCCTCGGGAGGCTGAGGCAGGAGAATCGCTTGAACCTGGGAGGTGGAGGTTGCAGTGAGCCTAGATCACACCACTGCACTCCAGGCTGGGCAAAAGAGCAAGACTGTGTCTCAAAATTAATTAATTAATTAATTAATTAGAAACAAAATCCCTTATTAGTAACTCCAAGGTCTCAAAGGCACAAAATAATTAGAAATTTATACTATTTTATAAACTATAATTTATCTTTTATGATATATAAGGAAAAATATTGTCCACATCACTTAATGAAATTGCCTAAAGTGAGGCAGCCATTCTTTTAAGTCATTGCACTTAAGACAAAAGTTCATATTATAAATATAATCTAGCCACCCACTCTTGGGTGATAATTTAGGAACTCCCTACTCATTCACTCTGTACTTTCTAAGCCACATGGATCACAGAAAGATGATGCTTATTTGAATAAAATTTAAAATCCATATACTCTTTCTCAAAGAAAATAGAGAGAGCAAGTTATTATTACAGAAAGAAATTGTAATTTAATAATTAAGTTGTTTTTTCTTTTGTTCCTTAATTTCTTAGCAACTGAAAAACTAAAATGTCTTTTCATTTCCACTGAAGGAAAATGGAAATCTGAGAAAAATAATAGAATTGCTTTCCCCACTGTATTCTTTTCTCCAGTAAGGCACATCTTTTGAAAAATAAAAAAATCAAACCTGCTTTCCAATTCACACGAGTGGAAGATTAACGGAGTATCCACGACAAGTTTTGCTAAGTAGATGATAGACTTATGAACTAGATTATCCTTGCATGTTATTATTTTTCAGCCAAAAAGCCAGGCAATCAGGTTACAGGATAACCTATACAGTGCTGAAATACTATAGCATATATCTTGAAATTAGCAGCCTACGTCTAAAAGTATACGTTTCTCTGAATGAGTATCACAGATATGGGCCATTCTCTTTAACAGGATATAAAGCTACTGACAGCAGTTCTCTATGGAGAAGAGAGAAATTTGGCAGAATTAGGCCAGAAACCACCATCGTAAGAACAGTGTCAACACATAATTTTGAGGACTAGTTGATGCCTTTTGAAAATGTGCCCATTAAAACCTATCTATAATTTTTATGGAAAATTATTACCACTGATAAATGAAACTTTCTAATGGAATTGTTGACGAGCTTAACAACTACATGTGGGCACAAACTCTACTACTTTAATGGAAATAGTTGATCGCATGACCAGGACTGAACCACTTAGTAGGGAAATTGGAAATTTAATTTCAATCAGATGAACAAAAAATGAAGAAGAATGCTTGAAGTGGTAGCATAAAAAACACCGGCGATTAAAAACGTTTGGAACCTTTGATTACCCTTCAAAGGCATTTGTTGCCATGGTTTTTCAAGACCTCTGAAAGCTTCAGCTGTGTCCACAAAAGCTGCCAAGAAATTGGGGTTCTATACTGATTTTATTTGTCAGAGGCATTTTGTCTTAATTATCTCCAAGATAAAGCTTACTTGGCCAAAAGGAGAGGAAAAAAAGAACTACTGTCATTTCACAGGTTGAAAGGCTATGATTTTACTCTCCTGAGCTCTTCTTCAAATGCATGCATGCATGTGTGCACAAACACATCTAAGTTTCCTAGCACCGCATTAACCGTTAACAGGCACTTTACACTGGTAGTGGGGATGCCATTCTTACATGGAATGAGGTTTTTAGGTCTTGACTTTCACGGTGTGTCTTTCTATATCTCTGACGAGAACCAGGAGCCAAACACCCAGTAAATTTACCAATCCCTGGGGGCAATGCCATTCTTTTAAAAATTTTCATTGCAAAGACTTTCACTTGAAAATTACATGATAGGCCAGGTAAGGTGGTTCACGCCTATAATCCCTGCACTTTGGGAGGCCAAAGCAGGTGGATTATGAGGTCAAGACCAACAGATCAAGACCATTCTGGCCAACATCATGAAACCCTGTCTCTACCAAAAATATAAAAATTAGCCGGGTGTGGTGGCACATGCCTGTAGTTCCAGCTACTCGGGAGGCTGAGGCAGGAGAATCGCTCAAGCCTGGGAGGCAGAGGTTGCAATGAGCCGAGATAGTGCCCCTACATGCCAGCCTGGGTGACAGAGTGAGATTCTGTCTCAAATAAAAAAAGAAAAAAAATTACCTGATAGTTTACATGGGTACACACTAAAACTCTGCTGCCCTCAGCCTCCATCATCATTTCTGTTACATAGTAGGTATGTTAACACATGATGGAGAGTAAAAAAAAATAGAAGTAGAAATAAGGGAAGGATTAGGCAACCTCTGGGTCAGAAAAAGGAGGCTATGAACTCCCACAGTACAAATAATTTGCAAAAAAAAAAAAACTGATTGGTTCTTGTTTGGACATCATAAAAATGCTTATATGTGTTTCTGCAGTTTATTATTTATACAGCTTAACGTGCTGGCGGCAGCATATTCTTTTTTAAATTGTAAGCTCCCAGAGAGGTGCATTTGGCCCTGTAGGACTAATTTATAATTTTCTGTTTAGAAGGACCTTGTACATACACTTTTGTTAATAAGAATGTTTCTTACAAGGTTTGGTAAGATTCAGAAAATGCTTATATTAGTATGAAAATCAAAAAGAAGGTTTTAGAGTTACTTCTCCATTATTAATTATGTGCAACCTTCAAGAAGTATTCAGACCATTCTTTTCATCAAGTTTCTTCAAAATTAATTGAGGAAATTAATTCAAATCCCCACCCCTGGAATATCTGCAGAGAGCTGATTCTGTTTCTGTGGCTGCTGGATAATTCCATCTGGACATCCAGCTATCATCTCAAATGCAGTGTGTCTAGAATTGAACTTATCCTACCCCCTGATGACTGGCCTTCCTCTTGATTTCCAAATCATTCATTTCTCAGTTCATTCAATCTATGTCTGAATCTCTTTAACTCCTTTCCCTCCTGGGTAACCCATATTTAATCATCTTCAAGCAACGTATATCTTTTCATTATGATGTCATTTATTCTATTCCCCTTTTTTCCATTTCATGAATGCCAAAATGTCCAGATTTTTAGTACATCTAAGCTAGTTGAATATCAGCCAAATTCTTCTTCATGCTTTGATTCTTTCCCTTGTCTGGTATCTCTTGTATGCCTCTGGCAGATTCATCTGCATTAAAGACTCTTTCATCATACCTCTCCCATAGTGAAAAAGTATAATGTTTTTCTGTTTACTAAAGCCCACAAACTGATCCTAATTTGCTATTTATTCTTTTATTTATTCACTGAGTGACTCTGAGGATATTGGGTGATTCCCTCTGAGGAGTTCATATTCAATATGGGACGGAATATGGACAATGAAATATATGCAGTACAATAGAATAAACTAATATCGAGGTCCCAGCAGAGAGAGAACTTCTGCATTATCTTCAGAGGTTTCGCAAGTCACTTTTGATTAGGATTAGAATTTTTACAGGTAAATCTGGAAAGAAATTCCCAGCAAAGAAATGGAACCATCATATTTGTAGAAGAACAGGTAATTCAGTGTCTGGAGTGCCTATTTCAGAAGTAGAAACGGTGACTTTAAAATGACTAGAAAGTTAGGCTAGAACAAGATTGTGGAAGTCCTTGAATACTTGTTTAAGGATCATTCCGTGGACTGTAGAAGTCATTAAAGGATCCTCCACAGGGTATTTGACATGATCAGTGATTTGCTTTATGACCACTAGTAGAGTGTCAATGGCAGACTGTTTCACAAGAAGAAAAAAGAAATAAGCAAATGGCTTAGATGAAGGAGAAGGCAAATGGAAACAATAAATTATTTCAAGCATCCTGGTGAAAGGTTATGTAGCTAACTCAGCAATGGTAAGTGTATGAAAATGCATTTAAGAGATAGACTCAACAGAACTATGCAAGAGCTCTGGAAACGTCAGAGGCAGAGACTGCAATGTGAAACAATGGAAATAATGAACTCCCCAGGTTGAAGTATGGATGCCAGAGGGAGTGGCGAGGGAACTGACACACACAGCAGGCAGCCGAGGGGCTGGTAGCAGAGGGAAACACAGGGAGTCACTGAGAAATCAGTCTGGGGCAGGAGCCTGGTTTTGGAGATATTGCTACAGTTGTGACACTTTAGGCCCCAAATATTATATTATTATATTAGTTTTCCTAGGCAGTAGCAATCTTTGGTGTTCCTTACTTTATAGATGTTTCTCTTCTCTCTCCTCTTTCTTTCCCCCTCTCTTCTCTCTCCTCTCTCTCTCTTCTCTCTCTCTCTCT
>NW_016107321.1:12922258-12965778 GCF_001604975.1 Cebus imitator
TCTCTCTCTCTCTCTCTCTCTCTCTCTCTCCATAGGGTATTCTCTTTCTCTGTGTCTGTGTCTTCTTCTTCTAAGGATATCAGTCACATTAGATTAAGGACCCATATACTGGAATACATACTGGAAGTATACTGTAGTTTACACCACAGTATAACTTCATCTTAACTAATTACACCTGCAATGATATTGTTTCCAAATAAGATCACATTCTGAAGCACTGAGGGTTATGACTTCAACATATCTTTCTGGGAGACACAATTCAGCCTGTACCAGGTATATATACGATTCCCTCAGCAACTGGGTGGAAAAAGAAGGATGAAGAAGAAAAAGAAGCAGAGATTGAAGACAAGACCCTGGAGAATGTCCACTTCAGAGAGCTGAAGAGCAAAACAAATGGAGAGAACAATAAGCCCTGGGTTCTTCCAAGGCTGACTTACTCAATTTCTCAATACTATTTCACATTTCTGGAATTCTCTTCCAAACTACCATTTATCTGCATGCTTATATCAAATGTACCACTTGTATTAACACTTCTCTTATCAGCCTAACCCAGTGATATTTCTTCCTTCTCTGCGAGCCTCCAGCAGTTTTTATCTATCATGATTTTGATCCTTTGCCATATTCAACTATTTAGTAGGAATGCATCCAACATGAATAAATGCACTGGAGCTATAGCAACAAACAATGCTGACCAGAAGTCAGCTGTCACTGAGTTTACATCCAAGTTTGGGTGGACAGACAATAATCAAATTAATAAATAGGAAAACTTCATAAAAATTTGAGAGCTGTAAAGAGAAATAGGAGTAGGATTACTCATGGAAGGGGGAGAAGGTCTCTCTGAAAAAGTGACTTTGGGCAGAGTCTGAATGACAAGAAACTAGCCAAGTAAAGGTCTGGATATTCCAAGCAAAGGGAAAAAGGAAACCACATGTGCTGAGATCCTGAGAAAGGAACACGTTGGTGTGTTCAGGGAATAGCAAAAAAAAAAAAAAAAAGGTCAGTGTGACTGGAGTATAGTGAATGGGGGAGAAGGAACCAGGAGTGAGAATATGTCGAATGTTTTCACCTGCAGAACAAAACTTTTTTTCCTGAGAATAAGATCTACACTGAGAGTTATAAACTCGAGACCACAGGATCTGATTAATATATCTAAAAGATCTCTCCCACTGTTACCTAGAAACTGAACTGTAGAAGAGCAAGTGTGGAAATAAAGAGACCAAAGGGTTAGGATCTCAGTTGTATCTCTGAAAAGATAAAACAGTTAGGAGATGGGAGAGCAGCCTCCACCTCTACCCCATTCTCTAAACTTTTCCAGACATAGGTGCATACATCAAGCCAGGAGGTGACCAGACACAAATGTGACAATAAATGTAAGAACTAATTCATTTTGAGTGAACAAGAGTGAGTCCCCAAGCCCAAAAGAACTAAGATCTCTTTTAACAGAGTCCTACAAAACAGATGAAGACAGCTAAATGGGCATGAGTTCTTTAGCAAGTTTAAGTCCCTGCTGACCAGCCGCAGCTGTTAAAGGAGCTATCCAGGGTGCTGGACTGTGTCACCCTGAAGCTTTCTAAGGCCAGATAGATCAGGCTCTGTTATACTTGTAGGACCTAAGGTCCCCACTGCATTGACCCACAACCAGACTCTACCCTGATACCACTGTCTTCCTGGTCAAAGATAACCTGTAAGTCAATACCTGCCTGGGACACGTTTGTCTGACTGAATGATGAGCAGCTTCTGTTGGCATCTTATAGAAAGAATATAAAATGGCAACATAGCTAGTGGAGTATAGGTAGGCCTGGGCCCCCTCTGTGCCACATGACCTTCCGAAATAATAATGAGAGAGAAGCAGTGAGCTCAGTGGAGTCCTTTTTCCTTGAAATTATATTCAAAGATAGTATCTGGCTGCTGAAGCTGCAACCAGATCTGCTTACATAACTCATCCCAGAGTCTCTGTCTAAAAAGCATCTTAAGGAACACTACTTCTATGCCTGCAATGATTAATAAATTCATAAAATATCCAATTTCGCCCCTTCTGATTTAAATAGCATCCTTCACTTTGCTTTTTAAAAAGAATGTGTTTCACTGGAGGCCATTACTCAATCTCTTAAGTAATCAAGTTTGTACACTAAGTAGTGGATGAAAATTTGTATGCTTTCAAGCCAAACACTTTACCTCTTCAACCAAAACACTTAGAACATGAGAATAATCTGACGTACACTCATTTCTAGCTCTCTTCTTAAGTAACAAAGAAAACAGGGAGAGCTGCTGCATCTTCAGAACTTCCCACCTACGTGTCAGATCCTTCACCATCCTTAAATGTGTTTGAGGGGCAGTGTGATTTATAAAGAGTCACAGACAATTTCAGCAAAAACTTTTTAGTTCCAAGTTATCAAGACTATGATGAGAAAGCAGAACTAGAAGCCCTTAAACTTGCTCTGGTATTTTCCTTTTATACATACACACAAATAAATCAAATACAGGGAAACACCTTTAAAGTAAAGAGGGAATCAATTACTTAGTTTTTACACAGCCTAGGATTAAATCCATGGCCCAGAAATGTCTTTGTCGAACAGTACATTAATTTTGTTCATTTTTATGCCCAAAATTCCCTGCACTCTGCCTTTCCTCCTGGTTTTCACTTGTGGACTCACTCACATGGCTGGACATGTATTCCCTCCTTCTTCATCATGCTTCCTTGACACACTCTCCAGACTTAATCAGGAAACCTCTGAGAGCCAGACTCAGCCACCAGCAGGACTGAGTGAAGTTTGGATCTTCCAAACTATGAGATGCTGCCTTCACCTCTATCTTGGCACTGTCATCAAATTGCTGGTTTATTGCTCTGTATGCCCCTTTACCTCACAAGTTCTGTGAGGGTAGCGACCAGGCTTCTCTATCATTGCATTTCCAGGGTTTTGCACAGGGGTTTGTTAGTAAAGCTAGTCAATGACTAAATGAAGGAATGGAGAACTGAATAATTTTAAAGTTCTTCCCTAAATCTTAAAGTTAATAACTCTGCCTTATTTCTAGGCTTCTTCCAGAACTTTGGACTCAATATTCATCACATTTTAAAAACCTAAGATAAGTAACTTCACACTATGATAACGTAAGAAGTTTCTGAAACCAAGTGGGAATTGCATTTTTAAAAGCTACAGTTTTAATGTAGTTCTACTTGCTGGTCTGCATATACAAGATGGAGATAAGAGATATATGTATATATTTTTAACTATCAAAGAGTAAGCAGAATTTTTTCAAAATATTTGAACTTGAGATAGTGCCATAGCAATGAAATATCTCACATTGTATTCATTGATTTTTATAAATATATTTTTCTTCTTTTTTTTTCTGTTCTTAATGCTTAATGACAATAGTAAATGTTATGGGATTTTATACAATCATATCCTAAACACTGAACAAAAATGATGCAAAGAATTTGTGAGAATATTGCCATTGTTTCTTGGAGGAAGATTATTTCCACTTTCCATCTTAATAATTTTACATTTATAACTGATATTCTCACTTCTTATGTTCCTCTATTGTTTTCCTTATCTTTGTCATACAGGTAGCACTTTATCAATACTGACTTACTTTCTGATTGTATGATGAGAACAAGTACATTTACTTCCCCAAATACATTTCCTAAATAAATTCTAAATTTTGTGGGATTATGGATTATGTCTTACACTTTTTATTTATCTCAGAACATCTAATCAGGTATAGAGTATGTTCTCAGTAAAATGTGAATAATCAAAACTTCAGGTTTAAAAACCCTCTTTTCCCTTTCCATAAATAATGGTATTTACATCAGATAAATAAACATTAAATCAGGTAACAGTAAATTATGGCCCATGGGCCAGGGCTAATTCGTTACCTATCAAAAAACTCTATCTTATTAAAATAAAGTTTTACTAGCTCATAATCACTTCCATGTGTTTACAGGGTCTCCTTACAGGCTACAATCCAGTTAAGTAGCTGCAACAGAGACTGAATTACCTGGAAAGCCTAAAATATTATTACCTGGCCCTTTACAGACACACTTTTCAACGACCAATCCAAATCATTTATACTGATGAGGAAATAGTCTAAGATCAATCTGTCCAGTTGTGCAGTTAAACCTATCTACTAACCATAACTCTGCCAGTGCTCTTTCACTGCCAGATTAAATGCTTGGTGAAAACAATGGTATTTTAGATTATATAAAATCAAATAAACAATAAGACCACAAATTAAGAGAGTTGTAAAAAGACATCTAAGGGCTTATACCAACCTAGATCAAAATATAAATGTCATTTTTGTGAATTAAAATAGGATCATCTAATAAAATTAAATAGTCTGTGTGCATATATATATTTATTTACATATGTTTAGCAGATGAATAATAAATATATTAACCTACATTTAGAATTTACACACACACACACACACACACACACACACACACAGATTACTATTGACAATGTCATTAATTTTATAAAAATACCAACAAAAAAATCCATGTCTTATAGCAGAGTTGTAAAAGATGTTAAAAGCAATGTGTCAAAGAAAATGCTTTTAAAATGGACCATGTTGACTTCACATGCTACTCAGTTAAGATATGAACAGCTTTAAAAAAAAAAAAAAAAAAAGTCTCACTGGCAATGGAAGGAAAAATAAATACTATGTACCATTCCCCAGCTTTTGTCTCATATTAGGGCAGGAAAGAGCTATCACAGAAAGTCTATGAGAATCATTTCTTCGATCAGTGGTTATTAACTTAGCAGACTCTGGTTTTCAACAAGTTACTTAAATCTGGATTTTTGTAGAAGGAATCACATGAAAACTCCATCAGAAATATACTTAGTATTTATATACTAACCTTCACCTAAGCTGAAAAGGTAAAGAATAACAAGAGAGAACAATATCCCACACTTAAGATAAAAAATGAATTCAGTTAGCCTAAACTGCTGTCAGATCTCTCTGTTCCTGTCAGATAAAGGATATTTACCACAGGTATTTTAGGTATTAAAAATGATTAGTGTTTCCCGGGGGTATGTTATTATAATACAACAATAGAGACACTTCTGGAGTAGAAATAAAGTATAGCTGGCAGTATATTAGCTACAATTGGTAAACTATAGACAAGAAAAGGATGGAGGTAGGCAGGAAAATGTAATGCTACAGGGAGATATTAATAACTGTTTGGTAAAGATGATACATCCCCCATTACAAGACATCAGCCACTGGGTCAGCTCATAGCAAAATGTCCTGTCATCCATTGAGACAAGAAAGAAATGGAAGAGAGGAAGAGGAGAACAAGCTAACCTAGAACAAAAGAGAATATTTCCCTGGACAAGGCCAGAATAGAGAGATAATTATGCATGGACAATGAACAGCATACACCAGATCATACAGGCAAAGTTGTCTACCAAACATGAATGTCCATCTGCCATCCCCCAATCAAGGCATACACACATTTCTTTTGTCCTTAGAGATCCAGCTAGTGGCATTCCTCTGTAGAGTTGCTCAAGACTGTTTGAGTCTTGCCAGAGGAAGGAAGCAGAATTACCCAGCCTCAGCTGCCCTGGCACGTGTCAACTCCTCCTCCTGAGATCCTGTCTCTTCTCCACACTTCCATGAAAGATACTACTGGCACCTACTAGGTATTCATGTTTTGGACAAATGGCTGATTCTATGTCTTCCTTCCTCAGTCGCTTTGGCTCTTAGGATCTGCTCGTGGGATCAAAAATAGAAGTCGTTTTCAACACACTATTACCTTGAATACTTCTCTTGAAGAAGGCCTTGCAGCCCTCACAGGACCAGACTCCATAATGGTAGCCTGAAGCATAGTCATTGCACACTGCACAGTAGCGAGTCTCCTTGGCAGATTCCATAGCCATACTTCCCTTGTCATTGGTACTGGCCAATCTCTCTCTGCCACCCTGGCGACGATTATCTGAATTTGGCCTGGGGGGAAAAAAACAGTAAATCCATTAACATTAGAAAAGCAAAACATGCACTCTCTGGGAGATGCAGCAGATCCACTTTATCCTGACATTTTGAAATAATGAATCATAATGTAAGCTAATCTTTCATTACCTCTTGCCGTCTGTTGCAGCAAAAGGTGTTGCCTATTATATTAACCTTGAGGGGAAATCGTTTATTGCAAACTTGATTTAAAAACATACTACCTGCACCAGAATATATTACCCAGAAAAATGGCAAAATGAAATTAGCTGGTTTCTAATAGACTTAACGTTTTTGCAGGAATTTACAATTATTTCAGAACCATTTAGGGACCAATGCTCACTCCAACTCTAGACCACGTGCAGGGTCTTTAGGAAACAGAGACAAAGCATAAAATGGGTGGGGCATTTGGAACTCAGGCGAACTGATGAGCCACACAGAACACATGTCAAAAAATAACAATTCAAATTTTTATGTCATTGCCACATAACCCTGGATATCAGTTTTCATAACTTAATCTGTAATTTGAAAATACTGTTCTTCAATATTCAAAACTCCTTTTTAGGAACACATAGAGACTGAGCACAGTGATTCATGCCTAGAATCCCAGGACTTTGGGAGGCTGAAGCAGGAGAATTGCTTAAGGCCTGGAGTTTGAGACCAGCCTCCACAATATAGCAAGACTCCATCTCTATAAAAGTGCTTTAAAAAAAATAGGTGAGAACTGTAGTCCTAGCTACTTGGAAGGCTAAGGTGGAAGGATCACTTGAGCCCAGAATGTCGAGGCTTCTGTAGGCTGTGATCATGCCACTGCACTCCAAACTGTGTGACACAGAGAGACAATCAGAGGAACACAGGAAAAAAATATGTAGAAAGAGAGACAATCAAAGGAACACAGAAAGGGAACTGAAAATTAACAGTAAGGAAATTCTACGAAAACCAAGAAAATAAGGAAGTAAAATGCTTTAAGAAAAAACCTAAAAAGAAATGCAGAAAGAGAGATAATAAGAGGAACACAGAAAAGAAACTGAAAATGAACAGTAAGAAAATTCTAGGAAAACCAAAAAAATAAGGAAGTAAAATGCCTTAAGAAAATAAAAGCCTTATGGAGAGAATGATCAATAATACCAAATGGGGCAGAGACATTCAATAAAGCAAAGACTGGTTAAGTGAATTTAGATCTGACAAAGCAGACTCTTAGCAAGGAGTTTCCATAGACAGGCATAGGCAGAAGCCAAAATCTAACAGATGGAAACTAAGGAGATGAAAATGAGGAAAGGCCATTCCTTTGAGAACTTGGAGGAGAATAGGAAAAGATACAGCTAAGGTGGCAGCTAAAGAATATAAGACCCAAGAAGATGAATTGTTTAGAATGAAGAGACTTGAGAAGGCCTCATGTAGACTGAAGGGAATGGGCCAGTAGAGAAGGAACGTTGAAAGCACAAAGAGGAAGATAAAAGAATAAAGCCAAGAAGGAAACTAGAGCAGCCAGGATTAAAAACATAGGTAAAAGAAACTGCCTAATGAAGACACCTTGAAGAAGACTGGAAGGAAGAAGGTAAGGAAAGTAGAGAAGGATGAGTTTTCATCTCTCACCTGACCAGGCATAGGGGTAGATGTCATGTTGGTCCAAGACTTGCTAGGCATGTGCAATCAAATAAAGGTGGGATAAGAGCCCAGCACAGTGCCTGGTATATAGCTGGTACTCCATAATATATTTAAATGAATGGAGAGAGTGTTCAAAGTTGTATAAGAAAGACAGGTGGGCAGATATTGAAAATATAGATGGAGTGAATGTTCCTATGAAATTTTCAAAAGAATCGAAATCCTAAGATGAGCTAAAGTCAACTGATGATAACACATCCAGGGTCTCTTGGCAAAGGAAGCTCATGCTTCCTGCTTCCATTCCCCACCCAAACACCCAGACCATACTCACTTTCACTGGTCCTCCCCTTCACAAGGCCTGTCTTTCCTTTTAGCCCAAATTGTATAACCTTTCCCTGCCTCCTCATTCATTATGATGGTTCACAATTTTGTAGTAGTGGTTCTCAAACGACATTTGCCATAATATTCATAAAATATTGGCTCCTTGGGTTGAATACGTCTGACTTTGCCAATTTTTTCCATTCTAAATAACTTTGTTCTGAGGTTGGCAGCCTCAAATAGGAATTCTTTATTTTTTAATGTTCTTTAGAGAGCACTGGCTCGCAGTTTTCAATTCCAGTTCGTATTCTGTTACCCATTCTTTCCATTTCACCACTATACCGTTGAGCCTGCCCCCATCAACCTCAAATCTTTTTATTGTTTGTTTACTAATATCTTATTCATGACTCAAGTCAGTAGGAAACAGCTATGAATATTTAACTGTAGAAGCTTAGTGCCTTTGGAGGTGGGAGTATTTAGCAAGTATGAAATTGACAGATTCAATGTATTGTAAGCCTTATTAATTGTTGGCATCTAGCTCAGTGCCCAGCACATAGCAGGCATTCAATACAAGTCTGTTGAATGAATGAAGGAATGAGTGAATGAACAGAATATGCATGGCCAGAAATTCCAGTGTGTCAAGTATCTACCCACCCATCCCTACATAATAAAATACTATATTTTTTAAATTGTGGTAAGATATACATAACACAAAATTCACCATCAGAACCATGTTTAAATGTTCATCTATTCAGTAGTGTTAGATATACTCACATCGTTATGCAACCAATCTTTAGAACATTTTCATTCCACAAAACTGAAACTCCACACCCATTAAACACTCCATACCCATTAAACAGTAATTCCCCATTTTCTCCTTCCCCAACCCCCTAGCGGTCACCATTCTACTTTTGTTCTCTGTGAATTTGATATTTCTAGATACCTCATTAAGTGGAACCCTACAGTATTTCTCCTTTTGTGTCTGGCATATTTCACTTAGGACAATGTCCTGAAGGTCCATGGTGTGACTAACATTCCCTCATCTGTACATACTACACAGATGATTTATCCATTCATCCATCTATAGACCTCTGGATTGCTACTACCTTGTGGCTATTGTGAATAATGCTGTTATAACTATAGGTATACAAATATTTCTTCAAGACTCAAATTTTTAATCCTTTTAGAGATACACCCAGAAGTAGAATTACTGGACCATATGAAAATTCTATTTTGATTTTTTGAGGAATCACCAGTGTTTTCTACAGTGGCTGCACCATTTTGCATTCTCATCAACAAGGCACAAGGTTTCTATTTTTTCTGTATCCTCTCCAACACTTACTCTTTTCTTTTTTTAATATGGTAGCCATCCTAATGAGTGTGAGGGGAATATTGCATTCTTATGTCACCTTTTCTGTGAATGCCTCTCTTACCAGCCACTCCTAATCCCCATAAATTTGAAATAACATCCCTGTTCTGAACTCCCTAGTAGAATTTCTTACTTCTCTTCTGCTACTTACAATGATATCCTTCAATTGATTAATTCTCATTTCTGTTACTATCTACAAAGTTCCTTGTGTCTTATTCATCTTTAAAATGTCATACGCTTAGAGTACAGTGCCTAATCTGGAATAGGGATTCAGTAATATTGATATCAAATAAATTAATCAATAACTGAATCAATGAATTTATAGTTTTCACAATATAAATAGAATATGTAAATTTTTTATAAATATTGGTAAAAGATTTAATAGCGAGAGCCCATTTTCCTCAGAAATAGCAAAGATGTACACTGTTAGCAAAATGCCATTCATTTACATTTTATCTCTAAGATGATCCCGAGATTACTGAAAATCAACTGTAGACTTTGGGCATGCAAATAGAAGGCATCTAAAGAAGACAGGGAAACCATACAGGCTGTATTCATCACTACCTATAAAACAACTTTTTTAGTCAACTTAGAAATCCATATATAAGCATTGTCACTTATCATTTTGGCTCAGACTTACACTATAAAGACTCTCAAAATACTATCAAAGAAAAAGAAGAATATAAACTAGATCAAGCTAAAAGGCAACTGGGATCTTCATCTAGGCTGCAAGACCCTGTGGCACATTGAAATAATATTCGTATTGAGTATCCATCAGACTATGTCTGTTAACATAACTTCCTCTAGACAGAGAGCCGTGTCCTCAGAATACAAACTAACGCAGTCCCACCATGGGCAGCAGGAAGGAATAGACTAGGAGGTGTCCATGTTTGGGCTCAAACCTGGCTATAAGGGTGGGTCAGGCAACAACCTGGGCTTCTCTGATTAGTCCCAGCAGATGGGCCTAGGAACAGGTCCCCCACCTCATCTCTTCCTGCTGCTCTCTACCTGGCCTTGGCCCACTGCACCTGTCAAAGACCTGGCATTTCTAGCCTCACAGCTCTTTAGTAGAAAGTGCCTATACCATGTCTAAGTCCATCCTTCTTCTTCTTCCTCAGCCCCAAAGGCCCTTTTTTTCCCTTGTTATCATAGTACCAAAATGAATGTCTCTTGCTGGGCACATTGGCACATGCCTGCAGTCCCAGCTACAACAGGAGGCTGGGGCAGGAGAACCTCCTGAGCCCAGGTGTTCAAGGATGCAGTGAGCTATGATTATACCACTGCATTCCAGCCTGGGAGACAGAGACCCTGTCTCTAAAAAATATATGAAATATATTTTTAAAATTTATTTAAAAGACTCTTATTTTCTTTTTTTAAAAGACTCAAAATGTTTCAGGGTCTGCCTTCCTAAGGGGAGACCTCACAAATCTTAACCTTTATTATAAGTAAAGGTTCATCTATTTCTTTAGCAAAATTACTAAGATACCTCCTTTTTTGTAACATTCTTATCTTTTTCTCATTTAATTGTCACCAAACCTTTACTGTTTCTCATCTTGAAACTCTATACCCATTAAACACTTCATACCCATTAAATAGTAATTCCCCATTTCCCCATTTTCTCCTTCCCCAACCCCCTAATACTCAGACAGGCACTTTCACTTAATTCGCAGTTAGGAAGTTGACTGGTTTACCAAGCAACACATTAAGACATCAGATGTCCTTCAACCTAACAGATGCCTGTAAAGATTCTCCGGAAAGAAGTCGAGCTGAAGCTTGAGTGAGAAATGAATGCATCAATGACAATGCATTGCAACCATGAAGCAACCAGCGTGACTAAGGAACAAAAGAACAACAGAGAAAAGGATGTCCAGAAGCATGAGAGATGATATAAAAAAAAAAAACACAGTATCACTGCATCTATGGAAACAGGAAACTTAACTGCCTTGATCTAGTTCTATTTTCTTTACATCAATTGACTACTAAATATTTCCAAGTACTGATATTACATATTCAGCATAATTAAGAGGGATGTCTGAAGGTATTCATATTGGGTCCAGAAGTAGACTCTCTTGAACCAAGTAAAAACAGAGCATAATAAAAACCGTTGGCCAATAAAATTTTCATTAATCAAGGAAAAGTTTAAACCTCAGTGTAATCAAATACTGTTGTTTTTCCAACCATAAATAATGACACCAGCTATCCAAAAGGATTATTCTCCTGATTAGCCAAGTAGTTTTAAAAATTTAAGAGGCCTTGGTTTTTAAAGGAAATATTTTTGTAAAGCCAAATTAAAAGAACCAACAGATGTCCAGTCCCTAGAAATGTGGCTTAATTCAGTTCTAGTGTGATAACTTCATAAGGCTCCCTCACCAAATCAAGTCCCCAAAGCTATGTGCATTCAAAATTTCCTATCTTGTTTATTATGGCACTTACCACAATTTCCAATCCTATATTTGGGTGATTATTGACAAGTATATGTTGCCCTAGTAAACAGTAAACTCCAAGAAGGTAAGAATCATGTCTCATTTGCTCCCAATTTTAACAAACAGACAGTAGGTCCTTGATATGGTTTGGATGTTTCCCCACCTAAATCTCATGATGAGATTATGCAGCTCCCATAATTCCCATGTGTCCTAGGACAGACCTGGTGGGAGGTAATTGAACCATGGTGGCAGGTTTTTTTCTGTGCTGTTCTCATGATAGTGCATAAGTTTCACGAGATCTGATGGTTTTATAAAGGGCAGTTCCCCTGCACACAATCTCTAGCCTGCCACCATGGAAAACATGACTTTGCTCCTCCTTTGCCTTCCACCATGATTGTGAGGCCTCCCCAGCTATGTGGAACTGGGAGTCCATTAAATCTCTTTTTCTTTATAAATTACCCAGTCTCGGGTATATCTTTATTAGCAGCATGAGAAAGACTAATAGAGTCCTCAATAAATATTTGCTAAATGTATCTCCTCCATCTAACCCATTACCAAATTTCATCAATTATTTCTTCAAAACACTCTGCCTATCCTTCTTTGAATGCCTTGTGTTTTCATCTGCATTTCAGAGATCAGTGATACTCCACATCTGAATTACTAGAATTACTCTCCTGCCTCCAATCACTCCTCAAACTAATCCTGCAAGCCACTGCCCAAAGAACTGTCATAAAGTACAACATTCTTCTTTAAATACCTTGTCATTTTATGTATCTGTGACCACTACCTTTTGTTGAATCATAAACCTGTTTGAGACTATATCAAAAACACTAAAACTATGTTTTCCAGAAAATACACATAAAACTCTCAAACTTCTGCCTATATTCTGGGAGTGATAAACCAGGAAACTCAAGTTTAAAAAAAAAAATCATCATTATATAGAATTAAGTTCAAATTCTTGAATTCCTTGCACCAATTAGTACTGGTCTTTTTGTAGCTCCCTAAGCAAAATGTTATCGAATTTACCTCTGAGAAATTGTTCACACCACACTCGCACACACACACATTGCGTCTCTACTGGAAAACCAAGCTCTAGTTCCACACAATTTATACAACGTATCCTAAGTATTACAGATTACAAGGATTCAACTTTGCATCTTAGTTCACGTAATACCTTCCCCACATCTCATGACATCTAGTTAGACACTAGCGTCTACGTCTGGCAACCACTCCACTTCCATTTCCTTTGCAGCATTTTCTCTCTCCAGCAGGCTCCTAAACACCAGTGTTCCTCAGGGCTCTGCCTTCACCCCTCTGCCATTCTCAGGTGATATTTTCTCTTTGTGGAATCTCAGCCACATCCAACTGCCTTCCCACACCCCTCCCCTGGACTTCAGACGTATGTGCTAAATACCCACTCTGCACCTCTACATGAACAAAGAAACCTCAAACTCAATGCATGCAAAACTAAAATAAACATCTTTCCCAGAAAGCCTGCTCCTACTCCTGCACTCTAATTTTTGCCCTATGTTCCACCAGAGGTATTCCAGCATCTTGTTCCCTGTGCCAAGAGCATCCTTCCTCTCTTCTGAAAAATTTCTGTTTATCCTCCTGTTCTCAGCTTAAACTTCATTTCCTCCAGGAAGCTTTGCTGGCTCCTGGGGTTAGGTTACAGATCTCGAACTCTCCCTATTATAGCAGAGACTTTTTCACTCCCCTAACTCAAAGCCTTCAGCAGCTTCCCACCACATAAGGGATAAAGCTCAAGTACTTCTGTAGCTTGGAAGGCACAGCATGACCTTCACCCTCATCTGCACCTTCACCTCGTCTCCCCACACTCCTTCCCTTGCTCCCTAGGTTCCAGGTGCTACCACAGCTACTCCACAAACATATCCAGGACCTCCCTTTCTCAGTGCCTTCTCCCTGCCTGGCTTTCTTATGGAGTTCTAAACGAGTCTATTACTCTCCATCCTCATACACTGGTTTGTTTTCTTTATGGCATGCACCACTCCCCAATGTCAAGCCAAGCCAGATTTTAATGTGTTTACTTATTGTCTGTCTTCCCCAGTGAAATGTAAGCTTCATTTCCTCCAGCACCTTGAGGAGAGCTTGGCATAGAAATAATTGTTGAATTAACAAGTGCATAAATAAACGATTGATGCAATGGGCAAATCCATCGCAGTGCTCTTCTCTGCCTTACTTATACCATAACCTCCACGGTGGCAGGGATTGTGGTGACCTCACTTTCCATGGTCTCCCAGCTTATCCTTAGCGTCTGATACACAGTTGTATGATTAATAAATATTTGCTATCTGAGTGAGTGTATGGGCACGGTGAGTCCTCTGCCAATCCTCCCAACTCCATGCCTGCCACACCCCCACATTGCAAACCTGTCGTCCCACACTGCAGCAAGAGCCAGGCAGGGTTCTACCATGCAAAATGGACCCCTACTCACAGTCCTTCATGTCTCCTCCACAGCTACCCTAAGGTTTCAGAATCTTCTTTAGGTGGTGGGCCCCAGAAAAGTAGCTTTAGCTTTAGTTACAGACTCACGGATTTCACTTATAATCTTAGGACATTCACAGGTCTCTTGAAGTCCATGAATGCCCCACCCAAAAGACTTCAGAGTAAGACCCACTGGCCTACAGGATAAATGCAATCTCCTTGGCATCCGCCCACTGTGACCTGGCCGTTGTCTGCCTCCCCAGCCCTACCCTTCTCTGTAATCGTTCATTTTATGTGTCACCCTGCCCTGACCGAGTTAATACATCTCTTGCCTTCACCCACACTCCTTTCTATGTTGGTCAAAAGGCAAAAACCTCCTGAGTGAAAATTACTCCTTCTCAGGTAGCAGGCAAAAAGAAAGTTAATTGTTTCTCAGAAGAATTCGCATATGCCCCTAGAGCATCATGTATAGAACTATTCTGGTGTCCTTCTCATCATCATATAACTACATGGCCACTGTGCATTTCCAGAAAAGAGATCCTATTGTAGTCATCGTTGCTTCTCAGTTTCCACCACGATACTAACAATAGCAGCCATTCAACAGATGGTTGTGGAATGACTAAAATTCTGTGTTCCATATTGTATGCCTTGCCTTCCCAACTAAGCTTTTCAAGAGTATGGATACTGTATTATAAGTATTTATATAACACCCACACATGGAGAAACATAAAGCACCTGGAATCGCACTTTTCAGACAGAAAATACCCAGTAAATACCTAATGAATAAATTAATCAACAGAGAATTAAGAACAATTTTGCAAGAAGCTTAGCTGAGACAGTTGCTCTGACAGAAGAATGTATACGGGTAATGAGAAGCCAGTTAGTGATGCTTATATGTGTGCCAACACCTGAGTCCATCTGAATATGGTCTCTTGTTTGCCTCTCTCTGCTTTAAATATCAGTATGGATGGACAGAAGCTGGAGGCAGTCTGTGTCTGTGACCAGAACATACCTCCTGGGTATTTCTAATTGCTATGCAATTTTGTATTTATTTATTTTTGTATCTATTTATTTTCCATAAAAGTAAATGTATGTTCTTAAAAAGAATTGACAAGAAGGACTCTACCTAAAATGATGGAGTCTGGGGAGGAAAATCCTGATTCTTCTTTTTAGAAAAGCTCAAGGTAAATGAGTCCTGGGCCAGGTTTGAGCAATGCCCTAAACCATGTGGTAGCTGTGTTGTGGGGTAGGCAGGTTAAAAACTGTTTCCTGCATGACAAAATAGGTCCTCCCAACTTTTTACAAATTACTCTAGCTCCTTTATACCGTTTACCTGAAAACTTAATATATCTGTCTCTTATCTCATATTATCCATTTGGTAATATAATATTTATTTAATTTTATTTGTAATCATTGTGTCTTTTAGTTAATAAACCAAGGCAGGTAAGGCTCATCCCTAAAAAGCACAGAAGATAATTTCTTCCAAAAAATAACTGGCAATATATGCAGTTCAGAGAAGCTCCACAAAATTATCTAGGGAGAAGGTTATGGCTGCTATTTCAGCTTCTGCACAAAGATTAGACCACAACTTAGAATTCTGGAAAACCCAGCATGACCCTTGGTCTAATAAAGTAAAAGGGGCTGGCCAAGCAGGTGAGCAGATTTTCACATTAAATTGATGGTTGTGGCAGGCACTATTTTAAGCGTCTTACATGGATTAATTCATTTAACCCTTGAAAGTACTCTAAGCAGTACTATTACAACACCAGTTGTTTTAGAAATAGTAACCAAGGTAACCAAGGTACAGAGGGATTAGGCCACTCACCAAAGTTGTACAATCAGAAAACAGAGAGTCAAAGACCCAGGAAGTCTGACCCCACAGCACAGGCAACCGGAAGAGAGCAGGATCCTCAGGAGCCTACCCAAAGGCCTCACAAACCAAAGGCAAAGTATTTCACACCTGGAAACAAAATCATTACCTCTGATCTCATCCTTAAACCCAGAAATACTAAATCCCATTAGAAATCACCTGAAATTAGCTGGGTGTGATAGCTCACACCTGTAACCTCAGTGCTTTGGGAGGCTGAGTTGGGAGGGATGCTTGAACCCAAGAGTTAGAGATCAGCCTGGGCAACATAGTGAGATCCCAACTCTAAAAACGATTTAAAAATTAGCCAGGTCTGGTGTGCACCCATAATTCTAGCTACTCAGGAGGTTGAGGTGAGAAGATCGCTTGAGCCCAGGGGGTCGAGGCTGCAGTGAGCTGTGACTGTGCCACTGCGCTCCAGCCTGGGTGAAAGAGAGAGAACCAACCCAAATGCCCATCGATGATAGGCTAGACAGGGAAAATGTGGTACATATACACCATGGAATACTATGCAGTCATAAAAAACAATGAGTTTGTGTCCTCTGTAGAGACATAGATGAACCTGGAAACCATCATCCTCAGCAAACTGATACAAGAACAGAAAATCAAACACCACATGTTCTCACTCAAAGGTGGGTGTTGAACAATGAGAACACATGGACACAGGGAGGGGAGCATCACACACTGGGGTCTGTGGGGGAGATCTAGGGGAGGGACAGTGGGGGGTGGAGAGTTGAGGAGGGATAACATGGGGAGAAATGCCAGATATAGGTGATGGGGATGAAGGCAGCAAACCACATTGCCATGTATGTACCTATGCAACAATCTTGCATGGTCTTCATATGTACCCCAAAACCTAAAACGCAATAAAATATATATTTTTTTAAAAAGAGAGAGAAATTGTCTGCAATTATTTATTATAAGGACATTTTGAGGGAAAATGCTAATTCAATTTCTAATGCAAAGGTTGAGAACTCTGTTGAGTTCCATGAAAACAGAGTTAATGGAGCTGACAGTCATACAAGAGAATGGCTTGATGAAAGCCTGAATGTTTCCTAAAAGTATGATTACAGATAATACTTAGTTTAACTCACAAATAGAAAATGATGCGTCATTAATGCTCATATATACAAGTTCTGAAATTCTTCATGCACAAAGAACATTAGCATTCACCATTCAAAATTTAAGGCTCTCTGTAAAATGTCAAGAGCCTTTCCCACTCACTTAAGAAAAATGTCTTCACCCCAAAATACAGGCAAGTGTTGATTTTTCACGCTAATGGGAAATAAGAATAGCCTGGCAAAAGTTCCCTAAAAACCCATTTAGTCTATATCTTTTTATCTTTTGTCAGTTACTAATGTGTAACCAAATGACCCAGCTGACTTTCATCACATCTCCTTTCTCACCAATCTGCTCCAAGTGCTAATGAATGGTGAGGTCTAGGAGCCCAAAGACACAAGAAAGAAGATATATGGATGATAGAAAAAAGATAAGTCGAGAGAGAGAGAGAGTGTGCTGCAGTTTGACACCACACCTTCTTTTTTAAAAAGCCTCACTTCCGGGCTAATTTCCACAGAAAGCATGGCACTGTATTAGGAGATAGTAAGTTGATTTACCTGCAGAATTACTAAGAAATTCATTCATTTATTCAATAGCATTGAGTGAGCATGTAGTTGAAACCATCCAGGGAAAGTACGAGGACAAAGGACAGATACAAATGGAGGAGTAGAGAAGTGGGGAGCCTAAGAGGAAGGTGACCACAAGGAAGAGAAGGCAGTCAGCTGCTGCGAGGAAAGCAAACAGCTCAAGGAAGCAGACTTAGGCCCTTCGGAAATGTGCTACAGGCGAGAGTTCTAGACCCATTGACTAACACAGAAGTACAGAACTCCAAACAGGAAAACACACCTGCTTACACACTGGCCTCTGGACTGCTTTTGAATGTGATCTATAAATCATTTCATTTAAGATCCTATCTAAAAGACAGGACCAATATGTCATAACATAAAATTCTAAACACACATGTCCAGAATTGCAAATGGAAATTTTTGCTACAAAAATTATTTGGGAATCTGTGTGTCATTAGGGATCACATTGCCGCCAACGTGATAAATTTCAGGAAAAAGTAAGAGCAGCAGGCTATTGTGATAAAAAGTTCTAGACTGAGTCATACTCTAAGGTTCTAAACAGAAAGCTGCCAATAACAATTGCATGCCTTAAACAATTCATCAAACCTCTCTGGACCTCAGTTTCTTCATCTGTAAAATGAGAAATTACAACTATGCTTCCTAAGTTTCCCATCTGGCTCGACAATTGTGTGACCATGATTCTATTCCTTGCCTCCAACCAACAATAACATCTGTAGCTGGCTAGAATTTCTTCACTGCATCCAAGAGGGCATAGCCCCTTTTTCAAACTCTTTATTTGGAGAAATGAAATGGATAAAAGATGAGTTGGGAAGAGGTGGTAGCACTGCATTTAAGTCTTCTTAGCACTCCCATGACTGAGTAATGATGACAAATGGCCATGTCATCAGAAGAAGCTGTCAGTGATAGCCATTGTGTTTCTAATGCTGAAATGATTTTCCCACCAAAAAAAAAATCACTTCTCTAAAATGAGGCATGAGAAAACAGACAGAGATAGGAAACTAAAGTAAAGGAAGGAACACAGAAACAAAGAAAAGGGGGAAAACACTTCTATATATCTGGCATATTCCTAGTTCAATGACCTCTCTCAATAATGATGGAAGTGAGAATTTGTATAGAAGAAAAAAGAGCTGAGATATCAAAGACAAAGTAAACATAATTCATCTGTTGTGGCATTGCCCAGCTTAGCACACATGGTCAGAAAGAGTCCTGCAGCAAATGAGTGATTCTGGAATAAAAGACAAGTTGGATATGAAATAAAACAAAGAGAGGTTCTTTTTTCTGCAGAAAAACTTCAGCAGTGGCAAGGCCAAATTCTTAAACATAATCACAGACCAGAAATTGTAACATCTCTGAGTAGGTGCTAAGGCACCTCTTCGATGTGAAAGTTACAACTAAATCTTCTGGGTTACTTTTCCTTGATTTTCCTATCCACCCTACAGTAAGTGAAGTCAAAGAGCACCCTATCCTTTTGCTGCTCATGTAACAAAGGAAAACAGTCTTGTTTACTTTTAAGAAGACATAGCAGAGCCTTCTGCAGTGCAGTTTGCTGTGTCATCTGGAGACCCCGGGAACTTATGCTGGGAAATGTGTAGATCTGCAGTTCTATTGATGGCATGGTGGGAGAAGATTGGGTTGATGTGTGTGATATGCCCTATCAAGGCAGCAATTCTATGACTTGTTTGGAGTTTTGGAGTTTGGACATGCTACTATGACCTCTTTGACTTAGGGTAACACATACAGATTGCTCTCTGGAACACTTTAACCTCTTCCTCCAGATTCATCTTCTGTTCCTTCACCCACCTTCCATATACTTTGCAGTCCAGCAGCAATTACATGACATTCCCAAATCTGCCATGCCTGTGCTTATCCTTATGCCTTGGCTCATGTTTTTTCCTGCCAAGAATAACCCTTTCTAGCCCTTCCAAGTCTAGAGAAATCTTCATCACGTTGACTCAGCTTCACTCTGCTACCTCTCCTCTTTGCACAACTGTCTTCTCAGCCCGCATCACTCTGCACTGAAACCTACAGTTACACAGGTTTTATACCTGTTAGACTAAAGTCCCTGTAAGTAGCATCTAACAAATAGGAGGGAGCCAATACATCAGCTGTATTTATTTAAGTTGAATTCAATTCAAATGAATTATGTGGAACTCATTCCATGATATCCCATGAAATAATTAAAAATACCTTGAGAGGTCAGTAGATCAGTCTTGATATGTGCCCAGTTAACTGCACAAAGTTCCCATAGGCAACAGTAGAACAAAAGAAATTTCAAGTCTGGATCAGCCACTTCCGATTTGCTAGGATTTTCTAAACCACTATCTACGGGACTTGGGACAAAGTTACATAAAATGTAAATAATTTTGTGTCATTTTCCTCATTTGAAAATAAGAATAACAGCATTTTCTCTATCTGGAGAGATGATGACATTGTATAACATTTCTGAAAAGAAGTTAAAACTCATGAAGCCAGATGCTTGATGCTAATCTTTAAAACCTGCTTTGAAGTGCATACACAGTAGTCTTTCAACAAATGGACTACGCAGCAAAGGCTTTCAATCATCATGCAATACTTGATTCCTCTCTCATGTCACATCCACCCTGTTGGGAAATCTCATCAGCTTGACCTTCGAAGTGTGAATCAATACAAACTCTTGATATTTAAAGACATAGTGTTAACTTAAAAAATACAATGGTGTTATAGTTGGGCTTTTAAAAATAGTCCTCATCCTTTGGAAGTGCATACGAAAATATTTACAAATGAAACATCATAGTTGAAGCTGGATGATGTGTACATGAAGGATCATTATGCTCTTCCACTTCTGTAAAGGTTTGAAAATGTCCACAATAAAATGTCAGATCAGGTCATTCCTCTCTTTCAAACCTTTAACTGGATTTTCGACTCACTCAGAGTAAAAGCCGGAGTCCTTAGGAATCTGCCGCCTACACTCCTCTCCTTACCCACCTCCAACTTCCTTTTTTGTTTTTGTTTTGTTTTGTTTTGCTTTGTTTTGTTTTTGAGACAGGGTCTCACTCTGTCAATTTGGCATGATCTCAGCTCAATCTGCAACCTCTGCCTCCTGGACTCAATTGATCCTCCCATCTCAGCCTCCCAAGTAATTGGGACTATGGTGCATGCTACCATATCCAGCTGATTTTCTTTGCATTTTTTGCAGAGATGGGGTCTCACCATGTCGCCCAGGCTGATCTCAAGCTACTGGGCTTAGGTGATCCATCTGCCTCAGCTTCCCAAAGTGCTGGGATTACAGGTGTAAGTCACCATGCCCGGCACCTCCAACTTCTTACTCTATACCAGCCATGCTGGCCTCTGCGCCTCAAACACACCAGGCATGTTCCCACATCAGGGCCTTTTCCCTGCTGTGCCCTCAGCCTAAAATGCATTTCACTAGGATATCCTCATGGCACTATTCCCACCTCAATCAAGACTTTGCTTAAATGTCACCTTTAAGCAAAGTCTTGAATAGAACCTTGTAATGGAACCTTTCCCAATTTGTCAATTTGTCCCATTAGGCAAATTGATCAGTGGTTCACTGATCTATTCCCAGTGCTGTTAACAGTACCTGGTGTAGAGTAGATGGTCAATGAATATGTGTTAAATGAAAAAATGAGCAAACTGGGTCAGCCACCCCCTGAAGCTAGCTGGAGGTTTTACAACATCAACAGGGTGAGGTAAGGGCATGGGAGACAAGCCACCATGATCACTGTAAACCAGGCTGCCAAACTATGATTTCAATTGCTACTTACAAGGAGGAAGAACAAGGATACCATGTGGTACCCAGGAAGTCAATGAAGTTAGTAAAGCGGAGTTTTCTAGAGCCTGAGGATCAAATATCCAGTAGTAAAGCTGCCCTTTTACTCTTCAGAAACATCTAGCCCAGGCCTCACAGCACAGGCTGGCACATTCTAGCCTCTGTCCCTTAGAAAAGAGCTACCTCTCTTTTCTAGACACTATGATCTCATGGTTTTGTCTAGACAGTAGAATCAGAAGCAACCTAAAATCTCTGAATATAAGGCCCAAATTCCCAATCTGTATGTCATTCACTCCTATATTCCTACAAGCTTTGGCCTTGCACAGAAGAAAATCAACTATATATCTTTATTACCTTTATAGGTGATATTTATAACTTTTTGTATTGAGCTCAGAAATCCACTTCCTGATGCTCCTGCTATAGTCTAAGCATGCAATGCAAAGCAAGATGTAAGCATGCCATGAAGCCAAAGCCAAACCACACAACCAACTTTCAATTCCTTCCCTCCCCCATCCTCCGGGCTTTCTGCTCAACCTGGTTCAAGTCCAACTGGGGCAAAATCACTCAGCTGTTAGCTAGTCACCTCAACTCCCACCCACGAAAGCAATCAATATCCCAAGTAACCAAGAGCCCTGGAGAGCACATTTATTTATTTTTTTCATTTTTTTTTTTTTTTTGAGATAAGAATCCTGCTCTGTCACACAGGCTAGAGTGCAGCAGCATGATCTCGGCTCACTGCAACCTCCATCTCCCAGGTTCAAGCAATTCTCCTGGCTCAGCCTCCTGAATAACTGGGATTGCAGGCGCATGCCACCATGCCTGGCTAATTTTTGTATTTTTGGTAGAGATGAGGTTTCACCGTTTTGGCCAGGCTGGTCTCAAACTCCTGACCTCAGGTGATCCACCTGCCTTGGCCTCCCAAAGTGCTGGGATTATAGGTGTGAGCCACTGTGCCTGGCCAAGAACACATTTCTAGGCCTCACTCTGACTCTTACTCCCAGTCATGCCTTCCAGTGTGACTGTGGGAGTTCTTTAACGACCTCATGTTAGGACCGTGTAAAAGGAAGTATTTCGAGGACTTGAGAATTCTCACTTCCATTCCTTTCCAGTGGCCTCATCAAAAAGACTTCAGATCATTTTTCCCCAGAAAATGACACAAGTACAGTTACTTATCTGACCTATATTCCACTAACTGCTGGAGCATTTCTTCATCTCACTGTCTCCTATGCATATTATTGTTCACGCCATAGGCTTGATTTATTTACAAACCCAACCACGTGTTGGAGAGCCCCATTCCCATGGCCCGGTTGTAGCCACTCATCCCTTGCACGCATGCCATCTCCAAGTCCACCAGTGTCAAGGTCAAGTTCTACCAAGTGAGCCACCCCCAAAGTGTGGCAAACTGAATGGGTAGAAGAGGGGAAGTGCAGCTCTCTTCAGTGCTTTATCTAGATAGGAGGTTTACTTTTGTCTTCTAATCATGCTTCAAAAAACATTTCAGAGATTTGTTTCTCTGAACTATTCTTTTCTGAAATCCAATTGAAAAGTAAGATTGTTTCCCCAAGACAACAAAGGTATTATTTGTATAATACTCATGATCTTACTCATTCACAAAAGTTACGTAATCCATAGTTCTAAAAGCAAAAACTTTTTTTTTTTTTTTTTGAGACTGAGTCTCGCTCTGTTGCCAGGCTGCAGTGTAATGGCGTGATCTCAGCTCACTGCGACCTCTGCCTTCTGGATTCTCCTGCCTCAGCCTCACAAGTAGCTGGGATTACAGACATGCACCACCACATCTGGCTATTTTTTTGTATTTTTAGTAGAAACAAGGTTTCACCATGTTAGCCAGGCTGGTCTTGAACTCCTGACCTTATGATCCACCTGCCTTGGCCTCCCAAAGTACTGGGATTACAGGCATGAGCAACTGCACCTGGCCACAAGAATTCTTTTTACCAGATCCCATTCCTTAACATTCCCCTCATACATTGTAATATTTTCTCTTATACTTTAATTATCCTTCTTTATAATTAGCAATAATTACGATTATCTGAATGACAACAATGTCATTGTGTGTTTAATCTAAACCTGTGTCTTCTATTACAATCAATAATCATGACAAAAATAAGCATGCAAATTCTACATCAGCATGCTTCCTTTCCTGGTAGAATAGCAGATGGGAATGGGCACAACAGAAAACCTACAGGCTTCAAAAAATTAAGCCCATTAAACAGGGAGGCAACATGGCTAGGGCTGCCAGATTTAAGCAATAAAAGTGCAGGACATTCAATTAAATTTGAATTTCAGATAAACAACAAATAATATTTTAGCATGATATCACATGGAACATGCAAAAACGTTATTTGTTATTTCACTGAAATTCCAGTTTTCCTGGGCATCCTATGTGTTATCTGACAAGCCTACATATGGTGCCTCTAAGAGAAGGCAGCAGGGAAGCACGAATCCAGCCACAATTACAGACCTGAGCTCAGGACTATAAGAAATCATCACACGCTTAACCATACTTTTCTCGTCAAAAGACAAATGTCTGTTTTGGACATAATTAGGCAATTTTGAAGGTGCGCGAAGTCTTGGGCCCGTGGGATATCCCATTAGGTCACTGCTGCTGTTTGCTAAAATTATGTAGGTGTTTACAAAAAAGAAAAGCTAATGTACCTTCTGATTCACATAGCTTAGGTTACCAAAGAGAAACTCCCTCACCTTTTTCTCTTTTCTCTTTCTTTCTTTCCCTTTTTTTTTTTTTTTTTTTTGAGATGGGGTTATACTTCCGACATATGGGTCCATCAATTGCCATTCTTATTAAACTTTCATTTCATTTCCTGGAACAGTACTAAGCTACAAGGGGAAAATTTAATAGTAAACAGTATATAACCAACATCCGGCTTAGTAATTAATCGCAGAGAAGGCACATGTTTTTCAACATGTGGACCACATAACTAAAAATGTCTACCATAACCTGGCTGCTAGATCAAGCACAGATCAAATTATTTTTTTAATTCTGTCAATACTAAAGTGAAATATCTATAATGAAATAATACAAGTTCCATTTTCACATTGGTGATAGTGGACTAAAAATAGCACCCAACTGCTCCAGAAATCTGAAAGGAGACAGCATAAGTCTCCAGGGAAGTCTGGCGAGGTCATTCCTAACCTTTAAGCCCTGGAAACAGANAAAAAAAAAAAAAAAAAAAAAAAAAAAAAAAAAAAAAAGAAAGAAAAGAAAAGAAAGAAAAACAAGGGAAACTTCAGTCTCAAAGTAAACAAGGTATAGTTATTAAATTAAGAGTAAATAATCAAATGGAAGTATAGGAAATAAGTCACCACTAGAGGACTAAAACTGACGTGGCAAACAGAGATTAAAAATTTTCACATGAACCATATACCAATTAAATAGATAGCCCGTCTAGACAGGCATGACTGGGCATTCACTTTAGCCATCATTATAATTTTGTAGTGACCATAATTAGGTATTCTGTCATCCTGCTTTGCTTGAACTTCTACTATAAATGCTAGAACAGTAACAATAAGTATGGCATGGTCTTATGTTCTTGGTGATCAGAGACTGACCACGTCTCCATCTATTAGGTGTGAGGTTCTGGTCAGGAGTCAGAATAGAGGATCTAGCCCTGATTCTGTCTCTACCAGCTGGGAAACCTTGGTGGAAGTTCTTTTACCTTTCTGGACTTTGATTTCTTCACCTGGAAAATAAAAAAGGTAGGATTCCATCATGACTAAAGCCCCTCCTGGATGACAATACTGTGATTTTATGATTTTATTTGTGCCAAGAGAGGATTGCACCAAATGAACACTATAATTTTATCCAGATTTTAAGTTCTCAGATAGGTTTCACATACAGAGAAATTCCTAAGGTTGCTATCAGCAAGTCTTTGTAGAATTTCATTTAATGGCTCCTAATATTAGAAGGAAAAACATCCCCCAACTTAATGGAAAATTGTTTAAACATGCTGTCAGCAAGGATCATAAAAATAGCCATTTCCCATAAAAATAAAAGCAGCAGCCTCAGGACACTGTCTAAGATGAAAGCATCGTCACAACTAAAATAAAGGCAAGGAATTAACAGACCAACTGCCAAGTGAATTGATCAGCAACAGAAGAGATCCTGTCCATTTTTCTGCATAATATAGTTGGTTAGAATCTTAAGCTCCAGAGTCCAAATTCTAGATCTAGAATCCCTAATTCTCCATTACTGGTTGCATGACCTTGGGTAAGTCACTTCCCCTCTCCAAGTCTTAGTTTCTACATCCATAAAATGAGAATAACAACAGCACCATCCTCTTATGAGCGATGTAAGGTTTAGACAAGATGATCATTAAGATTTTCGGCAAGGCATCTGGCACACTGTGTTCAAAAAACACTAGCTATCAGTGTTCTTCAAGCTATTTATCTGATTCTTAACAATTTACCCCTATTGTATGAATTCAATAATTTGGCTCTACAAGTCAGTAAGCATTTATTCTGTCCAAGGAACTGGGCTGGAGCTCTCAGTTCCTCTTCACAACCTCACCTTCCCTTCTTTGTCTGGCTAAATCCTCATTCCTTTTTTTTTTTAATTGCATTTTAGGTTTTGGGGTACATGTGAAGAACATGCAAGATTGTTGCATAGGTACACACGTGGCAGTGTGATTTGCGGCCTTCCTCCCCTTCACCTATATCTGGCATTTCTCCCCATGCTATCTCTCCCCAACTCCCCACTGCCCCCGTCCCTCCCTTATTTCCCCCAACAGACCCCAGTGTGTAGTGCTCCCCAAATCCTCATTCTTAAAACAGTTGAAAGAGTCGCTTGCTCCATTAAACAATTTTGACCTCCATATCAATGGACTGAGAACCCCCATCTGGTTAAGTGCTTCTCCTCAATGTCCTGGCTGTCTCTTTTCTATCATGATTCTTATTCTACTGGTTTTTTTTTCATTGTCTGTACACTTGTCATCTCCTTCACTCAGCTACAAACTCCTTGATGACAATGTTCCCAATCTCTGTATCTACCACCAAAGCCAGTACACAATCAATGTCCAATAAAGCTTGCTGAGTGAATGAATGTGATAAATGAATTCATCAATCTATGAAATTACTCTGATATACTCTAGAAGGGTGGTCCCCAACTTCTTGGTACCAGTTCCATAACTAGTTTCATGGAAGACAATTTTTCCACAGACAGAATGGGGGATGGTTTTGGGATGATTCAAGTACATCACATTTATTGTGCATTTTATTTCTATTACTATTGCATTGTAATACATAATGAAATAATTATGCAACTCACCACGATGTAGAATCAGTGAGATCCCTGAGCTTGTTTTCCTGCAACTAGACAGTCCCATCTGGGGGTGATGGGGGTGATGGGACACAGTGACAGATCATCAGGCATTAGATTCTCATAAGGAAAACCCAAGTCCCTCACATGGGCAGTTTACAATAGGGTTCTCATTCCCATGAGAATCTATTGCTACCACTGATCTGACAGAAGGTGGAGCTCAGGCAGTAGTGCAAGCGATGGGGAGTGGCTATGAATACAGGTGAAGCTTCAGTAGCATGCCCACTGCTCACCTCCAGCTCTGTGACCCAGTTCTTAACAGCCCCCAAACCAGTCCCAGTCCAATGTCCAGAGGTTGGGGATCACTACTCTATACATTAATAAAATCTATTAAATAGACGGGAAAAACAACTCTATTTACTACTAAAATGAGAGGAATTCTCCGGTAATTTCAACAAAAGTACCAGGAAAAGGTGCTATATGCACACAATGCACACTGAACATACGCCAGGTGGAAAACTCACCTGACAGGGATAGCATTTGAGCTGAACCTGGACTTCTGGGTAGAAACAGCCTAACACAGATGGAACAAGAAGGAAGAAGGGTACATGGTACAGATGAAGATCACTATGAAGAACAGAAGTAGGAACATGCCATTTAAACATGGCTTTTTAAACAAGAGCTTCCTGGAGAAATAGTAGGAGATTGATTGGAATCAAAGTACAAGGGCTTGAATGCCATAGCATGGAATATGCATGTTTTCTCTGACTAGCCTGAGGGCTTTCACTCAGATAAAGAACCAGATCTGTTTTACATATATATACACATATATATGTATACACGTACACACACATATATATGTAACTTTTATATATATACGCACATATATATAACATATATATGTCTGATCTCTATATATCTCTCATCTACATATATATATATATATATATATATATATATATATCTGTATATATACATATACACTTTAGGTATATGGCTTGCAATTAATTAGAGTTTGAAAGTTCAAAAGCTGAAAAACCAATAGAAGAACTCCTGACAGCGATAATAGAAAACAGACCCTGTGTAGAGAAAGGCAAGAATGACATGACAGACATCTGAGGGGAAACTTCTCATCAGTGTTTTTAAGATGACCCAGAAAATGACTGGTGATGCACTGTTGTCAACTACAGTCATTCAATATAAAAACTCTAACAACAGGATGTTTCTATAGTTACTTGATAACTTTGCTAGCTATTCCCTAACATCAAACACAGACTTCTTAAAAAAGGGTTGGACCTCATGATAGAAAAGCAGCATTGGTTTCATTGATCAAAATTGCTGAGCATCAAAAACAAAGAACCAAGACCCAGAGATTCCTGGGCCAGGGGGTTGATAATCCCTCACTGTGTGGAGCCCAGAACCTATTAGTCAAGTAGCGTGGGTACTAGAGAACACCCACGTTCACTTGTCACCCAAACACTTGCATTTATACACGTTTCTGAGATTTCAAAGACTTACTTTCTGCTGCTTATTCTGAGCAGTCACATTTCTGAGGAAATGAGAGGGCTTGAGGACTGAGGACCAGACAACTGTAGGCTTCTATGCCAAGCTGGAGTGCCTGAATCCCACTTCCCTCATCCGTAAATTCGTCTTCAACAATACAAAATTGGAATGGGGAAGCATTAAAAACAGTGTTCTATTTGTGGAAAGGATTTTGCAAATACATGAGAGGGAGGACACGAGGAGAACTTTAATGGAGTCCTCCTCCATCTTTAAGACTGGTTCAAGCATTCAGACTTACAGAACTTTCCAACCATGCAACTGGAAATTTTATGCAGTCAACCAATTGTACTCATATTTGGGAATTTATAGTTGTATCAACAATGCTAGAGGTTATGTCTACTACTAACAGTCTGAGTTGGTGGCAACTCTCTGCAGAGCCAGAAAGAAAAAGAACCCGGTGGAGGGAAGACCTGAAGGCTTAAATTACCTTCAGTTATCTAAACACTTAACAAAAATCTACTGAAGCAGGCTAACTGGCGCAGGTGTGTGTTTGTGTCCATGTTTTATATTGCTTCTTACTTTTATCTTAATATCTGGTAGCAAAATCTACATCTCCATACTCTTCAATCTGCCTTCTTTGTATGTATTGCATACCAAATGCAACAGCCTGTCTTGAAACTTATTTTGGAAAGCCGAGGAGTAGAAGTGAAAGACTCCGTCATCTTTCTCCTCAGCACTCCTTTTACACTTTGCTTCTGAAATCCAAGAGACCCAAGGAATGAAGCCTTAGAAATCAAGTAGACCTGGCTTTGAATAGTGCTCCCCATGGTTAGAACACAGCAGAACCCTGGGACACACCACTGGTCTCACGTCTCTCCATGTCTCCATCCTGAAAACTTAGATGGAAACGTCCTCCGTCTAAAGTCATAGGAAGAGTAAGTGACCTACCAATTAGAGATGTGCTGAGAAACTGCAAATCAATGAAAAAAGCCCCAAAACTGGTTTTGCTTGTTGTTTTTCATGACTACTGATTCAAGCTTCAACCCAGAGCAATTGTCAGATCTGCTGAGATATGGCCTGGGTCTCTGCAGTTTTTTAATCATCTGGGTGATTCTGAAATCATCCTTGATTTGGATGTTCCAACCAATGTGAAAAAGACACCCTTGTAAATGCTCCCTAAGTCCGAGCTTCCAAATTTTTCTTTCTTCCTGTTGCCATTTTCCAAATCCTTGCCCTCTGTACATCATAGCTTCTTCATAAGCTGCTTACCTCAGCTTCAACTACTTCCCTCTCTGAGAGTGCTTCAGTCCAAAATATATAATGTCCCTCACTCTTTACATTGATTGATTAATTTTTACTGATTTTGAGTGTCTTTGGGTTTTTGGTTTTGTTTGTTTGTTTTTGTAGAGGCAGGGTCTCCCTGTGTTGCCCAAGCTGGTCTGGAACTCCTGGGCTCAAGCATTCCTCCCTTCGGCTTCTCAAAGTGCTGGGATTATAGGCATGAGCAGCTGCACCCAGCCAAATTTGAAGGGTTTTTTACAGTTGTTTTGTTTTGTTTCTCTAGCACAGTACCTGGCATGTAATAAGCACTTCAAGAAATATTAGTTTCCTGCTTCCTTTTGGTTGCAGAAGTTTAATGTCTAATCACAATAGGGTATTAAAGTTAGTCACTTGAAGGTAAAAAAAAAAAAAAAAAAAAAATAGGGACATTCCAGTCTCAAAGAGAATTCCCACAGTCACCTTCTTCAGGGTATAGTTCTCAATTCCCTTCTGAAGCAGTAATAAAAAATAATGGCTTGCTATGTGCCAAGAACGTTATAAGCCCTAGACATCTATGAATTTGTTTAGTCCTAACATCATCCAAAAGATGTAGCTTTTACAGATGAGGAAACTGAGGCACACAGCTAATCAATTTGCCAGTGATTACAACTAGACAGGAGTCAAGCCAGGATAGAAACATAACTGTTGGCATCCAGCTCTATGCTTTCATCACTCTATTATATAGAATCGATTCTCATTATTCATGGTACTCATGGGGCATAAAGTCGCCTCAAAACACTGAATTAGCAAATACTGAACCACTACATTGAGGGGAAAACAGGGTAGGTTCCTGGGAGCCTTTAGTCACAGCATTTTTGCCAACTCATTAATACATAACCTTCATTTACATGTTTTTCTGTTCTAAAACACTTTATTGAATGTATACCATTGATTCTCTATCATTGAACTCATGGCCAACACTATTGTAATTCATGCGTGAACAAAGTTTATCAAGCACGTATTTTCTCTTAAGATACATCAAAGCCTTGTTGCACTTAGAATCCGTAGACAGCACTTCAGGCCTATGCTTGGGGGCATTTTAAACAGCAAAATCATCAACTGAATTATGAAAATGCAAAAATCATGACACTAAGTAGATCGCAAAAGGGACACTTGTTTATAGTCTGAGAGCCAAAACGAGAAGTCAGCCTTGTTCAGCCTCAGCTGGGAATGTATACGTTAGATAACTCAATTTTTTTTGCCATTCGATACATGTCTGCAAAAGACTGAGAAAGCACCTTAAGTATTGACTGGAAAGTTACAAATAAATTTGAGTAAGTCAGTGATTTTGCAAATACAGAATCTGTGAATAATGAGAGCCGACTATACTTGGAATGCCGTGTAGAGTCCTCTTTCTACTTTTGTTCCTGAGAAAGAGAGATTCACAAACTTCCCACATTCTTCCAGTGGCATGTAAAGATCCCTTCCTAAATGGCCTCTCTCCCAGCTAATAGGCTGGGGCAAACCATGTCACTGATGCTTCCTGCTCACCACCATCCATTCATTCAACCAACAGCTTCTCCGGGCTTACATGTGCCATGCACTTTGCTAAGATCTTGAGAGAAATGCAGCAATGAAAAAGACATGGTTTCTGTTTGGACCAGTGCTCAGGGATTCCTCCTATTCAAAATCAAAGAGGCTTTTGAAAGCCCTACAATTATTTTCCCTGTAACTAAAGAAAATAGCTTCTCAATATAACTAAATTATATCTTATATGCAAATTAGAATATATGCCCTTTCACTCTGAATTGCTTGAACTATTCCAGGAGAAATAAATACAACCATTTGTAAGGTCTTCCAAAAAAGCAAAAGTCAAAGTCACCATAAAGAACCTTTAAAAACAATTATGTTTCTGACAATGTTGCTTTCGAGTTACCCCCTCAAAAAAAATCACCATTGAAAAATCCCTTTGTCATGTAAGTAGGAGTAATGATGAATGTACTGAATGTTCAAAAATGAGTGTTTTTGTTGATTAAGCGGGGAATTACAGTCAGCAAAATTGCCTTGTACATGTTCACATGGATCTAAAACTCTAGAAACCAAGTCCACTGGGAGACAACAGTTAAGACTACACTGTTAGTTTACACATGCAGGACAGTCTGATATTAGAATCTCATCCATTCATGCTGTAAGATTTCCCAACTGCTAGGTGCAACGCTGTTGTATGAACTGCTGGGAATTCAAAACCACACTTTATATAATCAAAGCCCTCAATGAACGACTCAATTCGGAATAAGGTAGCCAAATGAATGAATGAATGAACTTTCCAAGAAATTCTACTAATTGAAAATGTCTTCTTTATTTTGTCGAAGTTTCTAACCTCAGAGACAAGAAAAGCATCACTTTTTGAAATTTTTAATCTAGTTAATACCACTCTGAGTTATTAAGGCATATTCTTATACTGGCTGAGGTAGGAACTTTGTTGAGCCCTGTTCCAAATTTCCTTAAAGTAACACATGAGCCAGGTCAATAAAGAAATAAACCAGAAAATGTGAAGTGAAAATATCTGAGAATACACAGATGGAACAACTAAAACAGAAAAGAAAAAAGAAATCTTAATAGCAGAAAAGAGGTCAAAAAGTATTTAAACGGGGTTTAAACTTCTACGTATTAGAAAATAAAGCAATGGAAGAAGAAAATATGAGAATGGACTCAAAATTCTAAAAGACTTGCAGAAGAAAGAGGAAGTACACCAATGCAAAGAAGACTATTGCTAACATCATTCAATTGCAGGAAACTAAAAGAGAACATTGTCTTTTGCTTTCAGGGCCGTAAAAGAAATCCCAAGCCACCCAACAAGTCAAGGAGCCAAGAAAACTGCCCAGGAAGTAGTGCCAGGTATGTGCAAGTTGGCTGCTGGGGCCCCTAACTTGTCACTGTTTAGGAACAGGCAGAATGAGCCTGGGACCGAAGGATGGAAGACGGGACTGGAACCAAGGAGGGTGGACCTTAGGGCCCGGCCAGTTCTACGGCTTCTGAGCTGGAGATGAGAATCTGAATGATAAAGCTACAGAAGTCTTTCTTTCTTCTTGGGGTTGACAACATTTGGGGAACTCTCAAAAAGAACCCACATAAGATTTCAAGGGCTCATCTGGAAATATCTAGTCCTGAAGATTACTTAACTGATTTTATTAACTTTAAGTGAACTTTTACAGTTTTCCCAAGTGTAACTCACAGGATCTCCAAAAAGTAGACATTACCAAACAAAGAAGTCTATTATCTTATTAAAGATTATATATTTATTTAAAGTAGATGTTATGGAACCAACTAATTTATCCCTCTAAATAGTTCAGAGGAGAGGCAAAAAATTTTCAGTCTTGCTTGGAATTCGGGGTTCTTTTAAATTTTTTTACGTAGCAATTATAGGTACTTAATAGATTTGTGATATTAATATTATTGGTAATATCATTATTAAAAATTTCAGACTATTAAATTAAAATCATACAACAATGAACCAAGTAGATTTAAAAGATTTGATTTCTGTATAGCATGAACATCTCCAGGCTGCACAGTAGGCATTCAGAAATACTACCTCTCCAAACTGAGGCTAACACTTCATTTCCATCGTCATCATTGACATCATCAAAATCATGGATCATTACCAACACCATATCACTTACAAGTGGGTTGTAAGAAAGTCATACTTTTTCTTATTTGCCCACGCTGTTTGAAATTATTACTTTATTCAACTACATAAAATTTTGTCGGTTAGGACCAAAATAGTTGTCTTTCTATGCTTCCTATTTTTAATAGGGTCTAAAGATATACACATAATTTAAAATTCTATTGATTAATGCAAAGCTTTCTTCATAGTCCCTCATGATATTAGCCAAGGCAGAGAACTCAGCAATTACGGTTTCTTCCCTCATAAGATTAAGAATATTATAAAGGTGCTCCCCACAACCTCCAGCCCACTTAAGTCCTGGGATTTCAGAGATTAGTATGAGTATATTTTAGAGATGGAGAAGGGAACAGCTCAGATACATCTTTTTTTTTTTTTAAGTGACATTACACGTCAATTCAACAGCAGAGTTTAAAATACAAAACTCCTCAATAACTTTGATGAACTACCTCCTTTCCATGAAATCCCTTACACTTTCGCTTTGGCTGGTTTGCATTCAAGTGGCAGTATTTTTTGGATTAATACGGCATCTTTCCCTGGGGTATGCATCTGGTTCTAAACAATTGTAGCCACTCTGTTTTTCTTTTTTAGATTAGCAAACTGAGACAGAATTAAACCAAAAGACTAATTTGCTCCTCTCCATTCAAAGTTGTCTGGAAAAGAAAGAAACATGCTTAGCACGCTGCTCTCTCTACTGGGTTCTTCTAAAGTTACATTAAAAATAATAATGAAGTCACAGGGAGGGGTTAAGATGTATTAATTTCGTGCTGAGTATGGATTTCAGAAAAATATAATTAAAAATTCATATATTTCCTTATGTAAAATTGTTTTCACATAATCAGGGTTTTGACATTTTTAAAACGTATCTGTAAAATAAATGTTCTTTCTGATAACCTGATAAGCCAGCTGCAGATAAATGTTTCAGATAGTGATAAAGATTTTACTTAAATTTGACTTCCATGGAAAGATATTTTATATAACCATCATTCCATATTTATAACAAAATTCCTGACCACTTAAATCTGTTTTTTCCCTGCTTTTTAGCCTATGAAAGCACCAAAACAAATATTAACATGTGAATAAAATAGTAAAAAAACCTAATGCTTGTTTAGCTTCTATACCGCTTTCACATACACGATCTCACTTGACAAAGTTACTATTGTCTCATTATTAATGATAAGTCTGGCATCTTTTCTAGTTTTTCCTGATATCTATGTTCCTTCCTTTGGCAGGTTCTTACACCTGTCTTACAGATCCTTAAAACTATAAGAAACCAAAATTCTCAAACCTAAGAATTTTCCCAAATTATGAATGTCATAGCCTAAATATATTCACAAAAGTAAATAACAACTATAGCCAGGGATCCAAATTAAATGAGTGTGAGAAAGAAGATTAGAATAAGTGGCAATTATCCTTCAGGAGCTTTCTTCCAAACAGGTACAAGCCACATGGAGGAGGTGAAAATGAAATGGGGATTGAAGATGTGATTCCGTTTTCATCTGAAAATACGTTCATTCATGAGGGAATATGTGACTCCTCGGACTATTCTTAGACCAGCACAAAGTGCCAGGTAATCAGTAACCATTTAAATTAACAAAAAAAGTAAGATCAGGAAGAAAGGGGGCTGAAATGTTACCTGAGTAAAAGAAAAAAATGTATTGGAAACTTGAAAGTTAGTCACTTAAATCTCACTTTGGAAATCAGTCTCTGTTCAAAGATAAGAAAGAGTTTTAAATGATCACCAGTGGACAAATTAGTTGTCCAAAATATGCAGATGGCCAGGAAACAAATTAGCAGGGCATTGGTTTTGAGGCAAAGGTTTATATATTTGCCAAGTTTTTTGGAGAAGTGAGTCTAATGTTTAAGAATACTGAGTAACAAAACTGAAATAAGCATGTGGCATTAAATTCCTAATTTGAACTTTAAAAAGGATAGATAATACAGTTAAGCATCATCTTTAGTTTTATTTGAAGTTCCTAAGTTGTCTGAACTCAGAAAAGGAACCCAGGATAAGATGAATCCCCATTTCCTTCATCGTGAAATTTGGGGTAACATCTTGCAAAATTTCAGCTTGCCAAGTAACAAATTTATATTAACAATAGTTTGTTGGGGCATGTGACAATCTGTCTTACGTTATGCGCCCAGGGAAATTTTATCTATTACATTTCTTCACACATAGATATGGCTGCAGATGATGGAAGAAATGGAAGAAACTAACCGTAGCATCTCAAAGCTAAATGATGTGACTGTCACATAAATTCTCTGAACATCCAGTATGACACTCAGGAGAGCAGTACAAATAAAAAAGTTAAGAATCAGATAGCAAAGCTTAGCCTAACTGACTAAAGGCACCAGCCTAATTTGTAAGGGAAAAATAAGGATAATCAAAATAGCATTTTGGTTTGTACAGATAAAAACAACCATACAGTTGTCTGATTTTTTATTTTCCACTGAACGTATAATATTTTAGGCCATTAGCTCTCTAACTTTTTCTTTGAATTCAACCCACAGTAAGAAATACATTTTACATCACAATCAGCACACAGAAGCATGTATAATTAAAACAGATTTTCAGGAAACAAAACTTATCCTTACTAAATACCACACATTCTAATATTTTCTATTATATTCCTTTCTGTTTTATTCCTTTTAAAAGAATATTCTAGACTTGCTAAACTGATTCCATGACCCTCTAGGTCATGACAAGCAGTTTGAAAATACTGCTTTCAGCCTCAAAACTTTTGATAACTACTTAAGAAACTTAAAGTTCCCTAAAAGAGGCTAATCAATCCTTTCCTTTATACTCAGAGTTACTTAAGCAGAAAAGCTAAGAGGGGAAAAATACTAAATAACATCTGTCCATATGAAGAACTTGCATAGATGCTTCTTTTCCTTGCTGGTTAATAAAAGGCAGAATTCTAACAACAGAGGCAAGACTTTCCAGGAATCAAAACACAGGAAAAATCATCCTAAAACTGAATTTCCACACAGAGTCCCATTTTTGCAAGTTTTTTTTTAAATTTTTAAGTTCCTTGTCTTTTTTATTATTCTAAGAGTATCTGAATATCATTTAATGCAAAAAAAATGTAAGATAGGGCATGTTACACTTATACTGCTTATCACTGGGATGATGAACAATTTTGAATAAGATGTGATCCCCTCTGTATTTGACCAGGTTCACTTTGTAATTATTAGCAAGGCAGTAAATAATCCACCAAGGAGCAGTCTCATTAGTGCCCATTGAAATTCAGTGGCATTAATTTGCAATAAAAGAACTGAAAATTAAATAGGAAAGAAAATGGTTTCTGGAGTCCATCATAAGGTTATGGAATTCACATCATACCAATGCCTTCCTTCACATCAAGGAGTTTTGAATGTTGTGTGGATTAGACTTAATCGCTGTATTTTATTCTTCCATTAAAAAAAAAAAAGGTGGGCAGAAGAACTCCTTTTTCTCTATTTTAACCCTAAATTAAAAGGAGTAAAATTAATTTGAAATATGCCAACTTTTAAAAGTTTTGTTCATTGTTTGTCTTTTAAGTAAAGACAGCTTGAACCTGTGTGGCTGTGGGATGTTCTAAATTCCTCTAAGGTGGCTGAAGATGCACGCTGGATACCCCCAGAATCTGCCCTTCAGCACCTTCTGGCACCAACCTGCACCTTAGTCCCCTTCCTTCTGCTATAAATATCCCTGGAAATAGAACACTGAACAAAAAATGGTCCACGGCTTACAAAGCAGAAAGATATGGGGACACCAGTCCAGACACCAGTGTACAGTTGGGAAATGCCTAATTCTGCACCAGCCATGTGGTGCCCTGAAGCTCCCAAACCCATTCCAGGGTACACCTGTCCTGTGGCCACCTAGGCAGGTGTTCACCGGAAACGCCCACCTAATCCCTCTGCAGGCCCATCAGGAAAGAGAAAAAAAAAAGGAGAAACTGGGCAAGGGAAAATGGGAGGAATGGAAGAGGGAGACAGAACAATTCTTGTTGGAAAAAAAATGAAAAGGAGGATATAAAGCCTTCACATTGAAGTCATGAAGTGTTCTCCTATGTCCTGGACTGGCCGCGCTCCTTCCACAGTGGCTGCGAGGCGCAGACCCCGCTGACCCCGTAGGACACTCCGGGGTATTCTCCCCAGATGGGACAGGCTCGTCCCTGGGCTGGCGGGAGATTATTTTTAAGCACTCAGGCTTCCATATGGCTAGTTTTAAAATCGCGGGACACCTACAAATTTCCGGCTGTCAGAAGTCACATGCCAGCCACCGGCTCCAGCACGGACTCAGCCAGCTAACTCCGAAATCAGAAACTTGCTGTGACCCATTCAACTCCCATCGCTTTCTAAGGCCCCAGGACATGGGGTGGGGAGGAGGAGGATCGCTTCCCAGTAAGTCATCACAGCGGACAAATTTCCAATCAAAGAGTCCAGATGAAAGGAAATTTGGGGAACACATTAAACAAAAACATTAAAAGGCTAAATAAAACTCTGCGGAGCTCCGCTAACTCCAAACAACCCCAGCTTTAAATGCCAAGCGCGGGACCTTCCCAAGTGACTCAAAGCGCCCCGCGTTTATTTGCCTGGAGGTGTTTTCCCCCGCAAATAACTGCTGCTTTGTCTGGTTTTCCAACGTGTCTTTAGTTAGGAAGCCCCGGGCGTTCAGGTCTGCCTCTCGCACCGACTGTAGAAAGGCGGAGAGCGCATTTTTTTCAGCTGCCCTGCGAGAGAACTTGACTCTGAACGCAAGGCGGGCTGCACTCAGAACCCCCGGGCGGGCTGCGCGCCCCGGGCTCCCTGCGCGCGCCCTCGGGTCTCGCTTCCCGCGGCTCCCCCGGCTCCCCCGGCTCCCTCCCTCCCGCCGGACGCGGCGGCCACCCCGACGGGCGGAGCGGGCGCGGGTACCTGTAGAACGCCGGCGGGCCGGCCTCGCGCACCGTGTAGCCGCTGGGCTCGTTCTCCAAGTAGTAGGGCACCTGCTGGCCATGGGGCTGCAGGAAGGGCGACAGCTGCGGCGGCGGGTGCAGCAGCATCAGCTGGCTCGGAGACACGCTGTTGAGCGTGGGGAACCCCCCCAGGCCGTTGGAGCTGAACGCTGCCGCCTCGGACCCGGGGCCGTAAGGGAGGCCCGACTGGCCGTAGACCTGCGCGTTGGCGGCGGCCGCGGCGTTGAACTCGTAGGCGGCGCCCTCGGGGTAGTTGTACACGGCGGGCTTGCTGCTGTCCACGTACACCTCGCCCAGGGGCCGCTCCAGGGGGATCTTGAGCTGCGGACGGTTCAGGGGCTCCAGCTCGTTCCCCTGGATCTGGTGCAGAAGGGCCATCCCGGACGCTTTGGTGTGAAGGGTCATGGTCATGGTCCGAGGCCGCCGGCAGGGCGCAGATCCGGTCCCCGCGGCGCTGAAGGCTCAGAAGCCGGCGGGCCACCTGGAAAAAGAGCACAGCCCGCGGTTAGAGGCGGCGCAGCTCATGTCCCGCCGAGACGCGACACGAGTTCAGGCCCCGGCCCTGCCCCGGGAGCCGGCGGGTCCGGTGGACTCTGGCGACCCGACGGGAGCAAGTGCAGTCCCGGGACGAACGCGCTCCGCCAGCTCCCGCGCTCCCCGGCCTCCAACTTTAAGTACTGGTCTCCCGAGCTCATATGCATTACAAAGGTGCTGGAGGACGGCCAGGGACTGTTGCCTTGCCCTGACATTGGCTTAAACATCACTCCAGGCACAACTCGTTTTGGAGCGATCCCAAAGAGCAGCTTCCCTGAACTTTACTTGTCGTCGCTGCTGGATAGAGGCTGTGTTTCACGGCCAGGGGGCGGGGGCGCACGAGGATCTGCTAAAGGTAGCCCAGGGAAGACCGGGCTTAAAATAAATGCAAAAGACGAGTCCAGGGGCCGGCTTTCTCCTGGGAGCTGCCTTATGTGCCCCGTGCCAGACTCCAATATATCTCTGTTTGTCTCTCTTTCGTTTTGATTCCCCCTCCTCGTTGGCTAGCAATACGTAGTGTGTACATAGGATGACCCTGGGGAGGACTACACTGTAACCGAGATAGGGCAGATAGAATGGGGTGTGGGGTTGCATACGCAGCCAGCCACAGACAGCTATATTTAGCAGCTGGGGGAACTGATAGGGGGCATCTGAGGGGAAGGGGGGCGGAGATTCAGGGTATACATATAGGAAGAGCTGCATTTTGCCATCAGGAGAATGCAACCTGCCCGGACCTCAGTTTCTTCCTCTGCAAAATGCTCCCAAAGTGGACCCTTCCGCAACCTTCTGACAGTCTCTCTCAGCCTGACTTGTGTGTTTATGTTGGACCACAGTACTGTACTTGGTCCCATTAGGAATTCTCATGTGAAGGATGATTCAGAAAAACCTTTGGTTAGGGCACACATGGGTGTTCATGCCTTCCACAGGTTGGTTATGCAACCAAAACTTCAGAAAGCTGAATGTGAAATGTGACCTTTTCATACCAAACATAACCTCAGGTCATGAACCAAAGCTTTGGCAATTATGTTACATAGTCAGTCTCGTCCAACTAACAGATTTTTAAAATGCATTTCTGCGTGTCTATTCTTTAGTCCTACAACTCAGTCTTATCCGTTCAATTGGGCTAGGATATGCAGAATCAAATATCCAGATGAAAAACAAATAGAAAAAAGTTTTTAACTGAATTAAAAGTTAAGCATGCACACACACAGAGACATACATTAAGGAGACAAAAGTTACAGGAAGTATATCATGCATCTATCATCTTGGATAGTTTATATTTTTTAATAAACTTCCTTTGCTGTAGCCTAATAGACTCTGATACAACTATCAATATTTTGTTTTAATTGCTATCCCTAACACCCAACAGAGTATCTGACAAAGTGTTCATGGTATACCTAAATGCCAAGCTTACTCTTACTAATAGTTACATTTTTGAATATTTTATATCAAGTATACATTTTATCTCATTCTTACAAAAACAGACCCTTGTTGGACAATACGCAAAGGTAGCTGATTTAGTATGAAGCCAAAATCCAGTTTAGCATTAATAACTATAGATTGTCAGCAAATAAAGGGTTAAAAACACATTAGGTGCATCACAGATATTTCCCTTTACGGCCAGCTATCATTACTTTCCAAAGCAATTTTTTACAGATGATTTAGTTTACATAAATCACACTTTCAATTTTCAAATGCCTTTTTAAAACACATGCAAAAAGCACTTCATAGGGCTCTTAAAAAAATCTGAACCTGCCAAATTATATGCAAATGGCACAAAGAATCCTACAAGTCCTGAAAGAAAAAGGAGACACACACATACCCCCATGGAGAACAGCAATCCTTATCTCCCTGCGAGGATACAGACACTAGCCAGAAAGGTAAGTTGCTTTCTCAAAATGCTAAAGCTACAGAGAGAGAAATCAAAACAATCCTACCCTGCTGGATCAAGAACGTCTTTCCAGAAATGTTCCATGGGCTTGTAGAAGTCAAGGGCCGAGACAGTGAGAAGGAAGGAAGGAATGTGCTCGCATGTGTGAGTGGCTCAGTGTGTGAACTAGACAGAGAGCGTGTGTGGATGTGTTTGTGCGTGGAATGGCAGGGATTCGGGAAGCAGCCAGTAGGCAGGGCACTTGGCAGCCCCTCCCGGCAGACACGCAGCTGGGCTACTGCACGGAGCTGGATGAATGGCAGTGGGGAGTGAGGGGAGATTTGCTGTCTGCTCACAGGGAGCAGCGTGGCACAGCCAGAGAAAGCTTTCCTGGGGAGGAGAAACCCCAGCACCTTTGCCCCTTACCCTTGGAGGCTGGAAAGTGCCCTATGCTTTCCGCTGCCACCCCAAGCAAGAGGAAAAACAGGCTTGCTGTGAATCATAGTCTTACGGCTAAAATAGATTGCCAGTCAAAAGTGTATGGATATCAAGTTTACAAAATAGGACATGGGTGGTTTTTCCGAAAGAATATAATTTAACAATAAAAGCCTTCTGGGATCCATGTGGATCAAATGCCTTACTGGCCCTAGCTCCCAGTCTCTGAACACAGGCATTGCCATGCCTCCGATTGCACCAGGAAACCAGACTTTGGAATAAATGTTTTGGCATTCTAGGGATGTGTTTCCAGCTGAAATGTAATACTCCTCCACTTCTTTAACCAAACCCACAAACCTTTCCACGAATAGCTCAGTTGATTGCTTTCTGTAAACATGTGAAAAATACATATTATTAAAAGCCTAGGATATGAACATAAGATAAAGGTAGATACCTTTGTTTTAAACTGATTTTAAGATTTGAGGTTGCACTGACAGTGATCAGGAATGAGGTCTCTCATGTCCCAGTGGGGTTCGTGTGGATCCACCCTCCTGACCACTTTCTCAACTTTTCTCTTGACCACAGTACTAACAAGCAATAATGAGGTGCTCCTAGAGTGCCCACGCTCAGGGTCCCAGGACACATGACACCCAATGGAGCCTTTGTTGCCAGACATTAGTCACCACCGTGGATATTAAATGACTCTACACAATGCCAGGAGTGACCGGTCTCTGGCCCTGGGACACTATGCAGTTACTGAGAGATTTATGAGTGGCTCTTGAGATCAGTACAAAGAAAGAAGGAGAAAGTCATAAAAATGTCAATGAAGCTGTCATGCAAATATATATTTGTATGATTTGAAAGACCCCCAATATTGCATTGTTGAAGCACAGGGAGCTGTCTCCGTAGTCAGTATTGACAATAAATATTAGATACAGATAAATATTGAGAAGAAAGACTGTTACGCTTTGTTGGCAACAGTGGCCCCTCCTGTTGGACGACAATGGCCACCCATGCTCTAGACCAGTCCAAAAAAAAAAGCAAGAGTATTCAGGGAGGGAGGAGAAAGGAAGAGGGGAAAGGAGAAAGAAAAGAAAGAAGATCTGCACGTGTTCACTATTGACATGGGAAGAATAGCCAGGATGGCTGTCTCCTCATAGGCTCTGATTGTTCCATGACTTACAATCAAAGTTAGCCCAAGAGGTTCAATAATGGCAGTTTTCTTGACCACTTTCTCTCCAGCATTCTCTTCCAAACTCGTCTCAGTGAGCCTCGTCCCTGGGCTTGGTGAGCATAGGTGAAAAAGTATACGGTGCTACATCGATTTTCCTCTCGTGCCTTTTGGCAAAAACTTCACTCTTGGGCTCCCAGCTCTCCTTGCTTCCCTCTTTACCCTCACATGCTGGACACACAGACTCTAGCCGTGACTTACTGGCTCTCCCAGGTGAAGAAGGGTAAAGATTGCTCTGGCTTCACTGCTGAATGTATCTCCAGCCTCACTTTTCCAGCTGTCTCCTGGGCATTGCTGGCTTGTTCAAATATGAGTCACCATTCTCAAACATGGTGTTCCTCTCAACTTCCTTCTGTCTGTGCCCAGGATCCCTGTCCCTCCAGTCACGCAGATTAAAATCTCACTGTCTTCTTCCAGGGCTGATTCTCCTTTGCCTTCCTCACCTAATCAAGAGGCAATTCCTGAGCCTTCTAGCTTTACAATCTCTCCCTTTTCATTGCATTTCTGTCATTCTCTTTGAGACCTATTACCTTATCTGTCCTAAGAGCCTCCTAAGGACCTCTCATCCTAGACCGTGGACTTTCCTCCTGAACTTCATCCTAGACCCTGCTGCCTGCCAATTTTCTTGGATTTTTTACTGCTTCAGGATCCATGCTGTCATGACCCAGCTCTATCTTTAACCCAAATCATAGCCTCCCCATGAGTTCAGCGCTTCCTCTCTGCCTATAGCAATCCTTCCAAGTCCATCTCCTCCTACTGTAACCTATGCTTCAGCCAAGTAAAACCTTAATATTCCATGAATTCAAAGCTTTTCTTTTCTTCTACCTTAATCCCCACTTTCTTGGCTTGTCAGGGGGAAGCATACCTTTTGTAATAGGTCCAGCCAAAATGCCACCACATGCAGAATTCCTTCCTTTAGTCTCTGTTCCAACAAAATTTCATCTCCTCTGAATTCTAGTGGTAGTTGTCATGCATTTAACACATTCCTCCTGAATTAGTACTATTTATCTGTTTTGCATCCCCTCAACCTGCTCAGAAGCTTCTTGAGGACAAGGTCCGGCTAGAATTATTTGAGAATCATGAGCATCCAGCACTGTGCCTGGCCATGTCAGGTCATAAAATGTTGGTTAATTTATTGATATAGATAGTCAAAAGGACAATGTAATATTATAGGTGTCTGGATAACCATCTCGATCTCTTGACCTCATGATCCACCTGCCTTGGCTTCCCAAAGTACTGGGATCACAGGAGTGAACCACCACGCCTGGCTGTGGATAACCATCTCTAAAAGTAACTTTCCATGCGACATTCAACCATTTTCTTTTCTTTTCTTTTCTTTTTTTTTTTTTTTTTTTTTTTTTTTTTTTTTTTTTTTTTTTTTTTTTTT
>NW_016107321.1:12965792-13013866 GCF_001604975.1 Cebus imitator
GAGTGCAATGCTGCAATCTCGGTTCGCCACAACCTCTGTTCCCTACCACCCCCCACCACCACCGGGTTCAAGTGATTCTCCTGCCTTAGCCTCCTGAAGTAGCTGGGATTACAGGCATCCATCACCATGCCCAGCTAATTTTTTTTGTATTTTTAGTTGAGATGGGGTTTCACCATGTTGGCCAGGCTGGTCTTGAACTTCTGACCTCAGGTGATCCACCTGCCTCAGCCTCCCAAATTTCTGGGATTACAGGCATGAGCCACCACGTCCAGCCATGGATAACCATCTCTAAAAGTTAACTTTCCGCCTCCTGGGTTCAAGCAATTCTCTTGCCTCGGCCTCCTGAAGTAGCTGGGATTACAGGTGCCTGCCACCACACCCGACTAATTTTTTTGTATTTTTAGTTGAGATGGGGTTTCACCATGTTGGCCAGGCTGGTCTTGAACTTCTGACCTCAGGTGATCCACCCACTTTGGCCTCCCAAAGTGCTGAGATTATAGCTGTGAGACACCGTGCCCAGCCCATTCTACCATTTTCAAAGCTGTTTTTGCTAGAAGATTATCTTTGTATCTTCATGCCAACTGAGGCCATAAAGTCAAAATTTAAATTCGTACAATCTCGAGGCTTTAGCCTGCAATTCTTGGCAGCATGATTCACAAGAGAGCTCTGAATTTTTAGTTCGTAAGCAGATAATACTATGACCAAACATAGCTTCTTCTCTAGCTCCATTAAAAGCTTTTTACATTTACAAAAACATTGTTCCTCCAACAGAAATGTGAAAGAAAATAAATGTGGAAATATCTCCATCATAGCTTATACTACTAGAAATGGTTCCTTCACTCTGAGACATGAAGGTTTGGCTGTGTTCAAACTGATTATTGTAGTGATTATAAATGCTGTTTGGAAGCTTGTTTTTGAGCATTTATCTGATACCATCAATTTTCCTCTAATGTAGAAAAAGAACAAAGAATTTTCCTTTAAGTTTCTTCTCATTTTCACAAATACTTTGGTCACTTATTTTAAGAGTTTTTGATTAGCTCCTAGATCTTTTTCATCTGACCTTGAGTATTTGCTTTTTGAAGCAAAATTTATATACAATGAAACACATGTATCTAGAGCATACCATTTGATGAATTTGGCAGATAGATGGGCCCATGTAACAACCATCTGATCAAAGTATAGACTATTCCCATCACCCCAGAAATTTCCCATTGTGTCCCATTCTAATAAACTCCCAACCCTATAGGCAACCATTGTCCTGATTTCTATCTCCATCTGGGCCAGGTGGCAAAATAAATCTGTGATCTCTTTGGACCATGATCTCTTACAAATTGAAGTGTGTATACCACATATCCTATCAATGGCACAGCCAGCAGGGTACTGGGCATGCAGGTTACTGGGCATCAAAGGACAGAGCTATCTTCTTCTCAGTCAGACTCCTCTCGCTCCAATGGGACCCTCGAGGCCACAGAATTGTCCTCGCACTCTAGTCATGGATCTTTCTAAGTACAATGGCTTTTAACGTGATCTAGTTTTACCCCAGTCTGCAAGGGTACACGTTAGCAAGAAGGCAAATGGAATCAGTATTCTTTAACATGTTTATTTTTTATTTTTTTAATTTACTTGTTTATTTTTATGTATTTATTGGAGACAAAGTCTCGCCCTGTCACCCAGGCTGGAATGCAATGGCACCAACTCAGCTCACTGCAACCTCCACCTTTTGGGCTCTAGCAATTCTCCTGCCTCAGCCTCCCGAGTAGCTGGGATTACAGGTGCATGCCACCACAGCTGGCTAATATTTTCTATCATTAGTACAGGCAGGATTTCACTATGTTGGCCAGACTGGTCTTGAACTCCTGACCTCGTGAGCTGCCTGCGTAAGCCTCCCAAAGTCCTGGGGTTATAGGCATGAGCCACTGCGTCCAGTGCTATTTTTAAACAGCCTTTTCTTTCCCACTATCATTCCAAGGAAAAAGGGCATGATTTGTGACCAAGAATCAAGCCAGAAACCCTTACTTTTACAAAGCCTGTGATCTGAGATGCCATTTCCTACCTTCCTACCCAGAACTGGATGAGGACAGTTTGAATTTTTTGTTGGCAGGCAGAATGACTGTTCTTGATTATGAGTCAATGAATGATTTGGGTTTAATTTGCCAGCTTAATAGAATTTAGTAACTTTCATCTTACCTTCTCTGGGAAATTTTCTTTTTAACAATATTTTAGGATCTTTTTATATAACGTACCTGTGTGGCATGTAGTAGAAAGCAATTTAGAAAGAACTTTCACTGTAAGTGCCATGAGTGATATAAGAATTCCAATTATTCCAATTATTGTTACACTGTGTCCCTCTCCGTCCCTTTATCTGTTGTTTACTTGAGGAATTTCATTGCCAACTTAGAGTATTATTTCTCTAGGAAGAGCAATATCCAGATTGTGCCTAAATTCACTTAGATTCAGATAGTCCTATCTACTGTTAAGAAGGGCCTTTATACACACACACACACACACACACAATCACATAATCAACCAAGAACTATTCCCGATTTCAGAGCCAGCCTCGCCAAATGATTTTTTTTTAAAGAGAGAGGAGATTTGAGCAGTTTAGCATTTTCAGGCTTTTCAGCTGTTCTGATTTTGTTACCACAGCACCCTCCCATTCTATTCTCCCTAAGCGCCTAGGACTTCCATGCTTGCAAAACTCCTCCCTTCTCCCAACCTGCTCAATTACAGTCACACTGTGCAGGGAGTAATGCATTCATCAGCATGCCAATGAATAACTCATTCTTTCAATTCACTCAAAAAAATATTGATTAGCTGTATTTACCAGGACCATTTCTATGCATCGAGCATTGGTTACTATAGTCAGCTCAGGCTGCTATAACAAAATATGATAAACTGGGTGACTTAAACAACAGCAATTTATTTTCTCAGTGTGGGGTGGGGGTGAGTACTAGGGGGGTAGAAGGAGGAGGAGAGAAAGAGAGAAAGATCTTCTTATAAGGCCACAGTCCTATCAGAGTAGGGTCCCACCTCATAACCTCATTCAACCTTAATTACCTCCTAAAGACACTATCTCCACACACAGTCACACTGAGGGTTAGGGCTTCAATATGTGAACCTGGGTAGGTAGGAGGGCACAGTCTGATCAACAGCAAGCATCTCAAAATAAACAAAACAAAAATTTCTGCCCCAAAAAACAGAGCTGACTTCTAGGGGCTTAGTGTTTAGTCCTTTTACAATGGCCCTTCCTGCTTGGACTCTTCTGAAAGCCCCTCTTCTTCTCCCTCCTCTCAGATGTGGGTACCCCAGGATTCAGCCTCTAGACCCTCTTCCCTCCTCTGCGTACTTTCTCCAGGATGATTGCAACTACTCCTTGTGTTTTTACTTTCATATATACATTCAAAACTTCAAAATAGAAATCTCTAACCAACCTCTCTTTCCTGACTAATAAGTCCACATTTCCAGGTACGTATTAGACATTTTTACTTACATGTTCATTCATTCAATAAATATTTATTAAGTTCCTACTCTGTACTAGCTACTTGAAGCTCAACTTGTCCAAAAGTAACTCAAGAGCCAAATAACTTGAATTGTTATCCTTATTTATCAAGAGTCCTCACCCTCCCCCACAGAAGTATACTCCTCCCATACTGGATTTGTTTTAAGTTCCTCAATCCCTCTGGACTCTCTCTGGGTCCAAATATTCATGTATACAAGTTACTCTATCTGAAATCTTTCTCTCATCCCTTTTCATCTGACATACTCCTGCTCATGCTTCAAGTCTCCCTTAAGACATCATAGCCACCAGGAAGCCTTCCTTGATTTCCTATTGAGTGCGGCTCCTATGAATGGTCATATCTCCCTACACATTCCCACTATACTCTTTCTCATGCTGTTGGATTTCCTATTTTTCTCTCTGCTTCTCCCAGTTGGCCTATAAATTCAAAAAGGGCACACAGGGACCATGTTTTCCAGAGTCACAAGTCCATTGTGAGCACAATACCTGATGTATAGTTGTAGTTGACCCCCAACAAATACTATTTGAACAACAAACATGTAAACTCCTTCCAGACATCATCTCTGCATTGTTAACTGACTTCCTCAATGATTTTACCTCAAAAGAAGTAACTATAATGACTGAAATTTAGAACCAGAGCTTGGAGGACAGTTGGGGAGCAGATTCATCTTTTCTAGAACAACTCACATTCCTTTCACATAACAGATGATTAGAATGAATGTTTCTTTACAAGTTGTTGAGTCCAGGCTCTTCATTGCACTTATAAAGAAACGGGGGCCTTGAACAATACTGGAGACTTGCTGAAGGTCATGCAGCTTGAAAAACTGGACTAGAATCTGTGTCTCCAAGCTTGGAATGCCCCCTTCTTTCTACCCCACCCTCAGTCTCTCTAGGTAGAGGCTGCATGCTTCTGACTTTTCGTATGGGCCTTGCTCAGCTTAAATAAAATTAAGGGACAAATTGGTGGCTCAATGAACTATTCTTAGAGTCTTAAAAATGCCTAAATCTTTGGAAACTACAACAAAACTGCCTCCACATTCCCAAATCACTGATAAAGAAATGGGAAGAGTTTGAGAACATAAGTTAAAAACATTAAAACCACTGTGTCCAGAGACATAATTTGCCTTTTGAACATGAAGAAATGAGTAATCTGCCTTCCATTCATTACTCCTCAGAAGAGAGTTCATTTAGGTCTCACCCTTATACCTGTATAATTTGAACTGAAAAATCTAGCTAAAGAAAAAATGTAAACCCTTCTTGTATCTACTAAATTGTACAAACTTGCAAATATAATACCTTTAACAACAACAACAAAACCCTACTTGTTTTACTTTATTTGATATAGTTCAGTTTCCAAAAGAATCTAATTTGAAAGATAGTGAAGCTATCATACTCACAAGGGAAGCTACTTTGTGATCAAAAAGTGCTAGCCTTCCTAAAAATCAGCCTTTTAAAAGAATTGGAAAGATTATTGGCAATAACATAAACATTCAAAGATTCAAAAGAATTTAGTGTAAAACTTTTGGTTGATTACTGAATAAAGACATCACTTTTAGTGACCCTTGCCAGTAGATTTTTGTACCATAAATTCAGAAGCAAACAATAATTCCACAAATTCTTATGCCAAATTCTAATACATGGCTAATGGCACAAATTGTAAATTTGTTTTCTTTTCTCCACGCTGCCCTTCTCCATTTCCTGTCCTGAATTCCCATCTACTTCCTTATCAGGCTCACCTCTTCACTGAAGGCTTTTGAAGCCAGTCCTATCCAACCCCTATTCAACATGGGTCACTTAGTGAGACCCAGAATTCTAATCGAAACTCACAGCAGAAATAAAACACCTGGCCAGCCAATGTGTTCCCCCTTACATATGCGTCCTCAACTCCCTTGGCGTCCTTTTCCAACAGACGCAGTCACTGACACTCCTTCCTCAACACAACCTTCTCAGGCTGCACTTTCGCCAGTGTAGCCAAAGTTCAAGGTGTTCAACTGTCCCACCCCCAAACCCTCATCTCATCAAAATGCCAATTTGCTCAAGGTCTTAATTTCAGTCTGCAGTTTATAGGGATGTATCTGATTGAGTTAATTTCCATTCCCGCCTTACATGTAGATATTTGAATTTTAAAAATGGAAATTATGTTAAACTAAGAAAATCCCCACTTAGAGAACTGCAAAAATACAAAAAAGAAAACACAGGGCCTGGGAGGACAAATCTACATGCAAAGCATATTCTGCTCCTTCCTTTCTCAAGAGGCTTGAAAATTCAAAACAAGAATGATGCCGTCTGAAACCATCCTTTGTTAGCCCTTGGAATGCCTAGGTAAGTTGTTCTTCACATTTCTCCTCCCCCTACAGGGATCATCATTGTTCTTATGTAAGCAGTTAATCACATGTAATAAATAAGCACAATCAATGCCTGGAGCTAGACTTATGGATCTCATAGAACATATTCAACAGCAGCCAAATCAGGCAGGCTAATGGGAAAATGAGGGGAGGATATTCCAAATACCAAAAATCCACTCTCTTGCTACTTGCAATGCTAGAGGCGGAAAATACAAAAAGTAATAAAGTCCTTTTTTAAGTCCTACTATAAAATGCCCAAAAGTTTAGGTCTAACAGTCCCATTTCCACTGGCTTTTCTTTCATGCAAAATGTGACCTTTGACCCCTTCTGGCTTGCTGGTTTAACTTTCTCAAAACGGACAGAAGAAACACTGAACTAAATATAGCTCTTGCTCAATCAGTCTGGACATGCTTATTCTTGGAAATAAACGCTACATTCATTCAAACAAATCTTTTCTAATCAGCCCAGGTTCACCCTTCACTACATGCTTAACAGACTTTTCCACCTCTGCCCATGAGACTCACTTACTCTGTTGGGTAATCTAGCACTAGCTGAGTCGTCAGTAACACTTGTAACTCACGTGCTGTGCCTTCAATTTGTTGAAAGGAATTTCAGCAGAAACTCTGAACCATAACCTCATGAGTCCTAGCCTATGCTCCCTTCAGACCTCACTCACAATAACTGTAGTAGCATCGTACATATTCTTGAGAGCTTGTAATGGATCACCCCAATGTATAGGTTGGGAGGAAGGTGGTTGGCCAAGAGAACCAGATTGGCTCAGCCTCTTTTGAAGCTAGGTTGACGGTGAAGATGATTTCTGTTCACTCCAAACTACTGCTGTATGAACATGATCATCCATTTTGAAGACTTTTCATTCAGACTGGTTTAATAACCACCAGTTTTTAAAAAGGAAATCACATTAAACATTCTTCTAGTGTTCTTTACCCATAATCTATCTTCTGAGGCCACACCGGAAGCATAAGGTATTCAGTTGGTGCAAAAGTAATTATGGTTTTTGCCATTAAAACTAATGGCAAAACGATTACATTTAAAATTACTTGTAATGGCAAAAACCACAATTACTAATAGATCCTGATGGCTGTTAACTGAGCATCTGTCAAGTGTTGTACAGATGTCATTTCATTTTAAAATTTTATTTTATTTATTTTTAATATGTAATGCAGTTGGTGCTTTAAACTTCAAAAGATATTTTCAAAGCCAGTGGGAAAATCTTTCACCTCTGCCTACAACCCAGCAAGTTTCACTCTCTGGAGACAACCAAAGTCACCAGTTTTTAAATTTCCTTTCAGGGATATTCTACACATACTGAAGAAACACACACACACACGCACGCACACACACACACACGCACACACACACACACAAAATGTTCCACACCCCTTGTTAAAAGACCCCGATAGTAACACACATCTTGTTTGTGTCATGTTTTTTGTTTTCATTAGTCATATACCTTGGATATCTTTCTATTTCACTACATAAACCTCTTCCACATTTTTGATGACTGCGTAGTATTCGATGACATAGAAGAATTCTAATTTATTTTACCATTTCCCCATTAATGGCAATTAGGATTGCTCCCAATCTTTTACAATTATCAACAATGCTACCATTAGTAAATTTGTACCTAAGTCCATTTGCACGTGAGTTAATATGTGCAATGTTAATTTTGGTAGATGTAACCAAATGCCTTCATAGTACCTGTACAATTTAAACTCCCACATCCTTAAAATATGAAGGCTCTTTGAACTTTTCGACGCTTTTCAAAATAGCATCTCTCCATGCAGTTTTAATTAACACTTTTTTACTATGAATGAAGCCAAGTAATCTATCTTTTCAGGTTTTTTTTTTAAATTATTTATTTTTGAGGTGGAGTCTCACTCTGTTGCCCAGGCTGGAGTGCAATGGTGCAATCTCAGCTCACTGCAACCTCCCCCTCCCAGGCTCAAGTGATTCTTGTGCCTCAGTCTCCCGAGTAGTTGGGATTACAGGCATGCACCANAAGCAATTCTTCTGCCTCAGCCTCCCAAGTAGCTGAGACTACAGGCGCACACCGCTACACCCAACTAATTTTTTTTTGTATTTTAGTAGAGACAGATTTTCACCATGTTGCCCAAGCTTGTCTCAGACTCTTGACCTTAGGTGATCCACCCACCTCATCCTCCCAAGTGCTGGGATTTCAGGCATGAGCCACCGCACCCAGCCCTTTCAGATATTTTTATTTGAACATTATACCTCCTAGTGGTTGTGTGACCTTGGACAAATTAAGATCTTTAAAATGAATCTATAAAATTGGAACAATTTCCATCTCAAAGAGTTGTTGCAAAGATTAAATGCAATGCTGTAGGAAATGCAAGTTCTTCTTGCTGTTTTGCTCCATTATTTTGCCAGTAGTTGACAATTCCTGGGGCCCTGGAAGCACAAGCTAATAGCGAATGAAAGGTACTGAAGGTGTGATAGAGAGCAGAATTGTGCGGCCCAAAGTTTTAGACAAGATAAAGAACTGTTGTTGAAGGCGGGCTTACAACATTTCAAAATGACAGTTTGCTTGACACGTCATTGAAATTTGGTAAAAATCAGCAATGTTTCTCTGGGGACAAAAAGTAGCCATGCATGGTGGCACTTTAGGTGTGCAGAATGTTAATGCTAGAAGCAAGCCATATAAACTTAAAAACTAAAAACTCATGAGTCAGGTGTGTTTTTGGAAATGAATTGTTGCAATGCTAGTTTTTACTATTTTGCAACGTTTCTGGATCCATTGCAAACCCTCTATTGCTCCCGCTGAGACACTGTATACTCCAAGTAAGTATCTATTATCAGATTTTAAAGCTTCGTAAATAAGTGGTAGACTGTTGACAAAATTGTGACTGTCATGTCGAGAAAAGGACTTTGGCTTTCATAAAATAAAAAGAAATATTTGGAAGTAATCTGTCAACTGTCAGGCATTAAGATGTTTTGATGTATCACTAAAATGCTTGGACCTCAAATGGCAAATGTGTCTACCGTCCAATTTAGAATCCCTTTATATACAAAATTATCAGTAGAGTTGAAAACATAAACCACAGAATTTTTCTTAACTATTTTTTAGTCTTTCCATTTATGTTATCAATAAATACAACTACTAGATCTGAAGAATTTGGAAACCCATTTGGACTCCAATAAGAGGAAAACAATGATTGTGCCCTAGTTTTAGTGGAAAGAAGAGGTCTTATATTTATGGTTAATTTTTTGCCTCTGCAAAGGAAGCCAAATAGTTGTTTTTATATTAGGAGAAAATCCAATTGTTAACATATTTATGAGTTTTCTGATCCGCCGCATAGATATCAAGGGAGAGTTTACACTAACCCTCCCTTCCCCATTTTGTTACAGTCTATCCCAATTTTTTAGAACTCAAGGAAAAGAACATTAAATAGGCTATCATTACAGATAACATCTTATTTTTTTTTACAGGAGTATATATTTTATTCCTTATGGCAGTCACAAAGTCCTTTCCAGTGTTTTCCAAAAATGGCTGCGACTGTATTTTCCACATGCTCTATTTAGAAATTGGCCACCACCACCACTACAGATAACATCCTATTCTAATATGCCTTAAAATATGTTTTTGTTTTTGTTTGAGACAGAGTCTCGCTCTTTCGCCCAGTCTGGAGTTCAGTGTTGTGATCTGGGCTCACTGCAAGCTTCGCCTCCTGGGTTCAAGTGATTCTCCTACCTCAGCCTCCTGAGTAGCTGGGACTACAGGCGCGCACCACCACCTCCTGCTAATTTCTGTATTTTTAGTAGAGACGGGGTTTCACCATGTTAGTCAGGCTAGTCTTGAACTCCCGAACTCAGGTGATCGCCTGCCTCAGCCTCCCAAAGTACTGGGATAACGGGAGTGCTCCATTGTGCCTGGCCTCATTATTTGTGTCCTCCTTACTACTATAAAAAAAAAAAAATAGCTGTAAAACAGCATGAGGCAGGAGGCAGGTCCTTGTGGAGGTCTTCCAGAAGCAGGCATTGCTGTCAGAGGAGACGACAGCTCCATGGGTGTTACTGCTCCTAAGGACCTTCCAGTGGGACGAGATGTGGAGGGAGAAGACAGTGACTTTGATGCTTCTGACCCTGGGTAGGCCTAGGCTAATACATGTGTTTGTGACTTTGTTTTTTAAAAAAAGTTGAAAACATTTTTTAACAATTAAATAGAAAAAAGCTTATAGAATAATGATGTAAAGAAAGAATTTTTGTATGGCTGTACAATGTTTGTGTTTTAAGCTAAGTGTTATTACAAAAGAATCAAGGAGATTTTAAAAAATTAAAGTGTAGGCCAAGTGCAGTAGCTCACACCTGTAATCCCAGCACTTTGGGAGGCCAAGGCAGGAGGATTGCTTGAGTGAGGAGTTTAAGACCAACCTTGGCAACATAGCAGAACCCAGTCTCTAGAAAAAGTTTAAAAATTAGCCAGTGCAGTAGTGTGCATCTGTAGTACAAGCGACTCAGGGGGTTGAGGTGGGAGGATTGCTTAAGCCTAGGGGTTCAAGGTTGCAGTGAACGATGATTGTGCCACTGCACTCCAGCCTGGGCAACACAGCAAGATCCTATCTCTAAAAAAAAAATTAAATCTTATGAAGTTAAAAAAAAACAGTAAGCTAATCTTAATTTATTATTGATTGAAGAAAGAGAACATTTTAAATAAATGTAGTGTATTCTAAGTGCACTGTGTTTATAAAGTTTACAGTAGCTTACAGTCATGCCCTAGGCCTTCATATTCACTCACCACTCATTCGCTGACTCACCCAGAGCAACTTCCAGTTCTGCAAGCTCCATTCTGGCAAGTACCTTATGCAGGTGGACCATTTTTGATCTCTTATACCATATTTTCATGGTGCCTTTTCTATGTCGAAGTACACAAGTAATTACCATTATACTTTAGTTGCCTGCAGTATTCAGGACAGTAACATGCTATACAGGTTTGTAGTCAAGGAGCAACAGGCTGTATTATACAAGCCTAGACGTGTAATAGGCTATACCATTGAGGTTGGCATAAGTATCCTTGATGATGTTTGCACCATGATGAATTCTCCTAACAACACATTTCTCCAAACTCATCCCCATCATTAAGTGACACATGACTGCAATGGAAGAGAATGAATAAGTGGATAAGATTATTTGAACTTGCTGTCTAACTTTGTGTAGGTAAAAGAGGTTTTTTGTTTTGGTTTTTTTTTTTTTTTTTACACGTTGTTTGGGGTCATATAGTATTTGCCAAGTGTTTATTAGTATACTGTCTGAAATACAGAACAATATCCATTCCTCAAGAATTACAGGAGGAAAACATAGGTGCTCAGTGGATTACCTGAAAGTCACATGTTTCCATAAAATGCAGCCCTGCCCTGCCTTACAAGTTCAAGATGGGCTCTTTGTGATGATTGCACTGAGTCTCCTTTGAGATTTGTGAGTCCCAGCTTAGTGACAGCATGGACTTCTCCCCTTAATGACCTATAACGATGTGGCCCATGTAGTATTCTGTTCTCACAGTGCTAACAAAGACATATCGAAGACTGGGTAATTTATAAAGGAAAGAGGTTTAATGGACTCACAGTTCCACATGGCTGGGAAGGTCTCACAATCATGGTGGAAGATGAAGGAAGAGCAAAAGGGTTTCTTACTTGGGGGCAGGCAAGAGAGCCTGTGCAGGAGTAAAACCATCAGATCTCGTGAGATTTATTTATTACCACAAGAACAGCATGAGAGAAACCCAACCCTGTAATTCAACTACCTCCCACTTGGTCCCTCCCATGACACGTGGGAATTATGGGAGCTACAATTCAAGATGAGATTTGAGTGGGTCACAGCCAAACCACATCAGCCTGTAACCACAGCTCCACCACACGGCTGATAAAAGTCAAGAGATGTGAATAGAAAGGGGCTGGCGACCCCTAAAACTGCACACCCAGCAGCAGAACAGCTGTCTGCAAGGTGCTCTTTCTGTTCATGACCAAATGCAATGATTCTACTCAATGACTGCAAGCCATTCATGACCATTTATAGCACTTACTGCTTATACTGGTACTTTTGGGAAAACTTATGCTATCCGACATTATATAGTCAGGTTTTTTTCATGTCCAGAAATTTGATTATAACACCAATTTGCCAAATACAATTATAAATTCCTTAAAGGTGGAGATTAACAGAGGGATCAATTCAGGAATACCCAATGGATGTTCCTGGCCAGTAAGATTGGCCTCATTATTTTAGTCTTTTTCTCTACTGAATTAAGCAATTTGCTGGGCAAGGGTTAAAAAAGCTGGGCCATGTTCATTTGTCAAATGAATGTGTATATCTAAACAGAATGTTAAAACAGAGCTATTTAGTCCCTGTGTTGGGCTGAGATCCCCAGATATTAAATAGCACATTCCAAAGTAAAGTTTAAGGTCACCAGGTAGGATTAAAAAAAAAAAGCAGGAGTAGCAAGAAGGGTTTCACTCCTCTCTCACACATCAAGCATACAGAAGGATCAAGAATTAGAAAATTAGGAGATGTTGGGAGAAGACATTTGCCATGAATCCCCTCCATGACAGGTGGAAGAGGCAGGGCATATCTGCCCTCATCTGCAGCCCAGGGTAAAGGGCTTCACCAAAACCCACAGAAGTATTGATTTATGTCTGCTAAGAATTGATGGACATGGTGACACCTGAAAATCTTAAGGATGAGAGAACTGTGGCCCACTGCTCTGGTGACATGCAAGAAAAGGTATCTGTGTCAGCGTGGGGCTTTGCACCCAAAGTTTGTGGAGGCAAACAATGGAGCTTCTGTGGGCCACATGCAAGAGAGAATTAGTGCAGGTTTGGTTTGGATCCAGCCCAAGAGGGCTGCCCAACAGAGACAGATGACTTCAACAAAAAGTGTGTTGCTAATTCTCAAAGCTGAGGAAGATCCATCACAACCAGCCAGAGGGTGTGGTGCCACTTGTATAGAGGGATCCACAGGGCAAGATCCCAGCGCTAGAGTACGAGGGTTATCCAAAGGGCCCACAAATGAGGACCTGAGGGAGGAGAGCAGCTCCCAACACCTGCCAGACTTATAAACACAACAACTCACACCAACATTCCTTAGCTCTTTCCCCACCTCCTGACCTGCCCACCTGAACCTTGTAGGAAGCAAACATTCAGGCTGGCTCTAAGATGCACAAAGAGAAATAAACGAAAGTGAAGGAAAAAGAAACCATCTTCCCCTATTTCACCACAGGCAGCGGGCTTGTATGGGGCAGAACTGGGAAAGGGGAGGAATTGTAAGATGAAATGAAACATGTTTGATTTTACATTGGGCTGGTTATATAAATTAGTGACTAGTGGCCCTTTATGACTTGGAAATGACCAGAAAGTCTTGAGATTTGTTTTGTATTTGCCCTAGGGAAACAAATGTAAAGGCACAAGAATATTCTTTCTGCTCCATGGGGTCTGCTTTTTAGCATAATAGTCACGTTTCTATTTCTCCAAGGAATTCGAGCCTATCATTCACCCTCCCCACCACCCCACAGTGCCTTCAATGATTAGAACAAATGGATCCCATAACTGATAGTTTAGACTAACTGGGGTGAAATTAGCTGAACCAGGAAAGTGAACATATTTTATTTTTTGCATATTTGTTTATTTATAAAATTAATAGTGTGCTATTGTATTGATATATATTCATCATGAAATTCAAAATCAGAAAGTAAAAAGATGAGATTTGAAAATGCAAAGGGAAGTTCTGCTATTCAGGACACCCCATCTTGGAAGCTATTGCCGTAAAGTGACGTCCTTTGACTCAATAAAGAATTTTCCTTGGCTATTTTCCAAAATGGCGTACTAATTCACATTCCCTCTAATAGTGTACAAGGGTTCCCTTTTCTCCACATCCTCACCAACCTTCACCTTTGGGGGTATTTTTTAACTTTTATTTTAAGTTCAGGGGTACATGTGCAGGTTTGTTTCATAGGTAAACTTGTGTCACGGGGTTTTGTTATACAGATTATTTCATCACCCAGGTGTTAAGCCTAGTACCCATTAGTTATTTTTCCTGATCCTCTCCCTCCTCCAACCCTCCACCCTCTAATAGGTCCCAGTGTCTGTTGTTCCTCTCTATGTGTCCATGAGTTCTAATCATCTAGCTTCCACTTAGAAATTAGAACGTGCCGTATTAGGTTTCCTCTTCCTGCATTAGTTTGCTAAGGGCCTCCAACTCCATCCATATTCCTGCAAAGGACATGATCTCATTCTTTTTGGTGGCATCATAGTATTCTATCATGTATATGTGCCACATTTTCTTTTTTTTTTTTTTTTTTGAGACGGAGTTTCGCTCTTGTTACCCAGGCTGGAGTGCAATGGCGCGATCTCGGCTCACCGCAACCTCCGCCTCCTGGGTTCAGGCAATTCTCCTGCCTCAGCCTCCCGAGTAGCTGGGATTACAGGCACACGCCACCATGCCCAGCTCATTTTTTGTATTTTTAGTAGAGACGGGGTTTCACCATGTTGACCAGGATGGTCTCGATCTCTTGACCTCATGATCCACCCGCCTCGGCCTCCCAAAGTGCTGGGATTACAGGCTTAAGCCACCGCGCCCGGCTGTGCCACATTTTCTTTATCCAGTCTGCCATCAATGGGCATTTAGATTGATTCCATGTCTTTACTATTATGAATAGTGCTGCAACGAACATACGCATGCATGTGTCCTTATAATAGAACAATTTATATTCCTTTGGGCATATACCCAGCCATGGAATTGCTAGTTTGAATGGCAGTTCTGTTTTTAGGTCTTTGAGGAATTGTCACACTGTTTTTCACAATGATTGAATTAATTTACACTCCCACCAACAGTATATAAGTGTTCCTATCTCTCTGCAACTTCACCAGCACCTATTATATTTTGACTTTTTAATAACAACCATTCTGACTAGTGTGAGATGGTATTTTATTGTGGTTTGGATTTCCATTTCTCTAATGGTCAGTGATGTTGAGCTTTTTTCATATGCTTGTTGGCCACATGTATGTCTTCTTTTGAAAAGTGTCTGTTCATGCCCTTTGCCCACTTTTTAATGGCGTTGTTTTTCTTGTAAATTTAAGTTCCTTATAGATGCTAAATAGTAGACCTTGGTTAGATGCATAGTTTGCAAAAATTTTCCCCCATTCTCTAGGCTGTTTACTCTGTTAATAGTTTTATTTGTTATGCAGAAGCTCTTTAGTATAATTAGATCCCATTTCTCAATTTTTGCTTTTGTTGCAATTGCTTTTGTCATCTTCATCATGAAATTTTTGCCCATTCCTATGTCTAAGATGGTATTGCCTAGATAGTCTTCCAGGGTTCTTATAGTTTTGGGCTTTTCATTTAAGTCTTTAATTCACTTATATGGTATAAAGAAGGGGTCCAGTTTTAAGAAAAAGATTCCCTCTCTTATCACTTCTATTCAGTATAGTATTAGAAGTCCTGCCCAGAGCAATCAGGCAAGAGAAAGAAATAAAGCCTATCCAAATATGAAGTGAGGTAGTCAAACTATCCCTATTTGCAGATGTCATGTTCCTATATACAGATAACCCCACAGTCTTGGCCCAAAAGCTCCTTTAGCTGATAAACAACTTCAGCAAAGTCTCAGGACACAAAATCAGCATACAAAAATCACTTAACCTTCCTATACACCAAAAAAAAAAAAAAATCAAGCAAAGAGCCAAATCAGGAACATAATGTCATTCACAGTTGCCACAAAAAGAATAAAATACCTAGAAATACAGCTAATCAGGGAAGTGAAAGTTCTCTACAAGGAGAACTACAAAACACTGCTCAAAGAAATCAGAGATGACACAAAAAAATGGAAAAACATTCCATGTTCATGAATAGAAAGAATCATTATCATTAAAAGGCCCATACTGCTCAAAGCAACTTATACATCCAATGCTCTTCCTGTCAAACTAGCAATGATATATTTCACAGAACTAGAGAAAACTATTTTTAAAATTCATATGAAACCAAAAGAAGACCCAAATAGCCAAGACAATTCTAAGCAAAAACAACAAAGCTGGAAGCATCATGTTATCCAACTTCAAACCATACTATAGGGCTATAATATAACCAAAACAGCATGGCACTGGTACAAAAACAGATATTTAGACCAATTGAATAGAATAGAGAGGCCAGAAATAAGACCACACACCTACACCTATCTGATCTTTGACAAAGCTGACAAAAATAAGCAATGTGGCCAGGTGCAGTGGCTCATGCCTGTAATCCCAGCACTTCAGGAGGCCAAGGGGGGTGGATCACCTGAAATCAGGATTTCAAGACCAGCCTGGGCAACATGGTGAAACCCTGTCTCTATCAAAAATACAAAAATTAGCCAGGCATGGTGCTGCATGTGTGTAATCCCAGCCACTCAGGAGACTGAGGCAGGAGAATCACTTGAACCTGAGACGCAGAAGTTTCAGTGAGCCGAGATCATGCCACTGCACTCCAGCCTGGGTGACAGAGTGAGACTCTGTCTCAAAAAGTAGAATAAGCAATGGGAAAAGGACTCGTGTTCAATAACTGGAGCTGGAATAACTGGCTACTCATAGACAGAAGATTGAAACTGAACATATCTTTTTTCTTTTGAAGGACACACTCAATACCTACCAGAAAAAAAAAAGTCTTAATAATTCTTCATATGTCAAATTACAGATTTTTAAAATAAGTCAGCCAAAGTCACACTAAGAAGTTCAGTTTTTACCCTTGTCTAAAACCAAATGTCTCCTTCAGCAACACTTGTATATATAAATGGTTGTTTGTTGTTGGCATTTTAAAGCACAAAATTGGGATAAAAATTATGTGTTTGTTTCATCAATGACTGTCTAGATTAAGTCCAGGGAGGATGAAATGAAAAAGAGTCAGTTAGAAAAGCTCCAGGCTGTGCCAGATCTGCAGCTCACTTTTGCCAGCACAGTGAGCCCCTGGCCTGCAGCAAACTTGGAACTGGTTTGGGGCAGGAGAGGCAGCCTCTCACTAGAGGGTAGAGGTGCCAGCGGGCTTGCAGCAGTTGCAAAGACCTCTGTGCTGCAATTGCAAAGGCCTATGATTTTGGAGGTTGGTCCTAGCCCCACTGGAATCAGAAAAAGTCTCTTGGGAAACAAACCCCACTACCATCTCTTCTCCAGCAGTTGTGACCCAGAGCATCCTTGTGACTTTAATGTTAAAATTATGTTAAAGTCAGGAAAACTGTGAGCACCCTGTGCAGAGAAGCCAGGCAGCCCTCAGATGTTGGAGTGGGGAGGACCTTAAAGGTCATCTTGTTTAACGGGTTCAATCTCTTCCGCACTCCCCTGGATGATGACGCTTACCAAAGCTTGACATACTTCTCTGTCAAGTCACACCCAGGTGGTTGTGATCTTTACTGCATCAAGATTTTCCAGCCATGTAAGAAAATTTGAGCACAGAAAGGACATGAATAGAAGAATAATTAACCCCTCCTTCACACTCAACACAGTCATCACCCGACAACAAAGTGCCTGTACTTGAATCACAACTCCTTCCTGACAAATCTCATTGCCTGATGGCATTACCACAATGCATTCCAGGATTGCTTATCCTTTATCACCTCTTTTTGTATAGATGGGAAAACTGAGGCTTTAATGGATTCAGTGTCTTGCCCAAAGTGATGACCCAGAGTCATGGCCTCATGTCTCAATAAAATTGTTGAAATTTGTGTTTTGAGTCACCTCCAAGTAAACCTAGATTTTACTTGCAGTAGCATGTTATCTTCACTTTGTTCTGGAATCATTCAAAGCCTCCCACTTGAGATTTTACCTTCCCATAAAAGCTTCCAGCCCTTCAGAGCATGTGAGGTAGGAATTTTGAGAAAAATGGTCACACTGAGATGTTAGTGGGCTTTCTCAGGATTCACTGGACAATAACAGAGGTGTACCCTGACTCTGTGGTTCTCAGAGTATGAGCTCCAGGGCAACAGCATCAGTATCATCTGGGAAATTGCAGAAGTGCAAATTCTTGGCAGAACTTGTTCCTTCCCTTCTTTTATATTTTTTCATATCTCAGCCCAAGTGCCATCTCTCTTGACCAGTCCATCTAAACCACTTTTCCCACGCCCCCTCCCCAGGCTCATCTCTTACCATCCTGTCACTGGGGTGCTTTCCTGCTCATTACACTTTCTGTCTTGGTCACTGTGATGGTGAATTTCAGGTGTCAGCTTGGCAAGGTTATGGTACCCAGTTACTTAATCAAACATCAATGTAGATGTTGTGGTGAAGGTATTCTGAAGTTATGGTTGACACCTACAATCAGTTGACTGATTGACTTAAATGTCAACCGATTATGTGGTTTCCCTTCATAACATGGGTGGGCTTTGCTCAATCAGTTAAAAACCTTGCCAGCAAAACTGAAGTTTCCAGAGAAGAAAAAAATGCCCCCAGAATGTAGCATTAACTCCTGCCTGAGTTTCCACCTGCCGGCCTGCTCCACAAATTTCAGACTTGCCAACCTCTACTGTTGCAATAGCCAACCAATAAATATCATAAAGACATGAATAAAAGGCACAAGCTGGGGTGGAGGGTGATCATACTGACTAAACCATATATCCCAAGGACAGTGCTGGAGGGTTTTATCTTTGCCCCAGGAGCAATGGGTTTCTAGAGAGATTTGGAGACAGGAATGGGAAAGGTATTTCTTATAAGTCTGAGTAACATGTTGCCTAACTCAGTCTTGGAAACTTGTGACTTTTTTTCTGATTTTAGCACATTAAAATACGAACACTAATTTTTAGATTTCAAATAATTAGAATGCTATTTGATGGAAACATGGTATAAAGAGCACCCATTAAGAAAAATTTAAAAATATTTTCTCCTGTTGTCTCAGTTTTTTTAAAGTGTTTTTATATTTTAAAATATATCTTCTCTATAAAAATATAACTTCTAGAAGCTGGAATAATTTGAACAATAAAATAAAGTAACATTGTTCTTTAGCCCAAAGTCTAAAATAAATATCCATGGAGTTATACTAATATAAATAAATGATTCAATAAACAAATAAATGAGGGAGAATAGACAAATCTCCCATGCAGAGAATTCCAAATAATTGGTGTGCATACACAACCTTCAAAGAGGGGAAGCATAGCTCCCACTCCTCCTGCACAGTGTGACCTGTGCACAGTGACCTCCTTCGTGGAGTCCAGCATGGAAAGAGGGTAAGGCAGGACTTCACAGAGGAGAAACTAGACAAATACTACCCCAGCCAGTTGGCCAAGGTCAACGTTAGTTGTCGTAAATCATATTGATAGAATATTCCCTTGATATGAGGTAATAAGAATGGCATTTCACTCTGTGGTCTTCCTCTCAAAACACCTGCAATACCAAGCCAATCGTGAGAAAAACATGAGACAAATCTCAATTGAGGTACATTCTACAAAATGCTTGGCCAGTATTCCTCGAAACATGCACACGTATGTTTATCGCAGCACTGCTTACAATATGTAAAGACTTGGAAACAACCCAAATGCCCATTAATGTCAGACTGGATAAAGAAAATGTGGCACATATACACCATGGAATACTATGCAGCCATAAAAAAGGATGAGTTCATGTCCTTTCCAGGGACATGGATGAAGCTGGAAACCATCATTCTCAGCAAACTGACACAAGAACAGAAAATCAAACACTGTATGTTCTCACTAATAAGTGGGTATTGAACAATGAGAACACACGAACACAGGGAAGGGAACATCACACACCAAGGCCTGTCGGGGGCTGGGGGGCCTCGGGGAGGGATAACAGGGCTTGGGGGGATTGGGGAGGAATAACATTAGGAGAAATACCTAATGTAGAAGACGGGGGGATGGATGCAGCAAATCACCATGGCACATGTATACCTATGTAACAAACCTTCATGTTCTGTACAAGTATCCCAGAACTTAAAGTATAATAAAAAATAAAAATAAAAATAAAGAAAAACAGAAAAAAACTGTCAAGGTCATCAAAAACATGGAAAATCTGAGAAACTCATGACAACAAAATGTAATGTGGCATTCTGGATGGGATACTGGAATAGAAAATGGACATTAGGTAGAAACTAAGGGAATTGGAATAAAGCATGAATTTAGTTAATAATACAGTATCAGTGTTGGTTCATTAATTGTAATATACCATACTAATGCAAGATGTTACTAATAGGGGAAACTGGGTGTGGGTTAGACAGGAAATTTCTACTGTCTTCCCAATTTAAATCTAAAATTGTTCTAAAATAAAAAGTGTATTTAAATACACATATTTTATGCAAAGTGAAGAAGTAAATACGAAGTTATTTTCTAAATAGACACATACAGAGATTCTAGCACTACTCTGTATTAGACTATGAAATCAACCAATTTCAATTATTGTCTACACCCAGGGTTTATGAAGTGCTTGCAGCCATGGGAGATTTCCTCTGCCTGTCTTGTCCTGCACATACCAATGGCACTTAAGAACCTGACTCCTTACAACAAATTGTGTACCCTTCTCCAGCTGGCAAAATAGCCAACATCTCCCCAAGAGAAGAAGAGAGAGACACAGGGCTGCTGCTGATCCCTCATGGGGTTCAATCTCCCCAAACTAAACCACCTTTACACAGAGATGCCATGTAAAGGTGGTTTGGTTTGGGGAACCAACTGGGGCTGGATTTCAGCCACCACTTGCCCCTCAACCCAGCACAAGTCACTGTGAAAGTCATTGCAGTGTCCTTGGGGGATACAGGATAACGTGTGGTCTGCTGCTGGGTGATTATGAAGGCAATGGTGTTAGAGTGGTGAGGTCAGTCAGTGTTTCAATAAAACTCACCTAAACAGACCACTAAGTCAGACATTTCTGGTTCGTTACAGTGTATTTCCAGTTTTAATGAGCAGATGTGGAGCATGGGAAAGAGCATGGATGTGGCAGAGGGATGCAAGGTGTATTTAACATTTCGGTTGCCTTTAATTTACATTTAACATTTTTCCACATTTGGTCAGCACTTAATTGTCCATTCACACATTCACTTCCTGTGTTTAAATGATTAGATTTCTGGAGGAGAGCCATAATACCAGGGTAGCTTGATTTATAGAAGGCAGCCAGAAAAATGAGGAGTGTTGAAATGTTCACCTCCACACACATTTAAAGAGGTGCACACATTTCTGGAAGGAAATATGGAAGTAGGTATCAAGAATATTACATATACCATTCCTTTAATGTTTATCTTGAGGAATTAATCTAAGCTACATAGTAAGATAACAAACAGAGCTATCCATTGAAGCATCATTTACTGAAAACTTGAAAGCAAACTTAAAAAACCCAAACACTTGTTAAAGGGGAATGGGTTAAATAAATCTTTACCTATAATATTGAATTATAATACTATTCTTAAAAACAATTTCAAAATGGACTCACCATCTTATGTGAAGTGAGGAAATGAGATTATAAAAACATATACAATTCTTATTTATAATTTTTAACTTTGTTTCATATTTTTACATGAACATAAAATATTTTCATAAATAAAAAAGAACAACTCATAAATTTCTTCCTTTTTTTCATATCTCAAACAAGGATGGAGAATCAGATTCAAATTTCCAACTTGAACAGGTTGTTGATTGATATGTAGTCAACCAAAATTTGAAGTCTTCAATTTTGAAACTAAGGGTTTGAACTCAACAATCCAAGATTCCAATTTTCTAATTCCATGATTGACCTATCTAGAACCTACATTTCTCCACAGTTAATAAAGAACTTTGCCCATGTGCATCTCGTCCTTGGTTTTAGTTATTATTTCTTCAGCACTACTAACCTCTGCTTCATACACTTCTTCTTCAAAAAAGCAGAGTAACAATAAAATCAGTTATACCAGACACTCTAAAGAGCTGTGTGGTTCCGGCTATAAATTTATTTTGTAAAACATAGCCTGTGCTGAAAGCAGTTTTTTTTGTTTTGTTTTTTTTTTGCACAATACTTAAAAAAAAAATTGTCACTGTTTAGTAGAAAGATATTTTATTCTGCTCCATTAAATAAAATGTTAAGAGTCATTCTGACCTGCCTGGTATATAATTTGGGTGTGTAGCAGTTAGCAAATATCTTGCCCTCTTGGTGAAAATAGATGAAAACAGGAGAAAAGAATGGAAACAGCAAAGCGGTGGGATGTAGGGGATCAAACATTCTGGACTGGGAGTCAGAACATCAGGGTTTTGGTCTCAGGTTCTCTCTTCTTAACTAGTTGTATAACCTTAGTGCTATGGTTTGAATTTTTGTCTCCTCCAAAACTCATGTGGAAATGTAATTGCCATTGTAACAGTATTATGAGGTGGGATCTGTGAGAAATGATTAGGCCATAAGGTCTCCACCCTGATAGATGGGACTCACGCAATAACAGAAGCACAAATTCAGCAACGTTTTACCTCTTGGCCCTTCTGCCTTCCACCATATAGACACATCCAGAAGGCCCTCGCCAAATGCCAGCACCTTGATATTGGACTTTCCAGCCTCCAGAATTGTGATCCAACATATTTTTGTTCAATATAAATTACCCAGTCTCAAATATGCTGTTATAGTAGCACAAATGGACTAAGACACTTAAATAAATTAATCTCTCTGAGTCTCAGTTTTCTCATCTGTAAAATTAAGAAATTCTGTTAAAATAATCTTCAAGAATTCTTCCACTTATAAAATTTTACCTTGAAAGAAGTTTTAGAAGAATGCATAGTTTGAAAGCAAAAAAATAAAATAAAATAGTTTCATTCATGTTTGTGTTCTACAAAAAAGATGACAAAATCTCTATATTTGAAAGCCAATTATATTTAATAATTTTTGACTACATTTTGATTTAAAACTAATCAAAATGTTTGAGATGATGTTTATCTGGAAACTTCTACAACACTATGATTACAGAGGCAGTTTCAGTACTGGAGAGGGTTAAATGCTGAACTAGGGTAACAGGTTTGTGCTGTGATTTAGACACCAAATGCTCTCCTGAGAATGAGAAGAATCAACAGATGGAACTTCAGAAATCAGTGACATCAAATTTAAGCCTAACCCTAATTTGAATTCTTCCCAAGTCAGGGCTTCACCTTTTTGGAAGAAAGAAAACAAAAACTTGAAAGTCCAGCATTTTTCAACCATGGCTACCACCTTAGAATCATGAGAGGGGTTTTTAAATAATATTCATGCCCAGGTCCTACCCCATACCAAGGAAATCAGAATCTTAGGGGAGTCAGCCATAGGGGCTTTTTGAACTCTCCCGAGTAATTCTCTTGTGCTGTCAATTGAGAACCACTGAGTTAAATAAGAAAACATGACAAAAAGGAAGGAATGGGGACTGCCAAAGAAAAAGGAAACTTTCTCTTTTTTTCTTTTCTTTTTTTTTTAAATTGTATTTTAAGTTCTGGGATAAATGTGCAGAACGTGCAGCTGTTACATAGGTATACATGTGCCATGGTAGTTTGCTGCACCCATCAAGCCATCATCTACATTAGATATTTTTCTTAATGCTATCCCTCCCTAGCCTCCCACCCCCTGAGAGGCTCCAGGGTGTGATGTTCCCCTCCTTGTGCCCAAATGTCCTCATTGTTCAACTCCCACTTATGAGTGAGAACATGCGGTGTTTGGTTTTCCATTCCTGTGTTAGTTTTCTGAGAATGATGGTTTCCAGCTTCATCCATGTTCCTGCAAATGACATAAACTCATTCTTTTTTATGGCTGCAGAGTATTCCATGGTGTATTTGTGTCACATTTTCTTTATCCAGTCTGACATTGATGGACATTTGGGTTGGTTCCAAGTCTTTACTATTGTGAATAGTGCTGCAGTAAACATACATGTGCATATGTCTTTATATAGAATGATTTATAATCCTTTGGGTATATACCCAGTAATAGGATTGCTGGGTCAAATGGTATTTCTAGCTCTAGATCCTTAAGGAATAACCACACTGTGTTCCACAATGGTTGAACCAATTTACACTCCCACCAACAGTGTAAAAGTGTTTCTATCTCTCCACATCCTCTCCAGCATCTGTTGTTTCCTGACTTTTTAATGATCGCCATTCTAACAGGCATGAGACGGTATCTCATTGTGGTTTTGATTTGCATTTTTCTAATGATCAGTGATGAAGAGCTTTTTTTCATGTTTGTTGGCTGCATAAATGTCTTCTTTTGCAAAGTGTCTGTTCATTTCCTTATAGAGAAAGGATTCCCTATTTAATAAATGGTGTTGGGAAAACTGGCTAGCCATATGCAGAAAACTCAAGCTGGACCACTTCCTTACAGCTTATACAAAAAATTAACTCAAGATGGAATAAAGATTTAAATATAAGACCTAAAACAATAAAAACCCTAGAAGAAAACCTAGGAAATACCATTCAGGACGTAGGCATGGGGTTAAGACTTCATGACTAAAACGCCAAAAGCAATGGCAACAAAAACCAAAATTGACAAATGGGATCTAATTAAACTAAAGAGCTTCTGCACAGCAAAAGAAACCATCATCAGAGTGAACAGGCAACCTACAGAATGAGAGAAAATGTTTGCAATCTATCCATCTGACAAAGGGCTACTACCTAGAATCTACAAGGAACTTAAACAAATTTACAAGAAAAAAAAAACACGCTTTCTTTAGCAATATACGATTGTAGCTCTATATTCTACACTGTGCACAAAACAAGGCCAAAGGTGCTTACCCAGGAGAACTTGCATGACAGCAAAGACAAAGAAATATTTTTGCAAAAAAAAAAAAAAAAGTACCTTTTTTAATCATGTAAACAAATTTTCACAAATCATAATCTCACAGTTGAGATTTAAAATCTCTCAGTTGTCAAGCATTAGTGGTTTCTTTCTTGTGATTTGAAAGTTGTAAATATGGCAGGCATGGTGGCTCACATCTGTAATCCCAGCACTTTGGGAGGCTGAGGTGGGCAGATTACTTGAGGTTAGGAGTTCAAGACTAGCCTGGCTAATATGGCAAAACTCTGTCTCTACCCAAAATACAAAAATTACCCAGGTATGGTGGCGCACACCTATAATCCCAGCTTCTTGGGAGGCTGAGGCAGGGGAACTGCTAGAACCTGGGAGGCAGCGGTTGCAGTGAGCTGAGATCATGCCACTGCATTCCACCTAGGTGACATAGCAAGATACTGTCTCAAAAAAAAAAAAAAGTTGTAAATATACATAACATAAAATGTGTGATTTTTAACCATTTCTAAGTATATGATTTAGTGGCATCAAGTACATTCCCAGTGTTGTGCAACTATCACCATTGTCCATTTCCAGAATTTTTCATCATCCCAAACAGAGATGTTGTACCTCTTGAACAATCACTCCCATCCTCCTTCCTTTCCACTTTTGGTCACCTCCATTCCACCTTTCTATCCCTGAGAATTTGCTTATTCTAGGGAGTTTATATAAGTGCAATCATACAACATTTGTCTTTTTAAAACAAAGAAATTAAGAACAAGGACTGTCATGATTTTCTGAGGAAAGTGAAAACCTCTTTTAAAAATCAGACCAGGAACCAATTGCATCTTGGATAGCTAAGTGTCAACATGTAGATTTCCTGGTTTTGCAGATTCTGTTGTACATTTTAATATTATTTATTTTTTTAGAGACAGAGCTTCATTCTTGTTGCCCAGACTGAAGTCCAGTGGTGCAATCTTAGCTCACTGCAACCTCTGCCTCCTGGATTCAATCAATTCTCCTGCCTCAGCCTCCCAAGTAGCTGGGATTACAGGCATGCAACACCATGCCCAGCTAATTTTGTATTTTTAGTAAAGACGGGGTTTCCCCTTGTTGGTCAGGCTGGTCTCCAGCTCCTGACCTCAGGTGATCCGCCTGCCTTAGCCTTTCAAAGAGCTAGGATTATAGGCATGAGCCATCATGCCTGGCCCTATTGCACATTTTAATCATGCATGGTCACCCACTTCCTATGAGGTCAGCATTCTGGCCTCTGATTCCCTATTGTGATTTCCAGTCCCCACGTGAACCTTCTTACATTAACTTTTTAACAACACCCCCCTCTGCATTAAATCACCAGCATTTTCCATATGTGTCCAGCAAAATACCTAACTCACCCCTTCTTCCAAATTTCCATTGCCTCAACCCTTACTTGAGACTGGATAAAAAAATAGAAAATAGGCCGGGGTGGTAGCTCATGTCTGTAATTCCAGCAGTTTAGGAGGCTGAGGCGGGTGGATCACTTGAGGTCAGGGGTTTGAGACCAGCCTGGGCAACATGGTAAAACCCTATCTTTATTAAAAATACAAAAACTTAGCCAAGTGTGGTGGCAGGTACCTGTAATCCCAGCTACTTGGGAGGCTGAGGCAGGAGAATCGCTTGAACCTGGGAGGCAAAGGTTGCAGTAGTCCAAGATCGTGCCACTGCACTCCAGCCTGGGCAATAAAGCAAGATTCCATCTAAAACAGAAAAGAAAAGGCCTCAGAGTTGTACATGCCTTTCTCTGGCTTTTTATACTCAGAGCTAGCTTCCACACAAGTCTGGATCAACCTTTCTCGGATTCCATTCACATTCCCCAAAAATACCATTTTGTACTTTTTTACCTATCCCGTAAAACCTGAATGTCCGCCTGCTAGCCCATCACATCAGCTGCACTTATTTCCCCCTATAAAAAATACCTTCTCCAGCTAAACCAATCTGTGGCCAGTGTTTTTTGTTTTGTTTTGTTTTGTTTTTGAGATGGAGTTTCTCTTTGTTGCCCAGGCTGGAGTGCAGTGGTGCAATCTTGGCTCACTGCAAGCTCTGCCTCCCCAGTTCAAGCAATTTTCCTGTCTCAGCCTTCTGAGTAGCTGAGATTACAGGCACCTGCCACCATGCCTGGCTGATTTTCATATTTTCAGTAGAAACAGGGTTTCACCATGTTGACCAGGCTGGTCTCGAAATCCTGACCTCAGATGATTCTCCCACCTTGGCCTCCCAAAGTGCTGGGATTACAGGCATGGGCCACCAAGCCCGGTCTCTGTGGCCAGTCTTCTGAATGCAACATTCTATTCCTGCCTCTGTGTGAGGACTCACTCAGCAGTGCTAATACCTTGGTAGTTAACAGCCACTAGTTAATAACCACTAGCACCCACAGCTCCATAGCTGGTTTGAGCTGCCAAGCACTCCTGTCAGCCCTTGTCTGCTCACACTGAGGGCAGAGAACAGACAGACTCTGCTTTCATATCTCTGAAAAAATTGTTGGAAGAACCACTAGTCTTGCCCCACAAATCCCTCCTATCCTGAACTGAATTACTCGGTCTCCTTTCCCTAATATTTCAGCCTGTGGTTTTGGACTCCTGCCAGCCTCTTTCCACCCAGGTACTATTTCCCCAGTCTCTTCACCACCCACTTACATTCTCCAGGCCTCCAACCGATGTTTCTGACTCCTGCTTTCAGACCCCTCTGACCCAGCCTCTTTCCTCCAGCTTGTTTTACCTGTTCTTCCTGCCTCCAAAGTCCTGAAACTCTTTACTCACTACAAAAATTGCCCACCTGTTTCCTATACTCTTCTCTCTGCCTCCTTTCAGGGATTTAAGGTCCGCTCACGTTCATTCTTACATGTAACTGACTTCCTGACCATAAGCCTTGCTATTCATATCCTAAAATTCAGCACCTCTTCTGGTTAAACCAGACCCCTGGGCCTGACTTCTCTTGCCCTGCCCAGTTCTGGTGCCATCTGAGACCTAACACAGCAGGCCTTGAGCAACATCTTCTGTAGATTTGCTTCTCTTTGCCCACTGCTCTAGGCTGTAACCTCTAGGACTGTTTTAACGTGCTAGTACAGGTAGAGTATCCCTAATCCAAAACTCCAAAATTCAAAATGCTTCAAAATCCAAAATTTTTTGAGGGCCAACAGGACACTGAAAGGAAATGCTCACTGAAACACTTCAGATTTTGGATTTTCAGATTAGGGATGCTGAGCGGGTATCATGAAAATATTTCAAAATATGAAATAATCCTGAAGCCAAAACAATCTAGTCCCAAGCATTTTGGATAAGGGATACTTATCCAAAATGGATACTCAACTTCTATTGCTCTCCATCATTGAGCTCTTCTGTTCTTTTCGGTACTTCCTCTTCACGGGACAGACTATATTTTCCTTTTAGCATCTACTTTTTGTCCTGATTCCTTCTTTCACCTCTCCTGCCACTTCAGTCCTTCCCCAGAGAAGAGCCATGCAAATAAATTTTGAAGTTTGATCTTTCCCCAAATCAAAGCACTATATTGGACTAGACATTAGCTCAAGATCCACTTCAACTCATTATCTTCTTATGGTAAGGTGAGGGATAAGTCAACCAAAATTATATTAAAAATGAAATTGGAGAAACCCAGTGAAAAGCAGTTTGAATGTATAGTTCTTTATAGTTATTTACATAATGGTGTTATAGTTATTTCTTTAATGTACAGCTACGTATGGTTATTTCTTTAATGGTGACTTCGAGTCCCAAGTTTTTTCTACATACCTAATCAGCTAATTCTATTAATGTACCAATAAAGATCTAGAAAGATTTGGGCTTCTTTCATTTTAATCCTACAAATGTTTAACACCATGGATGAAGGATACTTTTCCTAAATATAGACTATCTACATTGGTCATCTCTAACTACTGGCATCATCCTAGACTCCTACAGTTGGAAGTTGGTCAAAACAATAACCCAGCCCTACCAATAGTGTGCAAAGGCCAAGGTAAGACTCTGTCACAAGCTGCTTACATCTTTCAGGATTGAAGGAAGACCAAACGTAGCACCACTACCCATCCATGACTAATTAGACCCCAGTGATCCAGAAACTGTTACCTATTCTTGGCATATGATGCCTTGTTCAGGAACAGAAAAGTTCAAACAACATAACTTAACTTCAAACAAAATGTCAAAGTTATTCATTACCACAAAACAACCATTTGTTTCCCCACTCCGAAACTTCATTGTCTTCTGTGATATGCTATACTTCACCAAATGGAACCTTTCAATGTGACCAAAGCAAGCTTTTGAAAGTAGAACAAGTGAGATGGAGTGGCATTCCCCATCTTTGGTTGCTAGTACCTTTTACAAATAGTGAAATTGTTTTAGTCCAAATTTATTGTGAGGTAAGTCAAAACTGACCAAATCCTTCCAGAAGCCCTCTGTAACTCCCAAATAGCAATGTTCTGTACAATAGCCCTGTTTAATCTAACTTCTTCCAACTTTACAGATACTTAATTGAACACGTACTTCATGCAAAGCATCGTGTCCCATCCAGTCTGTCCCTCATTCTTACTTTAGAAAGCTTTCTCTTTACCAAGGATGTTAGGTGTGTTTGTTTGGTTAAAAACCACCAGACACCATAACATTACTGATAATCATTCAAAGAGAAATCCACCCATAGAAATTGACCTAGGGATCAGTTTTCCAACTATAACCTCCACATCCCAATCCTTTGCCAACAGAGGAGATGATAGATTATTCTTTTAAGATAAATAGATTCAATTCTTAAGTTCTGCCCTTTACTCTTGGGTCTCATAAACAAGGGGAAAAGTGAAGATGCCAGGGTTCCTGCTTGCACAAAAACCCTTGGAGTAAGCAAACAACCTGAGTCACTGTGTTGCCAGCCAGGAAGTCTCCCTGCTTCCACCTATTCACTTCCTCTCCATTAGGACCAAGGTAAAGTCTCCAGTTGCCTCCTAGCAGCTGCCTTCAAACATATGTATTAGCCAAGGCAATTATCCTTGTCCATAGGCTTTCAGCTTTCTATAGAAGGAATGAGTGAAGATTGTGGCCACAGATGAGACAGTGTAATCATCTACCAGGGTTCCCAGAACAGAGGACCACAAAGTGAGTGACTTAAACGTCAAAAGTGTGTAATCTCACAGTTCTGAAGGCTGGAAGTCCAAAATCAAAGTGCCAGCAGTGTTGGTTGCATCTGAGGGCTGTGATAGAAAATCTGTTAACATGCTTCTCTGTAGCTTCTGGGGGTTTGCTGGCAATCTTTGGGGTTCATTGGCTCATAGAAGCATCACATCCACTCTGCCTTCATCATCTGTCCTTCTCCCTATGTGTGTATCTCTGGCCAAGTTTTCCCTTTTTATAAGAACACCAGTTGGCCAGGTGCAATGGCTCACACCTGTAATCCCAGCACTTTGGGAAGCCAAGGAGGGTGGATCATCTGAGGTTGGGAGTTTGAGACTAGCCTGATCAACATGGAGAAACCCCATCTCTACTAAAAATACAAAATTAGCTGGGTGTGGTGGTGCATGCCTGTAATCCCAGCTACTCGAGAGGCTAAGGCAGGAGAACCACTTGAACCTGGGAGGTGGAGGTTGTGGTGAGCCAAGATCGCACCATTGCACTCCAGCCTGGGCAACAGAACAAAACTCCATATCAAAAAAAAAAAAGAAAGGAAAAGAAAAAGAACACCGGTCATATTGGGGTCCTTATAAAAAGGACTAGCCAACCCTAATGACCTCATTTTAACTCCATTACCCCTGGTAAGACCCCACCTCCAAATAAGGCCATATTCTAAGATACTGGGGTTTAAAACCTCAATATATCTTTTTTGAGGGGGACACAATTCAACTCATAACAGAGATATTTTAAGATCCTGGAAGAAAAGAGTGTTTAATAATTTAAGAAGCAGTAGATTTGAGGCATAGTCAAATGAAGAGGAGGACTTTTTTATGAGCTGTGAGGAAGACTAAGCCTTCTAGTAAGGCTTTGCAATTTGTCCACTTTACAACCGCCCAGAGCTTTTCTCTTTGCAACCTCCCTGTGGAGCAGTCCCTTAGCATTTATGAATATGTTATAAAGGCTGCATATCTGATAAGAACATAAAGTCTGCGATAGTTGATTTGCTAACTGGGATTTTCCAGTCAGCAGAATCCAACTTTGAATTGCTCTCTAGCATGCAGCTGATCCCATCCTTCTTAGCCCTTTTGTCTCTCTGGCCTCACTGCACTCAAAGCTCTCCTCAAAAGGGTCCTCTAACATAAATCCCCAGAAAAGTAGATAATGTCTATTTGACAAATAGTTGAAGAATCTGCCCTAGATTTTGCTAAATTTTGCCTTAAAATTAAAATCGAAAGGAGAACTGAGTCTAGCCACCACCCCCTTCTTTTGGACATATCCAGGCCACACAAAGTGCCACCCACCACTCTTTGTGGCATGATGCAAAAGTTATTACTAAAGTTATTGGCAAGGCTGTTCTCTTCATTGCTTTATGATGGCATCAAGAAAGTTTGGAGAGATTCAGACTGGTGCATACATTGGAAAAGCCGCTCTTGCATGACATTTAGGTGCCATGTCACAGTGCCCAGGACAATTGAGACCCCTACAGGTACCTCACTTCCTTTTGTTCCAGATCTCACATCCTGCTCCAATTTGATAAATCCACCATTACTAAAGCACAGTTTCCCAGTGACCATAGGTGTGTACTGCCCTGTTAGAAACCCACATTGCTTGCTTTACCATAAAGCCTTGCGTGTAGCATTTGTCAGTAACAAAATCAAAATGAGGCATTTAGGCAGGAGGTGGGAAGTTTGAGCTGTTCATTTCATTAGAAACATTCACCCTTCTTTTCAAAGCAACCTCCTGAGAAAAGCAGGGGAGTTTTGATTTAGCAAAAGAAAATAATAGTCAAGCAGTGTAACGACAAATTAATTATTTAAACATATTCCATTCCAAGTAATTTCTTGCTCCCCATAGTTAATTGTCGGGTTTTTTTAATTACAAAATAACACTTGTTCATTCTAAAGATTCAAACAATACAGAAGTAGGTAAAGTAAAAAGGATAATGTAAAAAGTGAAAACCTCTCTTTACTTTTCCTAACCTCACTCCCCAGAGGTAACTGCTGTTCATAATTAAGCAAATATTTAAACATATTATATTTAAATGATACATATACACTTGCTGATGCAAAAAAAAAAAAAATAGGATCTATTTGACGTTTGCATGATAACTTGCTTTTTTTCACTCCATGATATATTAAGGACTTTCTTCATGTCATTCCATGTTTCTTTTGAAAAAAAGTACAATTTTATTTTTGATCAGTGGTGTAATAGCAACAAAAGTGTATCTACATGAACACCAACGGCCAGCCTGCCACAAGAAATTCCAGCCATATTTCTAGTGCAGGACTAAATTTTCAACAGGTTATACTGGGAAAAGTAGAAACTTTAGAACAAAGCAGACTGAAGAGTATTTCCTGTGCCGTGGACAAAGGTGGGGAATTTTCATTACTTCCAAGTGCCCAATTTTTCTACTAAGAGAGCATAAACGCTTTCAATTACATGAATTCCCATCAGGCAGACAACAATAGGCATGGATACAATTCTATAGCTCTTGAGCAATAAAAAGTATATCACAGGCTGGAGAACGGGACAAAGAGAAACAGCTCTGCCTCAGTAATAAGGGGAGAGTGAGAGTCGTTGTCTACAGAATGCTGCTGGAGCACATTAACTGAAAATTTTAAGCAAATAAGTTGGACACTATTTTCCAGTGATTTACAATACTTCTGCAGAAAACTCTGCTGTAATCCACCACGCTGCTGGTGCATAGCTGGGGCATCTCCCTGGTTTAGGTGCTTCCTCTATATTTCCACTGTTACCTTTTTCTTTTTGTTCTTTCTCTCTTCTTCGAACTTTTTTCTCTCTCATTTGAACACTTTTAGTTTCTTATTTTTTTGCTCAAAACAACTGAAAGTGTCAAACTGATTATCTCCTGGTCTAATTTGATAGATTAGATAGATTTCTAGAAAGAGGCTTTATCTGTCTAAACTTCTTTTGCTTCCCATTGTGACAAAATCTTTGAAAAAAAAATGGACTCAGTCATGTTTATAATAGTAAAATTACATATGTAAATAGTTAATGAAACTGTAATGCTTTTGCCTAAAATTTCTAGATCTTGGCTTAATTCTCCTTTGCCTTATATGTATAGACCAAATCACATACCACCTTTACTTCTTGGAAAGAAGTGGTCAATTTTAAGATTCTTCTTCGTAGTTTAACCAGCTTCAGTTGGTTAAACATCGAATTAGAGTTATATTAAATTACATATTAGTTACAGTTATATATCAATTATATTTAATAACTGATGTGTTATGAAATAGTTGGAATTATACGTGCCTTTATTAGTGATGGTTATATTTTAAATTCTGCATGATAAATATTTCTACAGTCTTTTCATTCAAGAAATATTTAAAACAAAATATTTTCTAAGCAAAATAGCTTTTCCATTTTGATTTCATTAATAGTCTTATTTCAGCTTTTAGAAAAGTATGGCAAGTATTGCATAATGTTTTCTTATTTATAAATGAAAAATTAAGAGTAAGTAATGCTGAAGTGAATTGTCCCAGGTCTACCAGAATGTCAACACAACTTAGATTCACAAAGCATCTGAGTTGCTTGCTGAGGCAAAGAATTTCCTTCTTTTTTTTTTTTTTTTTTTTTGAGATGGAGTCTCGCTCTGTCACCCAGGCTGGAGTGCAGTGGCATGATCTCAACTCACTGCAACCTCTGCCTCCCGGGTTCAAGTAGCTGGGACTACAGATACTCCCACCTCCTAAATAGCTGGGACTATAGGCACTAATTTTTGTATTTTTAGTAGAGACGGGTTTTGCCATGTTGGTCAGGCTGGTCTCGAACTCCTGACCTCATGATCCATGCATGTGATCCATGCCTCCCAAGTGCTGGGATTATAGGCATGAGCCACTGCGCCTGGTCCTAGAATTTCCTTCTTAACTCACCTATCATGCCCATCTCTCCACTCCTCTATTACATTCAGGCTAATATAACTTGAGTTCTCCTCGCCCCTCTTCAGAATTTTTATTTAAAACTCTTCCATACACCACTATGCCATCATATCTTACTACAATCTTCCTTTCCTGTTGTTCAAAAAAATCTTAAAATCTTATTTTCTCTGAAGGTTTTTGATTGATGGGACTGGAGACGTAAATAAATATGCAACGCCCAATTGCACATCTTCACATGAATATTTTATAGAAACCTCAAACTTATATCCCAGACTGAACACATAATCTAACCCCTGTGTAGCCCAGTCTATCTTCCTGCTAGTGTTCTCTATCTCACTATGTCATCCACATTCAATTACTTATAGCCCAGAAATTTAGTGTCCAGTCAGTCACCAAGCTTGTCAATTACAGACTCTAAATGCTCTCTGTATTCCACTACTCACCATTCCAACTGCCACTGTGACAATCCATAGGAGAAATAAAGGCGGTGCCTATGCAACTGTGCATCTTAAGAACTATGTGCTGGTGGAGCTATCCTTAGGTAAGTGCTGCAAACTGAATTAACCTGCCAGCTACTTAAACAGATAAATGAGATTATCCATTTAAATGCTGTGGAAAGTTTACTCTAAACTAAGAGTTGTCCCTTATGTACCATTTTCACCATCAGCTTACCAGATTTGGTACTGGTCTCTAATTTTTTTTTTTTTTTTTTAAATAGAGTCTCACTTTGTCATCCAGGCTGGAGTGCAGTGACATGATCTCTGCCTACTACGACCTCAACCTCCCGGGTTCAACTTATTCTCCTGCCTCAGCCTCCCAAGTAGCTGGGACTACAGGCATGTGCCACCTCACCCAGCTAATTTTTGTATTTTTAGTAGAGACGGGGTTTCGCCATGTTGGCCATGATGGTCTCGCTCTCTTGACCTCGTGATCCACCCGCCTCGGCCTCCCAAAGTGCTGGGATTACAGGTGTGAGCCACCACGCCTGGCCACTGGACCCCAGTGTTTGCCTCCCAGTGTATGCTACCTGATTTCTAAGGCAAATTGCAGTTAAGCTGATTTCAACCAATTTAACATCTGAGGACTTTAATTAAAAGAGGATCTTCTCCCAAAATCTGGCTATCGAATGCTACCAATAGGTTACCTAAATGTAATCTAAATTGTAATTAAAATCATAGGAATATTCACTCCGATTTAACTTTCCCCTTGCCATAATTACATTTACGGGGTTGGGGGAGGGTGTGTGTGCATGTGGTGAGAGTCGAGATCAGGGATATTAAAGATTAGAGTAAGTTTAATAGCAATTCATCACTTCTAACTGGTATAAAAAGACTATAATGGTTACTCCTTGGTGAGAGATAAAAGTGAACATTTTCTTAGATTCCTGGAGGCTGCCATTCAATATTATAAGCCTTTGTTAATAAATGAGTTTAATCAGATCTTTCTTCTGTGGGCCCAGAAGCCATGCTTGGAGAGATGCCTTCAGAAGTAAACTTCCAAGTCTAGATTTCCCGACAAGGTGTTGGTGAAACCACTGACAATTCTGGCATTCAGATCTACCTAAATATGTAAGTCAATAGCAAGATAATAATATGTTCCAGAATCTGCAGGACTGGTGTGCATGTTACTAGACAGTATTCATACATAAAAGCATAGAAATGTGCTGTTGTCAGGAAAATGAATTAACTTATGAAGAGCTATATTTTTCCACATAGCCCAGGAAGTTATATTCTGAATTTACTAGAACATCATTGCTAGAACTCAGAGTGTCACTACCAAAGGTTCTTTGACCAACAGGAAAACATAAAGCACAGGAAAGGATGGACCATATTCCTTAGTTGATTAAGAGCTAGCGTTGTTGTTTTTCTTTTAAATAATTTCTGACTTAAAGGTTGAGAAAATGGTAAAAAAATATTCCCATGTACATTTTACCTAGATTCCCCAAATGCTAACATTTTATCATATTATTATCCTGCCATCCATCTGTCTATCTACCAATGTATCTATTTGTTTTTCTAGGATGTTTGAGAGTAAGTTGCATATCAGCATGTATTTCCAAAAACAAGGTCCTATGTTTTAACTTAACCCCAGTGCTTTTATCAAAATCAGGAAATTCACATATGTACAGTATTATTTTCAAATCTATAGACCTTATTTGAATTTTGCCAATTGTCTTACTAATGCCCATTTTCTGACCCAATTCAGAATTATACTTGTATTGAGGCATCATGTCTCTTTAGCCTCCTTTGGTCTGGAACAGTTCATGACCTTGACAATTTTGAAGAGTTCTAGCTAGTTATTTTGTGGAATGTCCCTCAATTAGGGATATTGCGATGTCTCTTTCAGGTTACGGATTTTTGGCAGGAACATCACAAGAATGAGGCTGTCTCCTTTGTGCATCATATCAGAAGCACAGGATGTTAATGTGTCCCACTACTGATGTCACCTTTGATCACTTGGATAAGGTAGTATCTGCCAGATTTCTTTTCCCTTTGCAATTAATAAGTATCCTACGTGGAGACACTTTGAGACTTTGAAAATATCCTGTTTCTGGTCCTATTTCACCTCACTAATTTTAGCATCCACTGCTGATTCTTGCTCCAAACAATTATTGCTCCACTCTCCCCATGCCTTACCTTCTTCCTGGACACACAGCTGAAGTACAGTTCCTAGTCCTCTTACATGTAGGAAGGATGATACAACTAATTCTAGCCCATAGAGCTATAATTATAAAGGCTATATGCCCCTTCTAGGCTTGCCCCCCAACAAATGTCTCCTATTATTCTATTTATTTATTTATTTATTTATTTTATTTTGAGATGGAGTCTTATTCTGTCATCCAGCCTGGAGTGCAGTGGCATAATCTCGGCTCACTGAAACCTCTGCCTCCCGGGTTCAAGCAATTCTCCTGCCTCAACCTCCCTAATAGCTGGGACTACAGGTGTGCACCACCACGTCCAGCTAATTTCTTGTATTTTTAGTAGAGACAGGGTTTCACCATGTTGGCCAGGATGGTCTTGATCTCTTGACCTTGTGATCCACCCTCCTTGGCTTCTCAAAGTGCTGGGATTACAGGCATGAGCCACCGCACCCAGCCATGTCTCCTATTATTCTACAAGGTCTTTGCTTGTTGGTCAATTGGATGCATAAGATCCTGCAGAGAGCTCTAAGAAGGCTTTGGTAGTTGTGGAACCACTAGGCCTTAGGGTCTGTACCATTCAGGAAGTCCTATGAACCTGGATGAAGAAAACCTTTCTTTTAACTGGAATTTGATATTTCCCTTTGCGAATACAGGCAGCAGCAACAATAGTGTTAGCCATACCAATGTCTTTGTCACCAAGATAAATCACTTATATTGCGTATCACATTGAACTCAGTACAGACATCTTGAAATATATTTACCTATAACTAACTTGAAATTAACTTAGCATTTTAATTATTAGATCTGTCACTATATCTTTTTTTTCTTTTTGTCACATTTAGAAACTGTCCTGAGAGGAGATTTATTGGCTTCATCAGACTACTAAAGTTGTCTAAGACCTAAAATAGGTTAAGATGGAAGGAGCAGTTCCCTCAGTCACTACATTTTGAGGACCAGCTAGGGAAGCAGGTGGGAAATATTTACAATAGAATTCTCATGAGAGAGAAATAAACTTTTACTCTCTTAAGCTGAGATATGTGCTGTTATTTGTTCAGCAACTATCTTATCCTGACTAATCAAGAGAATAAAGTTGTAAATGTGGAAATTACATGCCTGGGGAGATGGTTGAGGCCATGGGATTGGATATGATCTTTAAAATGGGAGACAAAGCAAGTACTGAATTTGGGGCAATTGCTTCATTTTGGAAAGGAAGACAAAAGAAACAGATGAAAGAATGGTCTGAATAGAAGAGAACCAGAAATACCCGGTGTAAAAGATTCTATGAACCTGAAACCATATTTTCATTTCCCGGATGTCTTCATATAGAATAATTCCTTTTGTGTTGTCTGGAAAGATAAGAAACTAAACCATTTCAGAAGATTTTCTCAACTACATCTGTCATTTACAAGAAGACAGGTAGTGTACTTCTCTAAGTCTAGATTTCCTTGTCTATGAAAAAAGTTGCAATGCAGACTAGAGAAAGTAATGTAAGTAAACACATGCAAAAGAACCTACTCAACTTCTGACATGTACCTATCACTAGGTAAGTTAGCTCTATTTCTCCCCAATCTTTCCCCTTTCTTACCCTCATTAGCAATCCATTTCATCTATTAGACTTTAAAAGAACTAAAGAGTATATTAAGAAAACTGTAATTTTTTTCTTAAGTCAAAAGCACAGCATTTTAGACATTATACTTGCTATAGTATTTATAGCTATACAAGCTATAAAACTAAGCAAAATCATTATTAAAATTCAAATACAATCTTGATATTTTATTTGGAAAACAGATTGAGTGAAAAAAAAGAGGTATGTGATTATTTTTTTTTTATTTTTTTGTTTTGTTTTGAGACACGGTCTCACTCTATTGCCCAGGTTGGAGTGCAGGGGTGCCATCTTGCTTCACTGTAACCTCCACCTCCCAGGCTCAAGCAATCCTCCCATCTCAGTCTCCTGGGTAGCTGAGATTACGGGTGTCTGCCACCATGCCTGGCTAACTTTCGTATTTTTAGTAGAGATGGATTTCAGCATGTTGGCTAGCCTGGTCTCAAACTCTTGAGTTTGGGCAATCTGTCAGCCTGGGCCTCCCACAGTATTGGGATTGCAGGCACCAGCCATAGCGCCTGCCCCACCTGTAGTTTTTAAATGTCAATCAAAAGGAATCAAGACACCAAACCACCACTTACTGGAGTTTAGTATCAAAGTCCTCACGAGCTATGCAAAAATGTATGTTGGTCCTCAGGAAACCCACCTCTGATCGCTCCTTCTTTGTCCTTAGTACCTCGTTCCTTATCTCATGTTCTCCTAGCACAAATGCAACGCAAAGGGGAGGAGAGAGGTGCTTCAAAAATCACGAATTTTATACAGATACATATTTTATTGTTAATATCTTTCGATACTGGATATGGATATCTTGTATATAAATATTAAGCCCTGTATGCATTCTTTAAAATTCAATTACAAAATCCAGTGGAAAATGAAAATATAGATTAACATTGCTGCAGCATGTGAGGGAAAAACTATCTCTCATCTACTTTGAAAAGTTTTATTAATTGGCTCTTGGAATCACCATTTCCAAAACATGGATATGCATAAACCAATACATTTTGATAACACTTCTGTAACTGAACCCCATTCTCCCCTCACCCTAGAGTTTCTTGAACTGAAGAATGAGTAATATCCTGGACTAGAGGCTGAGAGATTGTTTTCATCATAAACAACCATCTGTGCAGAATGACAATAGAACTGAAAAGATTCTGACAAATGCTACCAAAGAATTTTCCAGACAATTCAGACTCTTTCTATGAAAAGTGCCAGAATCTGAGTGACAAGTCCAGGCAACGCCTCCTTCTTGTAGTTTTAGGAAGAAAGTGCTGCCATCTACAGGGTTGACATGGAACAAACGCTTAAAAAAAAAAGTGGAGAATCTACTAGATCTTAAGGTTGTAATTAGCCACAAAAAAAAAAAAAAAAAAAAAAAGGCAATAGCATGGCTAACAAGAGTAACACAATGTGTTCACTTTAAAATTTTTATTCCAAATATATTCTACTTCTTTTCTATCTAATACAGCTGCCACTAGCCACATGTGGCTATGAAGCACTTGAAATGTAGGCAGTGTGACTGGGAATAGATTTTCTAAATTTTCATCTCATTTTAATTAATTTCATTGATTTAAATGTTAAAACTGATACTCAATTCAGTCATTGAAAACTTTTAAGTATGCTTGTAACAACTTACGTGTCTGAATCTACTTTTTCAAATGTAATTTTAAGATATCTGTCTACAGATTAAATATTCCTAAAATCGCAGCACCTGAATTGCTTATGCGATAAGTGAAAAGTGTACACATTTCAAATGTTTAGTACAAAGCCAAAAGAATGTAACGGTTCTCGTGAATAATTGTTATATTTAGTACATGTTGAAATTGATATTTAGACATATTATGACAAACAAAATATATTATTAAATTACTTTTAGTGGTTTCTTTTCGCTATTTTAATGTGATTACTAGAAAATTTTAAGTAACATGTGTGGCTGACATATTTCTATTGTACAGCACCGTTTTAATTGATTCAAAAAAAGTAAATATGTTTAGTTGTTTAGTGCTTACAGAATTACATGAAGTGCCATATTTACAAATGTCCTATTTGACCTCAAAATTAAAGCAAACATGTAACAGACACTGGTGCCAGTATGGGCTAATGTAACATAATTTTTAGAGGAAATGATCTCGTTCAGTCTTCAGTGATCATCATTGTGACTGATAGACATCTCAAAACGGTAGAAAAATTTGGATCTTGATGAACGTAACAACACAATCATTTTATCATGGTTAATGAACTGGCGACAGGAAGCACACGTTGTAAAGAAATTCCACTAAAGTGGAGTCCTGTTCCACTTCTTCCATCGATTTCCAGCATTGTCTCCTCCACACTGTACTTTCATTGCAAAGACTGACTCCCCGCGCCCAGCAGAGCTCACTGGCCATCCTCACAAGCACATGGCAGACTTCTCCCTGTGGTGCACCCCTTGGTCTTTCGCGGCTGGAGCAGTCCTTCTCCAGAGTAAAAACGCCTCCTTCATCAAGAGTGTCTTCTTCCAATCCAGAACATCAAAGTCCTATCTCCCCTTTCCTTCTTTTTCCAAACTTCATACGTTTAACATATTCTTCTGTTACTCAGGCAGAAAAAAATAAAGAAATAAACCAGACAGGCCCATGACTCAGTTGGCAGATGCCCACACAAAGATAGGATAGCCAACCGTCTTGATTTGTTTGCCCAGGACTGTCCCAGTTTTAGTATTGAAAGTCCCACCTTCCAGGAAACGCCAGTCCCTGAGCAAACCAGGCCGGTTGGTTGCCCTACTTGCCAATCTCGCCTGTTGACAGCAAAGCCAGAGACAGGAGGGCCACACCCCCGCGCTTTGCTCCGGCAACAGGGAACAACCCGTTTCCCTGCTGAGTTTAGCCTCCTTCCCTTCACCCACATGGCCGCCCTTCGCCTTCGTGGCCCCTAAGTCACCTGTCTCCTTGTCATCCTCCAGGCATCGCTCCCTGTCCAAGGCCTTCCGTCACTCCTCTGGCGCACGTAAGTTGTACCTAACCACGTTGTATTTTAATTCTGTCTAGTCCCCAAGCTACCATCAGCTGTAAGCTCAAGTCAGAAGTCTTGTTCATTCTTGTATTTCTGTCTCATATTAGCTGAACTTCTGAGTGAATGTTGATGCGTCTTAGAAAGGCACCTGGGCTCTGGATAATTTTCCCGGCCTTCTTCCAGGAATACACACCTCTTCTGACATAACGACCAACCACAAACTGTTTTCACGACTGGACGTCTGCATTTCCCAAGCTTGGAGAATCTTTCCCCAATCTCAGTCTCGACAACACAGTAGGAAACACCAACCTGTCAGTAACCCCTGACTAACACCACCCCATTCCATCCCTAGGGAAAAAAAAAAAAAAGGATGCACATATATGTACACACATCAAAAATCCACAGCAACAATAACCAAAAACTCCTTGCTTTCATTTTCTACACTGGCCAGTGAGTTTTGCCGTTGGGGGTTGGAGTGCATCAGTATACATATTTCTTTCCAATGTGGGAGAAAAGAATGCACTGAAGAATGCAGCAGAGTGGAGAGAACATGCAGAAATAATGAAAGAAGTGTACCTAGAGGTTATTACATATGGAAGGGCAACAAGTGATCTCAGAGTGGCAGGTAGTGATGAGGATGCAAAAAAATATCAGACACAGTCCTACTTGTCCAGGAGCCACAGTGGTTATAATTTGGAAATTACATAAGTATGTTTTCTAGATATTACATAACACATAAGGTAATAAATTGCTCTTAGCAATACAGAGAAAAATGTAAACATTCAGCAAACATTTTACTGTATTAATTTATGTATATTTATTTCAAACTTATCTATTTTAATATATTTAAAATAAAATTTACATATCTTTATATATTGAAATATATTCAAAGTGTTTATTTTATTTTTTTTTTTTGAGACGTAGTCTCGCCCTGTCACCCAGGCTGGAGTGCAGTGGTGTGATCTTGGCTCACTGCAACCTTCACCTCCCAGGTTCAAGTGATTTTCTTGCCTCAGCCACACATAATAGCTGGGACTACAGACACATGCCATCATGCCTGGCTAATTTTTGTAGTTTTGGTAGAGACGGGGTTTCTTCATGTTAACCAGGCTGGTCTTGAACTCCTGACCTCAAGTGATCCACCCACTTCAGCCTCCCAAAGTGCTGGGATTACAGGTGTGAGCCACTACATCCAGCCTATTAATATATTTTTAAGTGCTAGATTATTAATGATCACTTTTGAATGCTAATTATGTAAAATAACTTTGTATGATTCTCAGAGCTCTATCAAGTAGGTTCTATAATTATCTCCATTTTACTGAGAACTTGTGGCACAGAAAAGTGAAGAAACTCATCCAAGGTCATAGAATTTGTAAATGAAAGAGCTGGGATTGAAGGAGGCCCCTTAAAGGTGACAGCAACCCCCTGGGATGCATAGAAACATGTTCACACCACTCTCCAATAATCAAATAGCACACCAGCAAAACTAATTTATAAAAAATAACCTGCAAAGTCTATCACAGTTTCAGCATGCACCACGCTGTTTTACTACAGGCTGTACAACATGCCCCCAATGGATGCTCTAAAAATACGCACACACCTTAGTAAATGTTTATTTCTTATGGGATAAGCCCATGCATGAAAGAGTAGATCATGGTGTCAGAATAACAAATTCATTTTCTCCTTCATTTAAGTTAGAATGATAGTTATTTTTCACCTGAAAACAGTCTTAGAAGTGTTATCAACCTTAGCTGCTCATTGGAAGAACCTGGAGAACTTTAAAAGCCGCTAAGATCTGGTTACCATCTGCAGAGGTTGTGATTTCACTGGTCTGAGAGACATCCTGGGCGCTGGGACTTTTAACCTCCCCAGAGGGTTCTGATGCACTAAAAGTAAAGAAGTACTGTCTTGTTTAGAGTAAGCAGAGGATTTTCAAGGCGTGTCTCCAGATCCGCCATCAATTTCACCTGGGAGCTTTTTAGAAATGCAAAGTATTGCACTCCCTCCTGAACTAAGAAATTTTGAGGGTGGGGCCCAGGCTTCAGTGTCATAACACACCCTCCAAGTGATTCTGATACACACTTGAGTTTGAGAACAACTGATGGAGCTTAATTCCTTCATTGAGAAATAACTGAAATCCAGAGAATTAAATTTGTTTCAGCTCACATGACCCATCCATGGTGGGGCTGGCTATAAAATGATAATGACAGCTAGCATTTATTGAGAGCTTACTGTTCTAGATGTAGTGTTCTGCACTGACTAATTCCTGCAATCACTGCAACGACCTTAAAGGGATATGTTCTATTATTAGCCTATTTTATAGATGAGGAAACTGAACCACAGAAATTACTCAGGGTCACAGAGCTGAGGAGTAAGAAAAGCAGGGATTTGAACACCTCTTCAGTCAGGAAAGCAATGGGAATGTGCCCAAAAGATAGAGAAATGGGTGAAGTCTAAATTTCTTATGCAAACAGGAATAAGAATGACAGAGTCTAGGGTAATATAGGCCTAAACTTTCATTCTATTCACAGTTGTTTCTACTATTTTAAAGTATTCCATGAGAATGGTTATTATTTTCTTTAGTTAAATATTTAATATATTGAAAAAGAAGTATTAAAAAATAAGGCTAAAAAATAAATATTTAAAATGAACACCTGACAACCACCAAGGTATTACTGTTCTAGTTTTTTTTTTTTTTTTTAATGAGTTGACCTATATATCCATGTGTTAAACAGTTAGTAGTGGGAAAATGGCTCCATAAAGGTCTCAGTCATAGACTTTCCTACCTTTTAAGAGATTATAAGTGAAACTTTAATCGATTCATTATTTTCTCAGCATCTTATCATCATAACAGTGTCTACCAGTTTCTCTTGCACTTTCCCAAGAGCTTGTAGCTTCGCACATAGCCTTCCTCTAGTTCTCCCAGCAGTCTGTGGGATAAGCAACTGCAGTGCGTTTACTGTCACGGGTTGTGATGGGGAAGAGCAGGTGCTGGGGGCAGCACTAGCCTAGGAGGACTCGGGAAAGCACCTCACGAGAGAGCATTAAGGGAGCAGGCTGGGGGAGTGCAAAGAAGCCTACCTGCAAATTCTATATTTACCACAATAGATCCAGGAAGGAGAGAATAAAACAAAGGAGAAGCCAAAATATTCTTCATAAGATAAAGAAAGGACACAGAGAATAGGACTGCTCTGAAAAGAAGACAGGAGAGTATATTATGCCGAAGTCTGAGTTGGACCATGGATTCCTAAGAGGAGGGATATTTAAAATTCTATTTCTAGATGCTTGTTTGTTGCAATATAGACCCTTTCCTCAGTAGAGTTTTCCACCAACTACTGCCTTGTTGGGTGGCCTTTTGTGGGATTCAAAGAAAGGCAATGAGTTCTACCTCTGGACCTACCCAGTCCGTGTGGAACACGGCTGTGACCCAAGGGAGGGTAAAGTGACCCACCAGGTACTAATTCAGAAAGGAAAAGCTGACAGCCAGAGAGAGCCCTGAAGAATAAATCTCCTGGGAAAATGTATACATGGAAGCAGTAGGGAATTTGTCTTCACAAGTTGAAGCTTGAACCAACCTTCCCTAGATTTTCTATGGTCAGGTGACCCCTAATGTCAGCTTACTCGCACATATGCATGTGTGTTTCAGTTAAGACATTTAATAAACTATGCATAGACTCATCCAATTTAGATACATTTTATTAAGCTTTTACTGATTTTACAAAATTCTGAATTTTACCAACCCTTTCAGGTGCTAAAAAAGGTATTAGGTTGGTGCAAAAGTAACTGGGGTTTTTGCCATTACTTTTTTTTTTTTTTTTTTTTTGAGACAGAGTCTTGCTCTATCACCCAGGTTGGAGTATAGTGGCATGATCCCGGCTCACCACAACCTCTGCCTCCCAGGTTCAAGTGATTCTCCTGCCTCAGCCTCCAGAGTAGCTGGGATTACAGGCACACGCGACCACACCCAGCTAATTTTTTTATTTTTTGTAGAGGCGGGGTTTCGCCATATTGATCAGGCTGGTCTCAAACTCCTGACCTCATGATCTGCCCACCTCAGCCTCCCAAAGTGCTAGGATTACAGGCGTGAGCCAGCATGCCCAGCCATGCCGTTACTTTTAATGACAAAACCACAGTTAACTTTTGCACCAACCTAATACCTGAAGGATCCAATTCTGTTGATGAGAGAAGCACAGCTGCACTTTCCTAAGAATGACCCCTGAGGCAGGTCTGTTCCTTCTTGGGTATACACATCAGCAAAAATATTTGTAAAATGTAACCATAATGCCGTGTCATTTTATCAAAACTGAAAACATGTCCAAGACTTCCATTTTCTAGATATCCGCTACCAACCGGTGTTCTGCCGTGTTAACGCTGCAGGGCATGGTAGGGAAGGCTAAGGCGATATTAACCTAGTTTAAATTGTTTGGACACCTTAAATATACTAAGTAGCCTTTAATTTATAAACATAATTTTAATAGATCAGCAGGAGTATATTGTCTTATGCAATGGAACTCATAAGAATATTCTGGTTTTATGTTTGGGTTTCTAGACCATGGAGTAGATTTTGAGAGGTTTATCATTATTTCTCCCAAGTTGCTAGTAATTTTTCTTTTAACTCATTATGATGACAAGAACAGTGAAAAGAGATTAGGAAAGGCACCTTTTAATGTTCAACTCTGCCAGCAAATCAGTGAGACCCTGGGTGAGTCACTGCCCATCTTCATCCCCCGACTCCTCTTCTGTTTTTTTGTTTGTTTGTTTGTTTGTTTTTGAGACAGAGTCTTGCTCTGTTGCCCAGGCTGTGGTGCAGTGGTGTGATCTCGGCTCACTGCTACCTCCGACTCCCAGGTTCAAGTGATTCTCCTGCCTCAGCCTCCCGAGTAGCTGGGATTGCAGGCATCCACCACCAAGCCCAACTAATTTTTATAGTTTTAATAGAGATGAGGTTTTACCATGTTGACCAGGCTTGTCTTGAACTCCTGACCTCAAGTGATCCGCCCACTTCAGCCAACCAAAGTGCTGGGATTACAGGCATCAGCCACCATGCCTGGCCATCCTCTTCTATAAAAGGGAAGATTGGGCTAGGTGTTCTCTAAAGTCCCCAGGAACTCACACATGCTGTATTCTTCTGATCCTAAATGCATTATTATCATGGCTTCTCTTGAAGTCTTACAGAACAGCTAATGAAGAAGAAATTGGTTGAAGACTATTAAATAAACACATAAAAAGGAACCGAGGAGACAAGTATATTTTAAGTTGCATTATGACAGGAGGTCCCCTGAGGCATCTATAATAGTAAAAGTAATTTGCTTCTTAGCATCCATTTTGCTACCTCTGTTTGGGAAAACAAACAAACCAGCCCATAACTACCCAAATTTCTACTAAATTTCTACCATGCAGGTGTCTCTAAAGAATCCTGAACAGCAAAACATGAAACCACAAAGAATTCACACGGCCTGCACATTCAAAACTTCCAGGGATTTTGGAGACTTTGCAAAACTTTACATTCCTAAAGTTCTATAAGCCACTTTACAGTTTAGAAGAGACCTTGCTTCAGAAAACAAAGGTAAAGACTCGCCTGCATTGAGGCCCGAAATGGCCTCTGTGTCGAAGCACACTCTAATAGGTTCCTCAAGGTCAGACCGTTGCCTTATTACAGGAAATGGATGAAGTCATTCCTGGCTCTCAGTTTTTCTGAAAAACTACCTGCTTTCTCAGTTTCACACACCACACCCCTCTATAGCTCTTGTTTTGCCTCCTTGGTCGTGGCACCTGTTCTGAGAACTGAAGCTTTCATCTTGGTTCTAGTTGCGCATGAGAAAACACGTTTCCAAAAACACAAACAAGCAAAGGGGTCCAAGGAAGAACTTCAGCTCTTGGGTGAAACAACAGCTAAATCTGTTCATAGTAATAATAAACACGCATGAGCTCACTCTTTCAGAAAGCAGTAATTTGAGCAGCAATTCTGAGGTCAGGATCCAAGGTTCTAGGCCAGCTCCAGCCCAGCCTGCTCTGACCAGAATGTATTTCTTCCAGACTCTCAGGGTCTTGGTTTCAGCCATTTGGGGGACAAGAAACAAAGATGAGAAGAAAGGCAACAGACAAGAGAGATGGAAACTTTTTAATATGTCCTTAAAAGCCTCTTTATAGAGATGAGTAATAAAAAGATTGGGGCCAGCAAACATTTCCACATTTTCTCTAAACAGTTATAAAACTGAGAGTCTTCTAAGGTCAGAGTTAAAGTAGTACAGCCTTGTTTTTGTATTTTAAATGTTTTTTTAATGGAAAATTAAAATAGCCTCAGTACCAGTAAAAGGTGTGCACAGGAGTATTATTTGATTCAGGAGAGAGGTAATGGGACCCACCAAGTAGGCAGGTTACACAGTTCAGATGTGAACCCTCACCAATGCAAAGGAAGTCTCTCTGCACCGCCCCCTCTCACATACACATTTTTTCTCTCCTCCTCCAATCAAGAAATGATATTCTGTGAGATCATTTATTTTCTTTATTTTTATTTATTTTATGTATGTATGTGTCTATGTATCTATTTATTTATTTATTTATTTATTTATTTATTTATTTATTTTTGAGATGGATTCTCACTCTGTCACCTAGACTGGAGTGCAGTGCGTGATCCCGGCTCACTGCAACCTTCACTTCCTGAATTCAAGTGATTCTCATGCCTTAGCCTCCCGAGTAGCTGGGATTACAGGCATGCACCACTATACCCAGCTGATTTTTGCATTTTTAGTAGAGATGGGGTTTCCCCATATTGGCCAGGCTGGTCTGCAACTCCTGACCTCAAGTAATCCACCCACCTCAGCATTCTAAAGTGCTGGGATTAATAATCCAGGGGTGAGCCACCATGCCCGGCTCATTTAATTTATTTTTACCAGTTAGAATTTGTTACTCTCAATTCATTCAAAAATCATTAATAGACAGTACCTACCAGCCAGAACTGTTGTTAAGTATTGAAAATACAGCATTGGGTGAAACAAATAACTCTACCCTCAGAGAGCTTATATTCTAGTCTAGAGAGACAGACAAATAAATGACTAACATACACAGGAGGTAAGAAAGTGATTTCAGCACTTTGGGAGGCCAAGGCCAGCAGATCACAAGGTCAGGAGTTCAAGACCATCCTGAACAACATGGTGAAACCCCGTCTCTACTAAAAATGCAAAAAGTAGTAGGGCGTGGTGGTGGGTGCCTGTAATTCCAGATACTCAGGAGGCTGAGGCAGGAGAATAACTTGAACCCAGGAGG
>NW_016107321.1:13014034-13064394 GCF_001604975.1 Cebus imitator
AAAAAAAAAAAAAAAAGTGACATAGGAAAAAAATTCAGTAAGGAAGGGAGTAAAGTATACATGGGGAGGAGGGGAAGAAGATGGAGGAAATACAGTTTTAAATACGGAGGGCAGGGAAGGACTTGCTGAAGTGAAATTTGAATAATCACCTGAGGGAAATGAAGGAAATAGCATTTCAGGAAATAGCAAACAGAAAAGTTCTGGGTCAGAGGTATGTTCAATGCACTCAAGGGGTGGCAAAGAACATGACGTCAAAAGGTCAGTAGGGAGCCATGCAGATTTGGCTGTTTCTGAATGAAAGTGGAGTAGATGGTGAGTTTTTGAAAAGTCATGGTTGCGCACAGTGGCTCGCCCCTATAATCCAAGCACTTTGGGAGGCCAAGGCGGGTGGATCACCTGAGGTTAGGAGTTCGAGACCAGCCTGGCCAACATGGCGAAACCCCGTCTCTACTAAAAATAGAAAAATTAGCCAGGCATGGTGGCGAGTGCCTATAATCCCAGCTACTCAGGAGGCTGAGACAAGAGAATCACTTGAACCTGGGAGGTGAAGGTTGCAGTGAGCAGAGATTGTGCCATTGTCTTCCAGGCTAGATGACAGAGCAAGAGTTTGTTGAAAGAAAAAAGAAAGAAGGAAGAAAGGAAGGGAAGGGGAGGGGAGGAGAGGGGAGGGTCTTGAGGTGATCTGATTTCCATTTTTAAAGGACAGAGCTGACAGGACATGGGCAGGAAAGGCAGGGAAACCAGCTCTGTGGCTGTTCCAACACTTCAAGGAGCTCTGGTGGTAGCTAGGAGCAGATGGCTAGAGATGGCGGTGATAGGAAGTGGTTAAATTCCAGATAGCCAACAGGATACTCTGATGTTTAGATGACCCCATGGAAGACAGCAGTCAAGAATGACCCCATGGTTTTTGGCTTAAGAACTGGAAGGAAGAATCTGCCATAAATCAAGATGGGATTCGTTGTAAGAAGAGGAGGTTTAAAGGGGAGATATGGAATCTGTTTTGGGTTTTTTTTTTTTTTTTTTTTTGAGACAGGATCTCACTCAGTCTCCCAGGCTGGAGTGTAGTGGTGTAATCATAGCTCACTGCAGCCTCAACTTCTCAGGCTCACACAATCTTCCCACCTCAGCCTCCCCAGTAACTGGGACTACAGGCATGCACCATTATGTCCAGCTAAGTTTTGTATTTTTTGTAGAGACAGGGTTTCTCCACTGCCCAGACTGGTCTCGTACTCCTGGGCTCAAGTTACCGGCCCACCTCAGCCTCCTAAAGTGCTGGGATTACAGGCGTGAGCCACCACCTCCAGCCCAGGATTTGGCTTTAGACATGTTAAGTTTGGGAAAGTTCTTAGAAATCCAAGTGAAGATGTCAAGTAGCAGTTGGACGGACACTTCTGGAGTTCAAGGAGAAAGGGAGCGATAGATGGTGTTTAAAGCCATGACTCCAGATGTCAATTTGAGAAAGGAGAGAAGTCCAAGGACTGAATCTGAGGAGCTCCAGCTCTGAGAGATTGTGGAAATGTGGAGCAACCAGCAGAGGAGACTGAGCAGGCGTGTATTGAACCTATTTCCAGATCAAAACAGAGATCTACTACATTCCTTTTGGTGGTGTCAAAACAAACCATTATCTTGAAATAGTCACAAGAAAAAAAAGAAAAAAAAAAGAAAAAGAAAGAGAAAAACCAGGGGGGCAAAGTATGTCAAAAGCTGGGTCAAGGGAGGTCTCAACTTTCTATTTGAATGATCACTGAGGTCAAATGGGGCGAAATGGTCACATAAGATAAAAACTGAAAACTAACATTGGATTTAGCAATGGTCCCAGGTAAGATTAATGAAGGCTGACTGCTACTGTAATATGGGAACTAGCCTGAGAGAAATCAATCAAGGTTTAGCTAAATAATTAGAAATTAGGAAAAAAATCTTATCATCTCCAGTTGTCCTTTGTTTCATAAATCTTACCTTACAGGCCAAAGGCTATAAATTCTCTTTTATCTATCCCTTACGCAAAAAAACAAAACAAAACAAAAAAACAGAGATTTTTATGTTCTCTCCAGTGACAAACTTATAACAATAGTAACACTTCTTAGCTAATAACAGGAGGTTTAACTATTTTTCACTTTTCTAGACTTCAGGAAATTATAGGTGACTTTTTTCTTCATTAAAAATAAACTTTTGTTTCTTTTCCAAATTATAACTGGAATTCAAAAATGTATATTTCCATTGACTATTTTGACTTGAGTTTTTGGTTTCCATTTACTCTCTCCTTCCTGCTGCTTCTGAAGGTTTTTTCTGTTTGTGGGATCATCTCTGATTTCTGTCTTTTTATCTCCCTGCAATCTCTGACTCCTCCCCTGGTCCTCATTCTGCATCATCGTAGTCAGTTTTATCTTGGGCACCATAAAATTCTACTTCTTCCCACAGTAGCAGACTGATGTCACCCACAGAACATAACGGATTCTAGGAACAGGCCCACAGAGGAAAAATGGGTAAGTATAAAGATAGGTAAGAGGAAGGGAGAAGCTGGAGGCTAGGGAGCTTAACCATGTGTTTCCCCTCGTTTCCACGTAAAACAGTTAAACCAGAAACTCCAGGATACTGAAATTCCATGTCAACAAAATTGGGCCAAACTTTTACCTAATTTGACACGTTGAATAGAAACACTATGGTAATATCTATGCATCCAAATTGTTGCTACTGGTTGGGAGCCAACACATTAAAATGCAATCAGGCTGGTGCGGTGGCTCACGCCTGTAATCCCAACACTTTGGGAGGCCGAGGCAGGTGGATCAGTTGAGGCAAGGACTTCGAGACCAGCCTGGTCAACATGGTGAAACCCTGTCTCTACTAAAAATACAAAAATTAGCCAGGCATGGTGGTGCAAACTTGTACTCCCAGCTACTCAGGAGGTTGAGGCGGGAAAATCGCTTGAACTAGGCAGGTGAAGGTTGCAGTGAGCCAAGATCACGCGACTGCACTCCAGCCTGAGTGAGAGTGAGTCCTTGTCTCAAAAAAAAAAAAAAAAAAAAAAAAAATGCAATCAAATAACCCATTTGGAGAATAACTTTCTATTTGCATAAATTTTCCAAACTGGTTTGTGTGTATAGAAATTCTCTACTTCTCAATGGCTGAGAGTACAAACCAAAATAGTGACAGTTTGTAGGATCTTTTTGGAAAGCTATCATAATCCTAACTTTAAAGCACATCAACAGTGCAGTTAGTGACTGTTACTATGCTAGCAGTGTAGTGGGTATGTTAAAAAGCCGAAAACTTCTGATTTATATTCATTATGGTGAATCTCAGTATATGATCAGCAAATAAAAGTTACTACATGTTCAACATTAGATCTGATGATTTGGTGTTCTTGGCTCTTTTAAAAAATTATGACTGAGAATAAAGGAAAGGTACACACTCTGGATGCAGTGAAATGAATTATTTTATTAGTCTATTGGTCTTATTAGAACCTAGTAGCTCCAGAAAATCCTTAACAAATGTTTTTCTCCTGCAATATCCTCTAAAAGAGAAAAAGCAGTAAAGCACAGAAACATCATACTGCTCAGAACCCTTATAAATAGTTTCTGAATGTAAGCATTTTTAGAGTTAAGTATTTTAACGTGTCTTCAGCACTTAAAAATATTTTAAAATTATTTAATTTAATATTTAATTTTTAAATGCCAAAGATGCATTAAAATAAGTACTATCTGTTGAAAATAACATTTGAATTCTAGAGTTTAGTCCTTTCCATTTGGTGAATTTGATGCATTGAAAAGAAATAAAAGAGAATTTTTTTTCTACAGTTTGGCAATTTTGAACTATAATTTTTTTATTCTGGTGAAAACATTTTGCAGAAAATTATGGAAACATACATAGGGACCCTACAGTAATATTATAGATTTCTTAAAAAAAAAACCGTTGCAATATAGACATGAAAATTGAATTCAAGATTAGGAAGTAAACTGAGAAAAAAATATTTAAAAATAATGCAGCTTAAATGTGTCATTGACTCAACATTTCCCGCATATTCTAAATCAATATTAACATTAATAATACATTTCAGAGTGCATCTGTTTTTGCCATTGCTAATTTTTCTCTATTATGCCAGAGTATGAGTAAGATTTTTGCTATTTTTTAAAAAGGCTACATTAAGATTCAGCCTCAAAAGAGGTTCAATTCCTAGTAACTGCAGGTGCATGGCACTTACTGCTAATTGGACATGACTACTTTTAGCAAATCTGGTAGCTGCTAAAAGCCGCTGTTGCTGTGGTGCTGCCTCACCAGCACGCAGGGCATGGTACCTGTTCACTACCAAAGCTCCATGTCCACAAAATTTGCCAACTAAAATACCCAGCCAACTCCTTCACTTAAATGCATAGAGACAGAAATCTCAAAGAGCTATCAACAAGGTCTCTGCAAGAAAATGCAGCCCTCTTAATGCATATTAAATAGTCCCATTAAAATAGTTCAGTAATGCATCTTTCTGTTAGAATCTGTTGTTCTGAGCCCTATAACCATGTAGGGTAGTTTTCAAAATAAAATGCTGCTATTAGCACATTAAATAATTATCTTCTCTCCTGTGTGCCGTACCCACTGGCTGGTACACTGTAGTTCTGGAAAATATTGTGAACCAAGTTATATCTGTGTCTCATATCATCTTTTGTGTTTATGTAGGATGTTTGTTCTGAGAAAACTAAAAATACTTTGTTTAAATTGGATCACACTTTACCAGTTAAGTGAACCTTACCAGGTAAGTCTCCTGGTTTGGATATTAACTCTTTCCATTTGGGCTTCTTTTTCCCCTAAATTTCTACCTTCAGTAGAAGTGTTCACTTTTATCAACAGTGATTTCATAAAACATTCAATGTCTGACAGAACAGCCCTCAGAGCACCATTGCTCTCCTTCATTTTCCAAGACCCTGTATCTTATTCTTAGCATTACATGCATTCTATGATGATAAGCTGGGTTATCAGAAAGGAGTCACGGGGAGCATGTGAGAAGAGAAAAATCCAGAATTAGTAACATTAAAATAATCTAACTTTTACTCTCAAAGAGATAATGAACGAATTGCCTGGCTGTATAATTATGGACCAAATACATGTAAATATTATACAAGTGAGCATTTGTTTCCTCCTGTTTTCTAGTTTGACCCCGTAAATCATAGGCCTCAAAAAATCCCAGTACAGAGCCTTTGCCTAAAGAAGTTAATATCACCAACTTTAGGCAAATTTGTCCAGGATCATATGGCAAAGTCAGGCTCAGCCAAAAATTGAGGCCACTAATGCTGATGCCAAGCTGATTAATGTTTCCTTAAATATCTAAATTGTCTATCAAATGCTATTCTAAGTGTCTGAAGACTAGTACTCAGACTCTTACAGCATTTAAACTTCAGTTCTCCAAGGCTGTCTGCTTTTACTGCATTTCGCATAAAAACAATATTTTTTCTCTATTTGGGTTAATTTTTCAGGTTCTCCTCAAATAATCATTGGGCTTCTGGAACAAAAGCTTACAGAAACAAGATGAACAATTTGAACTCTGACTTTTGTTTTCTATTTGTGAGAACATGATTTTTTTTTCAACTTTCTAATCACAGTTATAAAATTAAGCCTGATTTTCAGAACGAAGTTTACCTGATTGTCAATGACTTCTCAAGTCCCCTATCTTCAAAAATGGCACATTTGATGGCAAAATACAAAATCTGTCTGAAAAGGTCTTGTTTTACTGTTAGCATTCGAGAAGAAATTTCTACTTCAAGAAAATCAAAGGATTGTCTCTCACCCTAAAGGAAAACCGTGTTGGAAAGCTTGGCAAAGATATACCTGGTCATTTACAGTTTTTCATTAGAAACTTGGGAAATGTTCTTCACTAAAAGAAGCCTTTTAAAATCCCTAGAGAAGTAGGTCCCTTGCTCACCGGCATTATGGGAACATTGACCCAAATATGGGAAGGAGGAACCGAATACCACCTCTCCCCCTTGCCCACCATCCCACTAAACATACTCTACAAATTACCAGTCACCAACTCTCCATCAGTGTCCAAACTGCCATTAACTGCCCTTGCTAAGAATGATTGATTACACAGCATCGATTATCAGAGACAGTAACAAAGATAACTTTTACTTTCTGGAAAACTTTTGCCATAGGAAAAAGTATACTCACAAGTGTACAAAAAGAAAAAATCAATCCTGTAAATGTGAATATACATAACCAGAGCTGAATTTTTTTCATGAAGAGTTTGAATATATAAAAATCTTGAATCTACATGAAAAAATAAACCATGAAGAAATATCCTAAAAAGCAAGTATTAGTTTACATGACGCAATATGAAATGTATCTAAGTGTCTTTCTCTGATAACACGCATCTATGCTCATGTCTCCCTTCCTTGTTCCTATTATATTTAAAACCTGACATGTCACACAATTAGCATCTTATGTAAATCATATTTCATAGCATTTATTAGCTGAGTGTTGAAATCATATTTGTTATGTAACCATAAGATGTTCTATAGGATAATCCTGTTCACTAATCACTAGAGGTCTCTACAACTTGTTTCTCAATGAGATTGTAAGATCTGTGTTGACAGAGATCTATCTAGCAGTTCTTTTTCCCCCATGGAGCTAAATTTATCACAGCGGCGCAGCAAGCTGCCTCTCTGCCTGCCTCCCAGACTGGGGACTCTATGATCCCCTTCCTCCAGAGTAATATGGAGACACAGGGTGACCCAGCTAGAATTCATTTTCCAAGTCCTCCCTGCAACTAAAAGTGGATTGCCAATGTATTTTGAGAAGTAATGTGTACAGTTTCCATGTTTATTGCTTAAGAGGAAATGCCTATGGGGAAAGGTTGGTCAGCAGGTACAAAGTTGCAGTTAGATGGGAGGAATAAGTTCTGGTATCCCATTGCACAGCAGGGTGACTGTGGCTAGCAATAATGTATTGTATATTTCAAACTAACTAGAAAAGAGGATTTTGAATGCTTTACCACTGAGAAATGATAAATGTTTGAGACGATGGATTTGCCCATTACCCTGATTTCATCATTACACAATGCATACATGTCAAAACCTCTCATTTTATCTCATGAATATGTACAGTTATTATATTTGATTAAAGTAAAAATAATTTTCAAAAAAATGGCTGACTCTCTTGTCCAATTTTTCCCCTTTTCCACAAGCTTTTTTTTTTTTTATCTTTTCCCAAAAGCAATTTCCCAAGTATTTGAGTATCCTTTTTTTTTTCCACAGTAGCTTATCCTATGGCCTAATATACACAGCTTATTGTAATACCTGCCTCTATTTCATGTCCATTATGCTTATTGATTTAAGTGTGTGTCTCCCTTAGTAGACTATATATTACTTGTGAGCAATGTGTGTTTCTTATTCAACCTTCTTCTCTCTAACACTTAAAGTTCATCTAGCATACAATAAATGCTGAATAAATGCCAATTGAATAAATAAATGAACCAATCAACTTCTTCACTTAGCAAATGGATATACTATGTATTAAGGCAAATTTAGACACAATCTCTATGCCTGCATGTTTCTTAGAAATTTGAAAGCTTTTACCATATTATCTGGAGCTCTACTTCAATACCTTTAGGAAGTTGAACTTCAAGCTTTATAATAACATAAACTCAATTTGCCTTTTATGGGTCAAATCCACTTTTACTGAACTATTTTTTACCTATCATATTGACCAAGATGGGAAAGTATGATAACACACCGTCTTAAGTTGGAAAGGCTGTGGGCTAACAGGCACTCTCATCCCTGTTGATAGTAGTATATAGCAGTATAACTTATTTTTTCCTATGAATATCTTCACAAATATACTCAAGAACAATTGTACATGGATGTTCACGGCATTACTTATAAGAGCAAAACCAACCAAAATGCCCTTTTAGAGAAAAGCTGTTTATATGAATGATGGTACATCCTCACAAAAAATACTCTGCTAAAAGTTAAAAGAATGAGGCAGGTCAACCTGTTCTATAGCAACTGCTCTAAGGTATATTATTAAGTGAAAAAGAATGATACAAAATAGTATACTCCTAGATGTGTTTTAAAAAATATATATCTAGAGATACATCATATGTGCATAGACAATTTTCAAGGACTATAGGAAAAAAATTGTAATCTAGGAAGCTGTCTGGGGCTGGAAAATACTTTCTCCACGCTGTTTTAATTTTACTTTTATTCCATGAATAAGTTACTTTTTTCAGTGGTTTTACCACTTCATACTTATTATGACAAAACAGATAATAACAAGTGTACATGGCAACGTAGAGAAATTGGAGCCCTCACACACTGGAATGTAAAATCAGGCAGGCATTTGGCAGTTCCTGGAAATGCTAAATATAGAGTTACCATTTGACTCAGAAATTTCTCTAACGGGCACATGCTCAAGAGAATCAAAGATGTGTGTCCACACAAAAACTCACACACAAACATTCATGGCAGTTTTATTTGTAATAGCCAAAAAGTGGAAACCCAAATGTTCATCAACTCATGAATGAGAAAGTAAAATGAGGTCTATATCCATACAATGAAATTTTATTTGGCAATAAAAAGAATGAAGTTCTGATACATGCTGCAACATAAATGATCCTTCAAAACACTATACCAAATGAAGTAAGCCAGACACAAATGCCCACATATTGTGTTGTCCCATTTATATAAAATGGCCAAAATTAGATTCCATGGAGACAGAAAGGAATTAATTGTGGCAATGATTACACAACTCTGTGAATGTACTGAAAACCACTGAGCTTTGTACTTTAAATGGGTGAATTTTATATTTTTATGCAAAATATATCTCAATAAAACTGAAAAAAATAGTTTTAGAAGCATTATCATGTACATGGTTACACCTGATCTTCGTATCCATTCTGAGAGGTAATGGTTGCAAAAAGCAGATGAGATTGTGTAGACGACAAAACCCAAAAAGAAAAACAGCAACATCTTTAACTTTAAAGAAAGTCTATCATCATAAACCTGGGTGTTTACCTTTCAGAAATATTTCTGTAGTAAAAGAAAAACTTTACTCATGGTTTGCCTCCCACAACCCATCTGCCTATTCAATGATTCATTCACTGGAGACTCTTCCAGTCACCCAGAATGTATTTGTGCTGCACTCACTGAATCTCCCAGTGTTCCCTCAGCTTCACAATCTAAGAGCTTTCTGGGTACAAAATGTTCTATCCATCACACTTTCAATTTATGAACTACTAATTGGCTAAAAAGGAAAGGGGATTTTAGATCCTCGATTAGTCTGCATTTTAAAACCATTCACTTAAAAGAGACATACGTGTGTATTTTTTGTAGATGACAATATTGATGTGTGGGACAACACAAGGAAGATAGAACAACCTAAGAATGGATAGCTTGTGCTAGAAAATCAATCACAAAATCTTATATGGCTTTTCCTTCCTGCCAGGTGCCATTCCAGCAGGTTGCATATATTAACTCATTTAATGCCACCACATCCATTATTAACTATATTTCACAGATGAGAAATCTGTGGTTGTGAGGAGCTTGCCCAGTGGCATGCATGCAGCTAGCAATGGCCACAGCCAGGATTGGCACCAAACACTTGACTCCAGAATCCCTGCTCTTGACCACTGTTCTACCCACTCCATATCTAAATCCTAGTCTGTTATGTAAAACACATTTGACATAGTGTGTTTTATCTCATAATACTTTAAAGTTAAATTAAATTCGTATTGTCACCCTAATTCATACACTTTTCCACCTCATTCAGACTCAGTTAAGATCATCTTTGTATTACAAATAACATTTCAGTCTCAACTACCATATCACATGTAATCATGATCACATTAGCTGTTAAACAGCTTTGATTGATACCTTTTCTCTGTGTTTTTATGTAAAATACACCTGAGGTATTAAAAGTTTTGACTTTTGTGTTCAGATGAATAAGGTTGGTTATAAAACACAAAAATAATCATGGCTCATTTAAGACAATCACTGAAGCCCCTCATTGTTGTTGCAGGGACAATTTAAAGTTATCATCTTCTTCATGAGCTATGTCTAAAATGACACAAACCCCACAAATTTAATTTAGTGTTCTCATTAGAGAAGATAAGTTGAAAAATTAAAACAAGAATTATCATCTGATCCTGCAATCCTAATCCCTTTTCTGTGTATATATCCAAAAGAATTGAAAGCAGAGTTCTCAAAGAGATTTGCACACTGTGTTCACAGCGGCATTATTTACGATAGGCAAGAGATGGAAGCAACACAAGTGCCTACCAACAGATGAATGGATAAACAAAATGTGATATAGACATAAAAGGGAGTATTATTCAGCCTTGAAAAAGAAGAAAAACCTGTCATGTGCTGCAACATGGATGAACCTTGAGGACATTGTGCTCAATGAAATTATCCAGTTACAAAAAGACAAATACCATATGACTCCATTTACATGAGGTATCTAAAGTAAAATTCACAGAAACAGAAAGAATAATGGTGGTTGTTAGGCCTTGAGAGGAGAGGGAAATGGGGAGGCAGTTGTTGGTAAATGGGTTAGAGTTTCAGTTTTACAAAATGAAAAGGCTTTGGAGATGTGTTGAATATGCTTAACACTAGTAAACTGATTTTTTTTAAAATCAAGATGGTAAAATTTATACGTTTTTACCACAATTAAAAATAATATAACTTTTTTAATTAATGACTTTTAGTTTTACCTCAATGATGAAAGTCTCTGGTAAAGTTTGAGGCCTTGAATATAGGTGCCAGAATGTGAAAAATATAAACCTGTGACATACAAAACTTACCAACAGTGTCTTAGAGTTTGGGATGATGGATGGTTGATTATTTAAAACTTAATGATCATGATTATATATGTCATAATTTGTGAATATTTAGTCTAACGATAAAATGAAGGTTTGTTTTCTTCCAAATTATGCTAAAATAGATTGCTAGTCCTGAAAATGTAGTTTTTTATGGATTCCTTGAATCATTTCCATAGGATAAATGTGCTGATAACACCCATTAATTAAAGTCAGTGGATGTCCCATAAGCAGCAATGCCACAGTAAGCAAGCAAAGCTATACCATGCATATATATCTCGGCCAAATGTCACACTCAGGTCAGAAAGAGACCAGCTGAGAAGCCAGGGATGGCTGGGATAGGATGGCAAGTGGGAAAAGAGAAGGAAGACAATAACATTAGAAGGTAGATGAGGTCAGGCTAGATAGGACCTGGAATTTTATGTTGAGCATTTGAACTATTTTTACAGAAGCTAAGGAAAAAATAAAGTTTTTTTTTATTAAGGAAAGGACATAATCATGTCTGTGTATAAGATGAATAACTAGTGGCATGGTGGGAGATGAACTTTGATGGAGAAAGACTAAGAGCAGGGAGAGCTGTGAGGAGGCTACTTCAACAGCCTGGACAAGACAGAATGGAAGGATGAAAATGGACTAAACCTTTAGTGCTGGGACAACTGGATAGCCACATGCAAAAGAATGGACTTGAACTTCTACCTCACACCATATACAAACCATTAATTCTAAATGAATCAGACCTAAATATAAGAGCTGAAACTGTAAAACTCTTAGAAGCAAACATAGGTGTAGGTCTCCTGACCTGGGATTAAACAGTAGTTCCTTGGATGTGCACATAAAGCACAAGTAACCAAAGGAAAAGATATACATATTGTTCTTTAACACAACTAGAAACTTTTGAGTATCTAAGGACACTATCAAAGTGAAAAGACTCACAAAATGGGAGAAAATGTTTGCAAATAATATATTTGATATGGGTCTACTGTCCAGAATATATGAAGAGACAACTCAACAATAAAATTTAAAATCATCAAATTTTTTAAAGGAAAAAAATTGAACATACATTTTCTCAAGGAAGATATGCAAATGGCCAATATGCTTGAAAATACGCTTAACATCATTCATCGTTAGGGAAATGCAAATCAAAACTGCAAGAAGATACTACTTTAAAGGCACTGGGATGGCTATAGTTAAAGACAATAACAAATATTGGTGAGGATGTGGAGAAATTGAACGCTTATGCATTGCTGGTAGGCATATAAAATAGTGCAGCCCCTTTGGGAACTATTTGAAGGTCTCTCAAAAAGTTAGATAAACACATAGTTACCATAGGTCCCAGCAATTCCAGTCCTGAGTAGGCACCCAAGAGAAATGAGTACATGCATGCATACAGAAGCTTTGTACATAGCAAAAAGTGGAAATCCAGTTGTGTTCAAGCTAATGAGTGGATAAAGAAAATGAAGTATATTTATACAGAAGAATAGTATTCAGACACAAAAGGAAATGAGATGCTGACACATGCTGCAATATAGAGGAGCCCCAAAAACACTATGCTAAGTAAAAGAATCCAGTCACAAAAAGCCACATGTTGTATTGTTCCACTTATATGAAATTTCCAGAATAGCACTCCACAGAGACAGAAAGCAGATTAGGGATTGTCAAGGGCTGAAGAGCAGGAGAAATGGGAAGTGACTAAAGCTAGAGATGGGTGGCTTTGGGGTGATGAAAATATTCTACGATTAATTCGTGGTGAAAGTTGCAGAATTCTGAATGTATTAAAAACTACTGGACTAGACATTTTATTGGGTGATTTTGTGGTATATAAATTGTATATCAAGTCTGTTTGTTTGTTTTAATAAATGACACATTGGGGAAGTCATTGTGTGAAATTATTTGGTGACTACCTATTCTAATGAGAGAGGCCATCATTGAGAAGTTAGGAATTCTGGAGATACAGTGAACTGTTACTGTGATCTCTGTAACATCAGAGACCCAGTTCTGTGACGTATATAAAACCTAAAAATAAAATGTGATGTTTGAGCTTGTTTTCAGGATACTAATTACTGAATCAGAGTACCAAGTTCAGGATGCTATGAGTGGTATTTCTGCTCCATATCCACACACTTGTTTGTTTACTTAATAATTTGTTTCAGATTTATAAGTGCAAGTGAAGCACTCAGTAAATAGAGTAATTTAGGTACTTTCCAACAAATGGCTCTTGTGTACTTTGCACATGAATTTGCTGGGGCATATCAGGAGACGGAAGGAGCTGATGGGCTGGAAAATGTGACCAGAATGTCTCTGCTGCAGTCTAATCGCCCACAATCAAGCCCACCCCACGCTGGTTCCCATGCCCAAGCACTACACGCCTTGCAGGTATCTCCTCTCCCACCAGGCCTTCCCAACAGCGTCAGCCCCCAGAGCTCTCCCTCCTCTCATCTCCTGTATCATTTACTGCCTGGCCTGCGATCCCAGTCCTGGCTGTTCTTGGAAATTCACTGGAAGCCCCTGGGGAGCTTTTTGGCAATGTAGATTTTTGGACCCACTTCCAGATCTACAAAACTGAGATCGATGAGAAGAGTTTAGCTAGAAAGTCTGCAGTTTTAATAAGCCTCCTAAATGATTCTGAAAGAGGCAGGCTTAAAGTGCTTCATATTAAGCACCATTCAATTTTCATCTTATCTCCATTTTGTATTCTCAACCATCTGGGAGACCTGAAGGAAAGAAATTAGACAAATTTCTTTGTATATATAACAAAGGCCATTCATTAATCCATTCCCTCAAAAATATTGATTGAATGCCTGCTATCTCCCTAGCCCTGTTCTAAGTGTAATGACGATCAATGAATAAAACACACTGTCACACAATAAATTGCTGGTGATCCTGATGATGATTCTATTAAACTGAATTCAACACATAATAGCAAACATTTAATAGCACTTTTTATATGGAAGTAACTGTTCTAAGCATCATTTTTAGTATCTCCAAGTTACAAAGAAAGGCACAGAGAGGTTAAGCAACTTGCCCAAGTTTCCACAGTTAAGAACTGGCAGGGACAAGATAAGAACATGAACAAGCCAGTTTCAGAATTAGTGCTGGTAACTGCTCTGCTGTATTTGTTCAGCACATGTAAGGAAAACATATTAACAATGCCTTGCCCTTCCAGTACCAAAAAGACAAGAAATAACAAGTGTTGGTGAGCATGTGGAGAAAAGGGAACCTGTACACTGTTGGTGACAGTGTAGACTGCTGTAGCCATTATAGAAAACAGTATGAAAGGTTCCCAAAACATTAAAAATGGAATTACCATGTGATCCAGCAAACCCTCTTCTGAATATGTATCCAAAGGAATGAAATCACCACCCCGTAAAGGTATCTGCACTCCCATGTTCACTGTAGCACTATTCACAACAGCCAAGATATGGAAGCAACCTGAGTGGCCATTCAGGGACAAATGGAAAAAGAAAATGGAATATTATTCAGCCTTAAAAATGAATGAGATTTTGCCATTTGCCACAACACGGATGAGCCTGGAGAAGGTTATTATGCTAAGTGAAATAAAGATGCAGGAAAAAAAATTACATAATCTCATTTATACATGGAATCTTTTATTAAGTCAAATATATGGAGATAGAGCATAAAACAGTGGTTATGGTGAGGGTTGGATGGAAGGGAAGAAAATGAGGAGATATAGACTAAAAGCTATAAAGTAGCAGATATAGGATGAACAAGTCTAGAGATTTAACCTATAACATGAGGACTATAGTTAATAATGTTGTACTGTATTCCAGGTTTTTGCTCTATGAGTAGATTTTAATGTTGGGTAACAATGTGAGATGATGGATACATTAGTTTGGCTCACTGTAGTAATCATTTTATTATCTATATGTATCCCATCTCATCATGTTGTATACCTTAAGTAGGAGCAATAAAATTTACTTCAAAAAGATAATTAATTTTGAAAAAAATCAAGTTGTATATCTTAAACACATACAATGTTATTTGTAAGGCATACCTCAATAAAACTGGAAAAAATATACCAAAATCATGGAGCATATTGATAACCCAATCATATCTAACTACTAGGCAATTTTTCTGGACTTGAAAATTCCTGAACTATAAATCATGGAAGCTGTGCTTGAAGCTATAGCAATAAAAATGACTATTATTTTTCAAGCTCAAAAAATAATAATACTCTGCCTTTACCCTGTATGAGCTCACTGGGAGAGAGCTACACTATAAAATGAAAAGTGCTGTAACAAAGAAATCAACTTAGGCTTACAGAAGAGGACTGAATGAATTGTATTTTTAAAATATGAAGCCTTTATAGTGCAAAGAATCTAAGCTAGTCCTTGATATAGGAGTGAGGAGGAGAAGGAGGAAGAGGAAAAGAAGCAGGAAGAGGAGACAGGGAAGAGGAGGAGAAGACAATTATGACACTAGAAAGATCACCATCAGGGCACAAAGTCTAGAAAACAGGCATTGCTATGAGAGCTAGGGACCAGAAGTGACTTACAGGCCTGCCTCTCACACCCCAGTGAGAAATTGAACCATTTCTTTCCTATAAAGAAAACTGGCTAGTCAGGAGGCAGACACAGCCACCACCAGCGGCCACATCTCTGCTGGCGGCAGCCACAGTGGGATGTCACAGGTGCCCACAGCAAGCGGAATATAGAAAAGACTGCTGCTTAAACACTGGTGGTCTTTGAGCCACGTTCACCAATCTGAAGAACAGAGTATCAGTCCCAAGACATTTTAAAGAAAATCCTAGGGTTTAAGAAGAAGAAGTAGAAATCCTAAATCAATGACTGAAAAGAAATTTTCAGAATCAACAGAATCAAACAGAATATTGGACATCGCATTCAAAGAACATTTAACATAGACATAGGCAGATAGACAAGATAGACACACACACGCCAGAAACAAGTTTTGGTAATATTTTGCTCAGTTACAAAAACAAAAATATAGAGAAAATATTGATCAAAAAAATAACTAAAGAAGTTTCAAGAAAATAAGAGGACTATTCCTAGACAATAAGAGAAAAGCTCAAGACAGAGGAAAAAATGCTCAGGTGAGAATTTCCCAGAGGTGAGAGCCATTTTGTCAGCTGTGGTGGTCCCGGACACAGCCCAATCAGAAGAGGCAGAAAATTGCCACACATGGTGGCTCTTGCCTGTAATCCCAGCACTTTGAGAGACCGAGGTTGGTAGATCACTTGAGGTCAGGAGTTTGAGACCAGCCATGGGAAAACTTGTTTATACTAAAAATACACACAAGCAAAAAAAAAAATTAGCCCGGCATGGTGGTACATACCTGTAGTCCCAGCTACTCAGGAGGCTAAGGCAGGAGAATCACTTGAACCTAGGAAGCACAGGTTGCAGTGAGCAGAGATTGTGCCACTGTACTCCAGGCTGGGTGACAGAACTTATGAGACTCCATCTCAAAAATAAAAATTAAAAAAAAAAAAAGTGGCAGAAAACGGAAAGGTCCCCAGAGAATAATTGTTTCAATATACATAGAAGAACCCTGGCAATAATACAGGCATAAAGCTAAAGTGATCCATTAAATCTGCAGTGACAGAGCAAGCAAAGACAATGTCCAGTGTGCTGTTCCTCACATGGTAGGTTCTTAATAAACACTGGTGGACAAATAATGGAAAAAAGGGATGGAGAGAGGAAAAAAGTGAAGAAACAGCAAATGAGGACCATGTAGTAGAAGGTTATGGGCAGAATGCGAAGAAATGCAGCTAAAAGGAAATAGAAAGAGAGGAAGAAAATAGAAATAGAAATTGCTATCAGTAAAGACTGAAGTTCAAAATGAACTTAGAGCATAAACAATGAAGCCAACAAGACGAAATAAAATAATCTACCTTCATCTATGGCCTGGTCATAGTTTGGAAATGGGATCAAAAACGTTTGGAGTTATGGTCTGCATACTCTTGCTTGTCATTTCAGAGTCATGGAGAGTGGCTTAGTGATAAACCAATCCTTGAGGTGTGTCACACACAGGACTTTTTGAAAATAGTTATAATCATGGCTCTGCTGGCCACAGCTGTTTTCACTTTGACAATACACAATCAGAACTGGACTTGGAATACCTTGGTGCTGATAAGAAGAAATTTTTTAAAAGCCAGACACACAGAAGATAAACAGAAAACACCTGGCCCTAGAAAACCTCCCCCCAGAAAAGAACCTGCACCATAATATAAATCTGACTGACTGAGATTATTCCAATGGTTACAAGACATAACATCAACAAACACCATGTTCATTTAGCACTTACTTGCCAGGGACTTTGATAAATGCTTTTTATGCCTTAGCTCATTTTGTCCATGCAGCTCTATGACATAGGTACTCCATGACTTTATCCCTATTTTAAAGACTAGAAATCTGACAATTACCAAGACTAAGAAACTTAACCTTGATCCCCTAGTGGTCAAGACAGGACAGTCCTACTCAGTGATGCCCCTTCTTATGAAGAAGATAGAGCATGACATAATAGAAGGGACTCAAGATAGATAAATCTCTACCAGTAATCCATATTCCATGGTTTGAAAAGAGCTGCAAGTATCCTGCTGCCTTCTGATACTAGAAATATCTGCTGGGTGCTGCATGCAGTACTAATATTTTAAGCTAACAGAGTTAGGAATAGGGGTAAACAAAGTCTCAACATTGTCCCAATTCCTTCCTTATGGGCCATTTAGCCATCAGCAACTCCCAAGTCAATATAAAGCTAATTAGTCATTTCATTTTAATCAACTCCAATTCAAAATTAAGCCTACTTTGACCACAGGCATTGAATTTTAGCTCATGCTCTTTAGAAATTATTTTATAAATGAGGTATATATGAAATGTCACTAAACCACAGAAAATAAGTCTTCCAACTACAAGTTATCATAGACAGGTTCTAATTTATAATATTGTTCTTATAGAATATGTGAAGATACAGGGATGTCATTTTGGAAATTTTTTTTTAAACCTGGCAGAAATATTATATTCAGAATAATTGATCCTCATGCCTATTAGGATGGGCTACTGTCAAAAATAACATCAAAAAAATATCGAGCATTGGTGAGGGTATGGAGAAATTGGAACTCTTGTGCACTGCTGGTGGGATTGTGAAATGGTGCACCTGTTATGAGAAAGAGTATGGCAGCTCCCAATAAAATTAAAAATAGAACTACCATATGATCCAACAATCCCACTTCTGGATATACATCCAAAATAATTGAAAGCAGGGTCTCAAAGAGATATTTGCACACCCATGTTAATAGTAGCACTATTCACAATAGCCAAAGCCCCTGTCAAAATAATCTATATAAACAGAGAGACAAGAGTAGCCTCTGATCATCCAGGAAAATCATTCACAAACCAAACCAAAAAGATTGATAGAGTTGATTACCCAAAAAGGCTTTTCCATATCCACACCAAAATAAAACAAACAACAACAAAATAAGCCTACCACTATAAAACAAAATTAGAAAGCCAACAATGAAATGTGAAATAAAATTTACACCATTATACAAATGGTTGGTCATCCTATTTCACAACAAAGACTTACAAATCATCATCAGTAACAAAACATTAAAACCACAATTTTAAGAATGCTCAAAGAACACTGGCAAGCATTTTCAAAAGAAGAAATACCCAAAGCGAATTAACAGATGTTCATATTTGCAACCCTTCCCTTATCATTCCCTTATAATGCAATAACAGATATGTATCAAAAATAATAATATTGTTCTTTGATTATTGATGTGGAATAATTTCCAAAATATAATGTTAGGTGAAAAAAGCAAGGGCCAAAACAACATATATAGTATGCTCCTTTTTGTATGTACGCTTATACCCTTCTTTGCTTGCATATAGGAAGGCTACCCAAAGAAATGGTGACAGTGGTTGCCTCCTGAGAAAGTTACTGACGGATGTCTGGGAGGCAGGTACTGAAGGTGCACTTATTTTCTACTGCACAATATTTTGTTTCTTTGACATCTTGGACCTTGCACATTTACTCAAGGAATAAATAAATTTTGTTGATTTTTGAACTTTTTGCAAATCACCAAAAAATGCACATTGAAATGAGAAACTTTTCTTCTGTTTTGTCTATTAAAGAAAGAGAATAGGAAGAAAAATATACCAGAGGCATCCAGTAACCAGGGAAATAAAAACTCTTGTTCTTGCTTTCATTAATAGAACTTGAAACAATCTTTCTGGAGGACAATTGGCAAGATGAATAAAGGGACTTCAAATGTGCATCTCCTTTGCCTCAGCCTAGAATCACTCAGCAGTGATTCTAGGAATCTATCATAAGGAAATAACCAAACATACTCTAAAAATAACATGCACATTTGTTGCAGATTTGCAAAATAATATGTCTTAATAAGAAATTTAATTATAGAAATGATGTACTTCCATAAAATGGAACACTACGTAGCTGAAAAAATTATGGTGAAGAAGAATAATTTTTGACCTGGAAAAGTAACAAAAGGAGACTACCAAACAGTGTATGTGAAAAAACTTCCATTTTTATTTTTCATAAGTTTATATGTACATACGAATTCAGAAAGTATATATAGCTAAGTTTTAAATGTTTCATTTTAACAGATATCTTTGAATGATGGGAAAATGGGTGCAATTCTTCTCTTACTTTTTTTCTCTTGTTTTTGAAATTCTCTGCATTAAACAAATACAGCACAATTTTTAGAAGAATGGACTCAGGAGCCAGGGTGCTGAAATTCAAATACCTACATGGCTACTTGCCACAAAGTCACAGAGCCTCCCTCTGCCCCAGTCACTGTGCCTCTTTCCAATCTGTAAAATGGGGCTAATAATAGTTACTACAACAAAGGGTTATTGTGAGTTCAGTGAATTAATAGAATTATGCTCCTTAGAACACAACCTGGGCCAGGCGCAGTGGCTCACACCTGTAATCCCAACACTTTAGGAGGCCGTGGCAGATAGATTGCCAGAGCTCAGGGGTTCGAGACCACCCTGGACAATGTGGTGAAACTCCATCTCTACTAAAATACAAAACAATTAGCCAGGCATGGTGGTGTGCACCTGTAGTCCCAGCTACTCATGAGGCTGAGGCAGGAGAATCACTTGAGCCCGGGAGGTGGAGGTTGCAGTGAGCCAAGATGGTGACACTGCACTCCAGCTTGGACTACAGAGTGAAACTCCATCTCAAAAGAAAAGAAACAAAAAAAAAGAACATTACTTGGAATACACAAATTATTTATTGTTTTTATTACTTTTTAAATTAGGAGAAAAATATTTTTAAAACTCAAGTTTTTGACCCATTATAAAATTTCAATGTTTATTACACGTAACTGAGAGTAAAAAGGCAAATGTATATGATTTGGGGGACAATGAATGAAAAAATATTTAATCTGAAGATTCTTATAATGGAAAAAACAGTATTAATTTAGCCTTCCAAATTTAAAAAGGTAAAGAGCCTTCTATTATGTGCTAGTCTGTTTTCACACTGCTATAAAGAAATACCGAAGATTGAGTAATGCAAATGGAAAGAGGTTTAATTGGCTCACAGTTCCACATGTCTGGGGAGGCCTCGGGAAACTTACAATCATGGCAGAAGGGGAAGGGGCATGTCTTATGTGGCGTCAGGTGAGAGTGACAGCATGTGAAGGAGGAATTGTCAAACACTTATAAAAACATCAGATGTCATGAGAACTCACTCACTATTACAACAGCATGGGGGAACTGCCCCATGATCCAATCACCTCCCACCAGTTCCTTCTCTTGACATGTGGGTTTATGGGAATTACAATCTGAGATGAGATTTGGGTGGGAGCACAGAGACAAACCATATCATATTATTCATATCTTAACATAAAAGCAAACAGCAACAAGCCCATAAAAACCAAGTACCATGGGTACAGTGTACACTACTTGAGTGATGGATACACTAAAATCCCAGACATTGCCACTATACAATTCATCCATGTAACCAGAAGCCACTTGTACCCCTAAAGCTACTGAAATGAAAAAGACAAGCAACCAACCAAGTACCTCCCACTGAGGCGAGACTTCTGAAATACTATCATCTAGGAGGGGACCATCTCATTTGGACACCTGATTGTGTATTCACAAGCAAGTTGCATTTTTTCTACTAAACTTATGGGTGAGCAGGCACAACCAAAAATGTTCCAGGGATGTTCTGTGGGTGATAAGAAGCACAAAACTTTTTACCAACACTCTGTGGGAGACCGGTGATCAGGACCATCCTACTTAAATGAGAAATCTGTTGCTAGGATTCCAATGCTTCAAAAATCTGCAGGACAACAGGGAACTGATGAAACAAGGTTGGCAAGAGAGAATCACAGACCACAAGGACCACAACAACACATTATGCTAAGAAACCTAGCCCAGAACTATGAAAAAAAAAATCTGTAGATGTTAGATTGCTTCCATGAGCTATCAGCCATCCCCAAAATAATACAGTCATGAAAGATAGCATCCTTGTCTAGTGAAGAAATGGCCAGAGAATATAATTTATCTACTCATAGTCTGCTTTATTAATGTTTGATTTTAATAGATAGTTGTTAAGTCATCCAATGACTCATTAGGATCTAGTCTTCATTTCAGTTTATACTTTTTTTTTTATCTTTTGAAGGTCGGAGGTGCAGTGGTGGCTCAAGCCAGTAATCCCAGCACTTTGGAAGGCTGAGGCAGGCAGATCACTTGAGGTCAGGAGTTCAAGACCAGCCTGGCCAACATGACGAAACCCCGTCTCTACTAAAAATACAAAAATTAGCCTGGTGTGGTAGTTCACACCTGTAATCCCAGCTACTCGAGAGGCTGAGGCAGGAGAATCACTTGAACCTGGGAGGCGGAGGCTGCAGTGAGCCTAGATCACACCACTGCACTCTAGCCTAGGTGACAGAGTGAAACTCTATCTCAAAAAAAAAGAAAGAAGAAGGTTGCCTTGCCCTTATACAGGGAGCAGTAAGATGCCAAAAAGTGCAGCAAGAGACCCTAACCTTGTCACCCAAGTTGTGAGTCCCTGTCCCATGGAAGGCAGGAGCAATGAAGTGGGGCTAAGCAAGTCACAGGTGGGGCTTTGTCAGCTAGATGCTGGCCAGTGCCTCTGAAGCACTAATAACCATATTTTATAGCAACTGAGGTGGCCAAGGCCTGGCATTTGAAGCCAGTGACATAGACTCCAAACACAGCTCAGGGGAAAAGGCCCTCCTGTGACCTTCAGAATCATGGCTGCCACAAAGAAGAGGGAACTTGACTTGGATTGTACCCACTTCTTTGGCTGCATCTTCTTGTACTTGATCAACCCTCTCATTTTCTCACAAGCAGCCAGGCCTCTTGCACGGCCCACTGACTGACCTAAAAAACCCAGGGAGAGTATTCCTCATTTAAATCAAACTTTGCCTTTCTTAAAGCACTACTATGCACCAAGCTAACTCTTCAATCCTACAGCCAATTAAAACTTCCGTTTCTGCACTGATGTGAGCTGAGGGGTTATAAGCAAAACAATCTGACTCAAGAGCTTCATACCCAGTTGGAAATTGAGTGAACTCTCTCACAGTTTCAAAGTAGGAGGGACAACCCAATTATCCCAAGTGAATGTGTAATCAACCAAATGTGTAAAGGAAAATAATTGTGTAAGACAGAGGCATCAGGCGGAGGGCAGAAATATATCTAGGACTCCAGGAAAATCAGGGTGGACAGCCTGACCCTTCCCTTGGGAGAAACAATTCCACAGGATCTGGGCCCTCTAGAGTCCAGCAAGAAGAAGAAAAACATCCTAACACCCAGGGCAGCAAAATTCAACACATCATCTTTTTTTCTCACCTATTCGTTTCTTTCTTTCTTAATTAAGCATATAATGTCCAGTGGTTAAGAAGAAGGATTCTGGAACCAAATGTCAGGGTCTCAAACTCCCATTTTACCACTTCCTAAATGCAAAGTCTTTTCAACTATAAACTGGGGACAACACAAACTTCCTAAGATTGTTGTGAGAATTAAATCTAATTTATGTGAAATGTACCTGACCCACAAGTTTTCCTTATATGCAATAGATTATAATGAGGAGGAAGAGGAAGATAAGAATACAATGACAATAATGATAGTTATAGGGCTGCTATGTGTGGCCCCAGGCATCAGAAACGACTCATGTTCCTCATCACAAGAAACATACAATTAAGCCAAGGCGATGGACATGACACTGATTAATTTTACGATGTGATGGTGATGTCTATATTTGATCTGGGTTTGAGGTACTCTAGAGTATAGTGGCCAATAACATGGGTTCTTGAGTTAGACAGTCTATGTGGTCCCAGACAAGTCATTTCACCCCTTAGTGCCTCAGTTTCCTCAACTGTAAGATGGGAGTATGAGCAGAACCTATTTCATTGCATAATTGCAAAGATTAAAGGAATCGATATGGTTAAAGTACTTAGAAAATGGCACTGTTTATCTGTTTATAGTAAATGTTCCAGAAATAAACGTCTTCTGTTACTGTGATCTGGGCTTTTCACAGATTCATAAGATGAGAACTTCAGGATAAAAGAACGAGAGAAACGAAGGATGGTGGTGGTGAGAGAAGTGGTGAGAGGGACTGGAGCGCGGGTATGTGGACGGCAGCCCTGGGGAAGGCAGCCGGAGAGGTTAGATTCACACAGTCAAAAACTTCTAGTTCTCTTCCTGTCCAAAAGGCAGCCATCCCTCTCAATTTCAATATCATGATTTGTACTACCCTTCATGGGGCATGGTTACATTAGCCACAGTCTGCAAGATGAGATCTGATGGCTGATAAAAAGACCCCCTGCCCATGTATCCCCTATTAGCCTCTCTGACAACCCAAATAGTCTTTTTAATCATAGAACTTAATTCTGGGTTAAGGGACTATATCCAAAAATTCTCTTAAAAAGCAATAGGTCAAATGAAAAGAAAAACAATAGGTCAAATGAAAAGGCAACCCAACTAATCAACACTCACTAGCACAGAAGAATGGGACATACAGATCTCATAAAATCTCTCTCTCTCTCTCTCTCTCTCTCTCTCTCACACACACACACACACACACACACACACACACACACACACCCTATTTACCAATATGTAACTCCTTTCGGGTTTTACTCAAAGAAATAGTGTTGGCTTGCTCATAAACAGAATAACTTCAATGAGCAACTATCACTAAGTCCTTAGTTCTTTAGAATTATATTGGCAAGGTTATGAAATCACTTTTTACTTTGCAAGTAAAATCGATCACATACAGTATGTGACCACAAGATTCTGTGCTTTTTTAGTGTAGTTAAATGACTCATAACTTTTTTTTACAATGTAAATTAACTGCCTGTTGAGACTCATCCCCTATGAACTTGACTAGCTATTTATAGTGGCAATTTTATAATTGAAATTAAAATGTTCTCCTAGAAGAGAAAAGAAGCATGGCTTTCTAAAACTCTATTATAAAAACTTATCAATTCTAACTTGAAGAAATTGCACTTTTAGATTTTATCTCTCAAAAATTGACAGATTTTCAGAGTAAACAGCAGGCAGTTAATAAGGGTGATCTAAGGTGCAGGGTGCAGAGAGCAATTCTAGGCACCTTCTCTCATTGCTCCCAATTCCACAACCTGGCCTTTTTCTTGCCTTCTACTTCCCAGTGGACTCATATCATTATGGCTGGCACTTTCTTTTCTGATTAGTGGGAAAACAGCACTTTGTACTGATGCAGAAATCTGCTACAGTCTATCAAGACATAACAGTAGATTTAACCTCAATCTTATTCTTGCAAAATGAAAGTGGTAATGTAAACACCTTATTCTCTCTCCCTGATGAGGGAGAAAATTATGAAGGTTATTAGAAACCAAAGACCCTGCAACTCGAATCTCACAGTGATTACATGTCTATTATTCCATGCAGCCAAGATAAAATATGATCAGTATTTCATCATGAGTAAGCCATGGCCAAAACACTGGGTTAGCATAAACTCTCCGAGGGTTTATATGTGTCTTATACAAAGGCCGATGCTGGGAGCTGGCCTGGATGAGGCAGCGAGAACCTAACACCATTTCTAGCCATCTCTCTTGTGACTCTGGCCCTGGCATCCATGGGACAAGCAGCTGCCCATTTCCACACTACCCTAGGTATTCGTAAAGCCAAGCCCATCCTTCCAAAGAATTAAAAACAAACCCCTCAAAAAACTTATCAGCACCCAGGTTTCTTGTTTGTTTGCTTGTTTTTGAGAGGCGGAGTCTCACTCTGTCACCCAGGCTGGAGTGCAGTGGTATGATCTTGGCTCATTGCAACCTCTGCCTCCCGGGTTCAACCAATTCTCCTGCCTCAGCTTCCCAAGTAGCTGGGACTACAGGCATGTGCCACCATGCCCAGCTAATTTTGTATTTTTAGTAGAGATGGGGTTTCACTATATGTTGGACAAGCTGGCCTCAAACTCCTGACTCCAAGTGATCCACCCGTCTCAGCCTCCCAAAGTGCTGGGATTACAGGCGTGAGCCACCATGCCCAGCCTGCACCCACATTTCTATCTGCTAATCAATAATCCCTGAAACAGATGAACAAGGTGCAAAAGAATAAGTGTTCTCCTCACCCTTGGGTGACACAGGCTCCCTTCCAGAGAAGAGAGACAAGAATAATGTCTTTTTTACGATTAGTTTTATACAAAGATTCTTCTAACAGCAGTTTGGCTAGACAGAGAAAAAATTATATCTATTTAATTTAATGATCTATTAAAAATTGTGTGAAAGTGGTCTCAGAGCTAAAAGGAAAAATTAGGACGAACGTTTCACCAGGGAAGACTGGTAAGAATGTCTTCAGGGTTACACTTTATTCTTGAGACCTCAGCATGCCCGGGAAACACTAGAAGTCTAGTTCCTAGTGACGTCAAGACAATCAATACAGGATGTTGCTCCCTCTCAGTCCTCCTGGACTAAAAGGAACGCCAAATGGACACAATTAATTGTGTAGACATCTATTTGTGTGTTTAATGATTCATGCAGCAAGGCAAAAGCTAGACCCCCAAAAAAGAGAAAACTGCCTAAAAGGAGCTAGTGAGGAAGTTGAATGGGAAGGGTGAGAGGTGTTGGCCATGGCACCAGCCAGACCTGGAAAAACTGGAACTCAAGGCCCTATGAGAAGCAGGACACACCTGCAGACAGACCAGCTCTGGAAAATGGGAGACCAGACCAGGGTAGAAGATGGTCAGAAAGGGCAGGACCAGTGAAGGGGCCAGACCAGTCCAACAGGTGGAGGCAGGGAGTTCCCCTCAACAGGGCAAGCAGAACTCGAGACGGGGGATGTGAGAGCTGGCAGGATGCAGGGACAGAAGCAGCAGATGGTCAGCCTCAGGAGGTTGAAGGCAGCAGGGAGAGAAGCCCCAGTGCCAGGACTAAGGACCAGGATGCCTGGCCCTAGGAAGACAAACAGAAACTAAGCAGAAGCCGACCTTCTGGGACCTCAGAAATGCAGGGATTGATGGCCATAACAGGGACAGGAACCCTGGAACAGGGCAGGGGGAGAGGCAGAGACCTGTAGCAGAAACCAAGAAAGAAGCAATGACTAGGTTTACAGGACAATTCAGAGTCAAGGCAGCACCAAGACTAATGTGTTGCTGAGTCACAGGAGGACAATTCCATGCCCCCTTTTTTTCTCTCTCTCTCTTTTTTTTCTGTAGAGACAAGGTAGGTCTCACTACTTTGCCCAGGCTGGTCCCAAACTCCTGGGCTCAAGTGATCCTCCCACCTTGGCCTCCCAAAATGCTAGGATTATAGATGTAAGTCACTGCACTCAGCCCCAAGCTCTCTTAATTCCTCCTGACTAGAAACAGCCCTTTGCCAGTTTCAACTTTGTTGCTGATAATTCTATAACCTTGGGCAAGTTACTTAGCCTCTCTTTGCTTTTACCATCTGTAAACAGGTGAATAGGATCCACCGCACAGGCTTGTGATGAGGTTCAAATAAGATAATGTGGGTAAACCATTTAGTACAGGCTCTAGCACATGGTGGAGTTCAACAAAAATCACTTACTTTCCTTTACCCTGCAACTTTCAGTTGATTCCTACTAAACTCTAGGTGTTTTAAAGAGAGGACCAATCATTATTAATTCCCCTGTGCACTCTGCTCAGTTCCTGCCACAGTGCCAAGGACACATAGGCCACACATGCTCCATGGGGAATTGAACTGACAACAAATAATGCCTTAGTCCATTCGGGCTGCTAAAACAAAACATTATAGACTAGGTGACTTATAAACAGCAGAAATTTATTTCTCATCTTTCTAGAGACTGGGAAGTCCAAGGTCAAAGCACTGGCAAATTTGTTATCCGGTGAGGGCCTGCTTTCTACTTCACAGATGGTACCCTTTTGCTGTGTCCCTACATGGTGGGAAGAGCAAGCTAGCTCTCATAGCCCTCCTTGCTGAAGGCACTAATCCTTTTCTTGAGGGTTCCACCCTCATGGTCTAATCACCTCTCAACAGCCCCGCTTCCTAATACTATCATCTTGAGAGTTACGATTTCAACATACAAATTCAGAAGGGACATAAATATCCCACCTATTGCAAATGAACACCAAAAGGAGAGCACAGTGGTTGTGGAATAAAAAAGTGTTCCTGTGTCATGGTATACTAATAATTTCTCATTTTGGTGTCTCAAAAGCAAATAAGGTTTTATCTACCTGCATTTTTAGCATCACCTTTTCTAGAACAAATCCTGTATTTTAGTACCAGTTTATGTGGTTCACACTAATCTATGTCCACTAAAATCCGGTAGAACTCCAGAGTGGAAAGCATTTCTGCTGTCTTTCTCTATGGTGTTGTCTAGGCAGAGTTGGACTGCCCAGGACACCATCAGACATTCTTTTGGTAGATAGTGAGGAGTGGAGGGTAGGAAAGAGAAGGAGGCACATCAAATGTGTGAGTGGGGGCCAGGTATGTTCCTTTTGTTATTGTAGTAGTGGTTTAATGGTTCTATACATATATCAAAATGTATAAAACTGTACATTTTAAATATCTGAAGTTTACTGCATGTCAACTATACTTCAATAAATCTGTTAAAAAATTCAAAGGTTATAAGTCATTGAACAGTTCAGATATCATAAATGAGTTTTGAAAATTATTCAATGTTTTGGATCAAGCTAAAACACCAAACTACTCAGTGTTTTCTTTTGATGAAAAAACTTTCTGATAGACAGATTTAAACATTTTCAATGTTCAGTTGAACTTTCCATTTATAGGCTATCAGAGTGAACTTTTTTCTTTCTCATATTCACAAATAACAATAATAGCTGAGATTATAATTACTTCTACGGGCTGAGAGTGATCTGACCTGTGCACTTTAATGTACTGTATCATTTAATCCTTAGAATCTTCTTGGGTAAATAGAACATCATCCTCATTTACAGGGAAGGACCCTCAGAGCTAAGGTCCCATGTCACATAAGAGGGAAGACTGGCCCTTCAAACCAGACAGCCTGAGTCCACAGACCAGGCTTTTAAACACAAAGTTGTAAGAGTGTCCTGATTTGGCCATGGGAATAAAGATCTCCTGTCCCATTGGATACAGTCAGTCAAGGTGCTCAGCCTTACCCTGCCATGGTTGCTGTATTAGTTTTCACACTGCTATAAAGAACTGCCCAAGTCTGGGTAATTTTCATGAAGAGAAGAGGTTTAATTGACTCACAGTTCCAAATGGCTGGGAAGGCCTCAGACAATTATGGTGGTTGGCAAAGGAGTAGCAAAGGCATGTCTTACCTAGTGGCAGGTGAGAGACAGAGTGAGCAAAGAAGTGAGAAGAGTCCCTTATAAAACTGTCAGATCTCATGAGAATTCACTCACTATCATGAGAACAGTATAGGGGAAACTGTCCCCATGATCCAATTACCTCCCACCAGATCTTTCCCTAGACAAGTGGGGATTATGAAGATTACAATTTAAGATGAGATTTGGGTGGGACACAGGCAAACCATACCAGTTGCTATTCTGGCTCCTATTTTTCCTAAGTCTGATTCATCTATTTTTCCCTTAAAAAAAGATAGTATATCATAATCAAGTTGGATTCAGTTCAGAAATTTTAAAATGCATTTGAAAATTAATGAATCCAGGTGTGAGCATAGTGGCTCACACCTGTAATCCCAGCACTTTGGGAGGTCGAAGTGGGCAGATCACCTGAGGTCAGTTTGAGACCAGCCTGGCCAACATGGGGAAACTTCATCTCTACTAAAAATATAAAAATTAGCCGGGCATGGTGGTGCATGCCTGTAATCCTAGCTACTCAGGAGACTGAGGCAGGAGAACCGCTTGAACCCAGTAGGCGAAGGTTGCAGTGAGCCAAGATCACACCACTGCACTCCAGCCTGGGTGACAGAGCAAGACTCCATCTCAAAAAAAGAAAAAAAAAAGGAAAATTAATGAATGCAATTCACCATATTAAATAAGTAACAATATTCATATGATCATCTCAATAGATACAGAAAAAATTGATAAATTTATGTTAGTTGACAACATATCATTAGCAACATATTCATTTTTTAATTTTTATATTACTTTATTATTTTTAAATTGCTGTTAGCCAAGTTAGGATTAACTGCCTGAATCTAATAAATGGTTCTACAGAAATCTGTAGAGCAAACATCATTCATAAAGGTGAAAAGTTAAAAAAAAAGGCTGCCCTGTGATCAGGGGCAAGAAAAGAATGCGTACCATCACTTTCTTTTCCCATTGTAGTAAAGGATTCTAGTCAATGCAATAGGTCAAGAAAAAGGAATAAATTTATGCAGCCAGGAAGAAAAAATAAAAATGTCACTTCTCACACATGGCATTTTGCACATTTGGAAGATCCAAAAGAATCCATAGATACGATTATTATAATTCATACATTAAATTAGTAAGTTTGCCAGATACAAGGACAATATGCAAAATCTATTGCATTTCTATGTATTAGAAATTAAAATTTTTTTTTTTTTTTTTTTTTTTTTTTTTTGTTAGTTTTTTTTTTTTTTTTTTTTTTTTTTTTTTTTTGAGGCGGAGTTTCACTCACGTTACCCAGGCTGGAGTGCAATGGCGCGATCTCGGCTCACGGCAACCTCCGCCTCCTGGGTTCAGGCAATTCTCCTGCCTCAGCCTCCTGAGTAGCTGGGATTACAGGCACGCGCCACCATGCCCAGCTAATTTTTTGTAGTTTTAGTAGAGACGGGGTTTCACCATGTTGACCAGGATGGTCTCGATCTCTTGACCTCGTGATCCACCCGCCTCGGCCTCCCAAAGTGCTGGGATTACAGGCTTGAGCCACCGCGCCCGGCAGAAATTAAAATTTTAAAAAATCTTTAATAATAACATAAAAGTGTCAAACACCTAAAACAATGTAACCAAAGATTTACAAGTCTTCTGCATAGAAAACTACATAAACTATGAAACATAAAGAAAAGTTAAACAGGGATTAAATAGATGGAGGGATATATCATAGTCATGGATTTTAAAACACAATATTGTAAATTCTTTCTCTGCCTAAGTGAGCCAGAATTTGTTTCCGCTTCTTACCACTTAAGAACTGTAACTGGTGCAGAGGTATTAAGTTGAAGGTATCCCCCATCATGCAACTGATTTCTTTGCCCCCCCATTCATCAAACACCCCTGTGGTTTTCCACCTCTTGATTTTTGTTCCTATCTTTCTTTCTCTGCCCAAATCCACTTATCCAATACAGGCTCACCTTTTTATGAGTTCTTCCCATGCAACTCAGTTTAAGTTGACTTGCTTTGCCTTTAATTAAATAATAATTTTTCACATGTAATTAATCTTAATATTTGCAAGTTCTCACATTGACTGCTGTAAATATTTGTTTTTTAAATTTTCACAACTCATCTCTCCCACTAGAATGTTCTTTCCAAGAAGACAAAATTTAGACATTTTTTTTTTATTTCACTCTCTGGTAATGCCTTTCATGTAGGAAATACTCAGATGTGATTTGTTTTGGAAGCAATATGTTTCCACAATTATTGGATAAAAAATAGATGACACTTTGGTGCAAGCCAAGGAGATACAATGGCCCCAGATCTAAGACACCTAAGATTTATATGCTTTTTCCCTATTAATTAGAACAGGATGACAAACAATAATCCTGGGAGCCTCACCAATTCTCAAGAATTTACTCAGAAAACCAGTAATTGGAGACTTTACCAAGAAACTCTATAGTCCCAAATCAAACAATATAGACTTAAGATTTCCTAGGAAAACAAACAAAAAGACTTAAGACTTTTAAAAATAAATTCTATGTCCTTGAAGTTTTACAATACTAGAGGGACACTATTACATTTACCACTCCCACCCCCACAACCATAAGACCTCAAAACACATCAATGATGTTCAGCAAACACAAAAGCCAAGCTCCAGTCAACAAATATTACTAAAAGTAGACCAACTGCATCGGGGGGAATAGTGAGTTTAATGAGTTGTCAAGGAGAAGAGTCTGCAATTCCTTAATCAGAAGCCAGAGTTGGGAGAATTTTAATAAATCTATAGGAGAAAGGCTTCTATGAGATCAAACACAAAATGAAAAATCTTATCTTTTTAAATACCTGACTCTGACTTTGAAATACAAGGCAAAATACATAGAATGTCAGTGAATGTGTTTCCTAACTTAATGTGCTGACAATACAGGATAAAATGACTGAAATTCAGAAAATTAACTCTTAAAATGACCAAATTAAAGCATATTTGACAGGTTCCCTGAGATTCCTAGCAGGCGAATTATGAAAATGATCCATAAATTTCCATCAGTAATAACTCTGGATTTAAAACTGAAAATGAATAAGCAGGAATACAGACCAGGATGGACCCAGGACAACCAATAACACTGCTAACGCTAGGCGGATTTTCCCCACCTCACAAAAATCTGTCTTCAGGGTGAAGATGGCTTAGCCAAGAGCACACGCAACCATTCCTTTCGCAAACAGTAGCCCGAAAGAGATACAAGAGGTTCTTCATCTTGTAAATTCCTCCAGCAGAAGTGAAGTGTGTGTGTGTGTGTGTGTGTATGTGTGATTGTTTGGGTATCTATTGTTCAGGTTACAAGTATCATATGGTGATCCTTGACTGTCCAATCAGATTTCTGTATGCGTTTCTCTAGGGTAATCAGGGGGAAACCTAATCCTTTAAATGTCAGTTTCTGAAGGTTCTTTCTCTTGGGCTGATTACTTTCCTCAGATAACACCCCTCCAAGCCCCTTCATGGGCTGTACAAACTTTGCTGTCAGTCTTAAGGCAGGAGCGGCTAAGGGCTGTCCCCATTGAACATGATAGCCTTCATTTCATGTCTCTATTTTCAGGGAGGTATTTACCCCTCTCTACTAAGCAGTCAAAGAATTAGAAACTGGGAAGGTATTTGTGAATCTAATTGCTCCTTTTAAAGACTTTACACCAATTCTGCTTTCAGCTCCAGCCTACCCCTAGCCTTTAGCGGCATCTGTAGCTTCTAAATCGCAAGCCTATCTGGGGTCCTGTCGTTAGATGGACTCACTGCTCATGCCCCTGCCCCCACAGGCGTGGGTTCCACCTGAACTCTTCTGCTAAGGGGGTGACCAGTCCTCCATCAGCCTTCCCTCTGCCGGAATTCCAGTATTACTCCAGCTTGCTCTGTCTCCTATCCCATCTGCTTTGTTCTTTCAGTCTTTTATTGTCATTTTGTTTTTTAGATAATGTTATAGATTTAGAGGGTACAAGCACTGTTTTTTGTTTTTGTTGTTGTTTTTCCCAAGACAAAGTTTTGCTCTGTCGCCCAGGCTGGAGTGCAGTGGCGTGACCGCAGCTCACTGCAACCGTCACCTCCCAGGTTCAAGCAATTCTCCTGCCTCAGCCTCTCGAGTACCTGGGATAACAGGCATGCACCACCATGCCTGGCTGATTTTTATATTTTTAGTAGAGATGGGGTTTCACCATCTTGGCCAGGCTGGTCTCGAACTCCTGACCTCAGGTGATCCACCCACCTTGGCCTCCCAAAGTGCTGGGATTACAGCTGTGAGCCATCACACCTGGCCACAAGTGCTGTTTTATTCCATGGATATATAGCACAGTGGTGAAGGAGCAGTCAGAGCCATAGATACTCTTCTAGTTTCCAATCCTTCTACCTTTTAGTGGAGGAGGGTAAATGTCTCCCTGAGAGGAGAGAAATGAAATGAAGACTATCAGGTTCAATGGGGAAATCCCCTCACCACTCCTGCCTCAAGATAACAGCAAGGCTTGTACCACCCACACAGGAGTTTGGAGTGGTTACTGAGGAAACTACAATTTCCTTTTAGTTTCCGAAGAGGAAACTCAGAGAAATTAATCACTGAAATAGTGTATATTGTACCCATCACGTAATTTCTCATCCCTCACCCCCTTTAGTCTCCAGTGCTCATTATTCCACTATGTCCATATATACACACTTATTGATTAATAGTTTTATTGATTAGTAGTGTTTTCTACTTTTCAAAGCAGATTTTAGAAGTCTAGACAGGAGTTTCTGGTTATATTTTATAGTAATTTAAAGAGCATCTCTCTAATTAAACAGTTCCATATGCTCAATCCCCAGCACACCCTAATCCTCTTCCAAATCCATAGACCAAAAACTTATGATAAGTTGCTTTCATGTACATTGAAAACCAAAATTGGGAGACACAAAACAAAATAATGAAGTTTTTTTTATAAGCCAAGACCCTGAACCTCCCTAACCTTTCAGATATTATACAGTGTTTCTACTTCAGTGTGACCTGTGGCCTACATTACAGCCACATTTATAGGCGTTTTTCAGAAGCAGAGAAAGGCTTCTAATAAATGTTATGAAGTTTAGTTAGCTTAAATGTTCTGATCATCTGCCTGCCAAACCTCCTTTACGTCACATTATCATGTACTCGCTCAGATAGTGAATCAGCTTTAAATAGGATTTTACCCCTGTAGCTATATGCAAAGCTGTATGCTGTTTGTGATCATTATTATTTTAGGGAAAGACAATGGATTTGGAGAAGTGTAGGCATTCATCTCGATATAGAAGCATCATAAAGTTGCTCAAGTTCAGAAACACATTCGGATTTTAAAACACGTGGGCACATCAGTGTCAGAATCATGGTTGGTGGTGGGTGCACATCAGTCACTTGGGCCCGTGGGACCCCTTTTAGGATACTCTACACTCTCAGCCGTGTCAGTGCACATGTTCTTGCTTCCTCTTTCTTGCCAACAGCACCAGCTTTCCCACATAAGGACAAAGGTTTGGCCAGTTTTTTCCTCTTCTTCCCTATCTTTGTCCTTTTCTGCCTTTTTCTCTGATTGTCACTACCCCCTCCCTAAGCCAGGCTGTTTCCAACCTATCTTTCTCTTCCATGAGCGACTTCTCAATGAAATCCTTGCTTTCACCATGTTATTTCCCTGTTCAAGGATTCCAGTGGCTGTCTCTCACCTATACAGAGAAGCCAAAGCTTCCGAGCAGGCAGGTATGTTCCATAATCAGTGCACATGATCAGTGCTCAAGCATGAGCCCTCACTCCTCCCAGGCACCTGAATATGCCATGCTCATTCCAAAGGGACCGATCCCTCACTCAGGGGCTGTGTCCCCTTCCACCTAGGTATACCCTTTCTGACCTCGATTATTCCCAACAATTTTCCAAGGTCCTGACTATAATCTACCTCCCTAACAAGACTTTCCCAGTACCTCTGGGGCAGATCAATCTGTTAGGAAATTAATCTGTCACCATCTGTTGAAAAGCAAATCACACTTTGCCTGATATCACTTGACTAGTTTACTTCTCGGTGGACTTGCTCCAAATAAAATGAAACATATCTGGCATGTATATCCAGCTCCCTGAGGACCCACTACAATGCAATGTACACTTGTTTAACAAATATTTGGTGGATGAATGAATTACTTTTGAAAAAAAATAAAATCTTGTTGAATGGCTACGCCAAAAGCCCATGGTTACAACTGTAAATAAATTAGTCTGATAGACTGAATTTCTAGGAAGGGGAGGTAGGGATCTTTCCAGCATTTCATACAGTATCTTCTTCTCCCAGCTTTGGACACGCTGCCTAGGCCCAAGAGGACACCCAACATAGGTGATAAACAAATGAATGAAAATCTTTAGCGTCTTCCTTTCCAAACATTCTAGTCCCATGATTTGCAAAGAGTTGGTGGATCTGTTCTGATTTTGCTACCTAAAATTTCTAATTTTTAAATACCAGCAGATGTACTTACATGGCCCTACCCTCTTCTATCTCCCCAGGAATTTCGCTCCATCAGCTATCCATCATGTTCTGTATTACAGCCAAAATGCTCTTTCTAAACCCACATCTGATTTTTGTTATTTCTGTCTTGGTAGCCTGACAGGTTATACCAAACCCTTGAGTGATCTGTGTACTCCCAGTCTCTCCAGAGAGCCCTGGATTCTAGCCATGATGAACCACTTACAACTTTCCAAACTTGCCAACTCCTATCTTGTTACCTAAATGGTTCTTCTTGCCTCTTCCCTGAATACTCACCTCCAACACGTTGCATTAGTCCTTTAGATAAACATCTCTGAATCCATTAGAATTCAGCTCCAACATCACCTCCTCATGGAAGACTTCCTTGGACAGAGTTAATTTCTTGTGACTTTGTTTTTATAGTACTTTGTTGATGTGGCAAATCTAAGACTTATTTCAAGCCTATAAATTATTTGTTTGTGTCTCTCACTATACTGTAAGCTCCTACTAGGAGATATGTTGCATTGATGTTTACATGTTCTCTTTATATTACCAGCACCTACCATAATGTCTGACACTTAAAAAATGGTTTGATTAATTAAATAATTACCTTTATAAAGTAACATGAAATTCAAAAGAAAATAAAAAATGAAAATCACTGAAAGTGCACTATGTCCTTACGAGGTCAAAAGTGAGTTATGTCCTCATGTCCTTCATGTCTTGGCTCGCATGTATATTAGACAGCCTCAAAACAAAATTGGTGTTTTATTCCTAAAACTTATTAAATAATTCTTCCTATATTTAAATTTATCCAATTATATATTTGCATATAACACTTCTCCAAGTGTATCCCAAAGAACACTGTAAAAGCAATTATGCTAGTTGTTTTGTAAAGAGTTGTATGATCAAAAGCTTACAAAAAATTGGGATAAGTAAGTTAATAAAGGTTTTTCTAACACAAACTTCCCAAAGGCTTTAATGTGCTAATCTGCACTGTAAGTCTCTTAGGACCACAAAGTTTGCAAAATTTTTCTAAATTTATTTGAACTTTTGCAATGGAGCATCTTGTGGAATTCATTTAGAAAATACTACTTGCTATATATCTGTTTAAAGATAAGTCTCTTTGCTCATTTAAACATAGAGTGAGAGCAAAGCATGAAGGCAAAAGAGGAAATATTGAAGTGTGGTACTCACCGGCTATGCATAAGACCCTAAACTTATTTAACCTCTCTGGGCCTCAATTTCCTTAACTTAGGAAATGACGTTAACGATACCTGTTTCAGCAGGCAGATTGCACAGTTTGAATAAAACGCTACAGGTAGAACGCTCAGCATATTGCCAGGCACATGATAAGGGAAAAGTAAATGCTAGCTATAAGAATATTAGCAACTTAATTTATCATCAGGTAACCTTAGGTTCCTTAGGTTGACCAAAAAAAAAAAAAAGAAAAAGAGCCAATGGATTACCCAGATCATAAAATTTCATAACATTTTGCCCTTTTCTTATTATTATCAACCACTAAGTTTTGACCTTTCAGTCTCTCCGAAAGCTGCTAGTTTAGTCATGTAGCTAGTTGAATCATGTTTCTAAACAGACAAGAATCCTAAGTCGAGTATTTCTGCCCCTTTGAACATTAAAGGGAAATAGGTAAATACACTCAGTGCTGACATGAGCATCTTCCTATCTCAGTAGCTCTGGGAGAAACCTACTATAATTTTCTGTGGCTTCTTTACAGCTCTTTTCTCTACTGGTAAATGAAAAGGGAAGGGAAATTCACAAAATAAAATTTTCCCACAGATCTAAGGGAAGATTACCATATTAATCTGATCACCGATTAAGTTTCCACATGAAAGTGAATTGTACAGATAGTATGAAAACACTTCTGAGAAAGTTTTCAGTTAAATTTATCCAAAGCATTACCCTTGGAACTCCCAAATCAAAAAGCAGTTCACAGCCTCAGCACCTCTTGAGTCCAAGAACAATGGACTCCTGTGATTCTCCAGTCTCACAGAAATGCTCCCGCCTTAAGGTTTATCACCGGCTCTTTCTTCTGCCTGGAAATTCCTTCCCTGGATAGCCACTGTCTCACTTCCTCATGTCCTTCATGTCCCGGCCCAAACGTTCTCAGGGAGGCTTATCTTGACAGTCCTCTCACACCCTCCCTCCACATCCACACAGCTAATCTGCCCTACCCTGCTCTATCTTTGCTCTTTCCTGTAGCATTTGCCACTTTGTGACATCTAGACCTACCTAACTTTATTTTTATTTATTTATTTTTTTTGAGACGGAGTTTCGCTCTTGATACCCAGGCTGGAGTGCAATGGCGCGATCTCGGCTCACCGCAACCTCCGCCTCCTGGGTTCAGGCAATTCTCCTGCCTCAGCCTCCTGAGTAGCTGGGATTACAGGCACGCGCCACCATGCCCAGCTGATTTTTTGTAGTTTTAGTAGAGATGGGGTTTCACCATGTTGACCAGGATGGTCTCGATCTCTTGACCTCGTGATCCACCCACCTCGGCCTCCCAAAGTGCTGGGATTACAGGCGTGAGCCACCGCGCCTGGCCCCCGCTACTTAACTTTATTGTTTCTCACCCACCTGCCTCCACCACTAGATGTAAATTCTAGACCACAAAGTGTAAACTCTGCACCACCAGATGTAGACAATGGCAAGATGCTGGTCTAGGTTGTTTACTAATGGAGCCGACCATCCAGAACACTACTTTGACATAGTAAGAGCTCAGTATTTTTTGGATGAATGAATGGATAGTATAAATTGGGTTGTACCTAGGATTGCAGATGAAGGCAGAGCTTGATGAAAGGGAAATGACAGAAAAAAAGAATGAGGAACTACCAAGATTGGGGTGCTTTTCTTCTTTCCCCACTTCCAACTAATTTAGGGTGTTGCTCCTACTCACTAAGATGCGGAGGAAGAAAAAAATATCTAAGATAAGAGAGAAGAGGGGAGTGTAACGGTTTGAGGAGAAAGAAAAGGTAGAGCCACAAAGGGCACTCCTCTGAAATCAGAAGAACAAAGTTGAGGCCTTACAACCAGACCCTGAGCAGCGTTTCATTCCACCCTGCTCTCCTTTTTCCTTGCTGAAATTGAAACTAACTAAAAGATACTTTTAAGGCCTAATAAAACTGCATGATTTAAACAGACATCACTATTTGCCAACAAACAGCAAGGATTTGCTGGGGCACCATAACCTATTTTTCAGTCATTTAGATAGTAAAACCACTCTTTCACCTCTACATTCAGCCCATTGTCAAGGACAGATGTAATTTTTTTAATCCCAATCCTTGCATAATTTTTCACACAAATACAATGTTTTAGTTATAGGTAGAAAGGGAAAAAATCTCATGCATGGTTTCAAAATGAGAAGCCCAACTCCTTGGATGCCAAAAAATAATTCCTTATTCTTCAATCCACTTGCCAAGACATCTTGTATGCTTAGCAAATGTTAGTCTCTGTGCTTGTGCTGAAGTATTAAAATGAGAAGTTGTGACTCTTGGTTATAGTTTAGTGCAGTCTTTCTTACTTATGCTCCTTCTCCAGAGAGAACCTTCCAGACATAGTTGACTTCCTCAAGACAATTTCTTATTACTGACTCATAGAAGAAAAGGTATATCTTTTGCATATTCTCACCAACCATTTTTTCTGCATTTTCTTTTCCCATTTTATATTAAGAAAACAATAAACTTTCATATATTTTTCAAATACAAAATGTTATATCATTTTGTCATAAGTTTTTCATTCATTTATTCATTCATTCATCAGATGTCTATTGAGTGCTACTAGATGCTGGCTAGGTGATACATTTAAAATGGTAAGGAATAAGGAAAATGTTGTCTTAAATTATATGTATGACATCAACAAAGAGCTCCTCTACACTCCCCAGCACTTTTGCTCCTTGAGAATCACTACTTTATTATAACATATTAATGTTGTATTGAATTCCATCTAAAACTCTTGTGTATATAATTTTTCAAATCACAATTATTCCTATTCCAATTCTTAAATAAATTTTATTAATTTCTTATTATTATAAAAATCATACATGATTAATATGAAAAATTTGAAAAATATAAAAAAGTAGAAGAAGCAAAAATATTTCATTCATAACCCTACCACCACGGTCAGCCAAAGTTAATGGTTTAAGACATTTCATTCCAGTTTTTTCCTTTTGCTGGATCAGCTTTACACTAAAAATAAACATAGCAAGAAAGCCAATATGAAGAAAATTAACCCTATGGAAGAACCTAACACAAGATCTAAATAACATAGAAATATATCATGTACTAGGATTAGAATATAGTATCACAAAGCTGTCAAATCATTAGAACATATATACAAGTTCATTACAACCATAAACCAACAATGCTTTGCTCTTACTTGTTTGTTTATAATCTTTTTTAAGATAGCTGCAGAAAATTTATTTAAAATGAATATGGAAGACTGGAGGTTGAAAACCAGATGAAGGGGCAAGACAGACAAACTGTCCTCCTCCCCTAGCCAAGGGAAGCCGTGAGGGAATATGCCATGAGCAATGGTGCCCTCCAGCCCACATACTATGCTTTTCCCATGGTCTTCACAACCCACAGACCAGGAGATTCCCTCTGATGCCCTGGGTTTCAACCACCAGGGCTCTTGGTTTCAAGCACAAAACTAGGCAGTTATTTGGGCAGAAGCCAAGCTAGCTGCAGGAGTTGTTTTTCATACCCCAGTGGCCCCTAGAACACCAGTGAGACAGAACCATTCACTTCCCTGGGAAGAGGGCTGAAGCCAGGGAGCCAAATGGTCTAGCTCAGTGGATCCCACCCCCATGAAGCCCAGCAAGCTAAGATTCACTGGCTTGAAATTCTCGCTGCAAGCACAGCAGTCTGAAGTGGACCTGGGACACTTGAGGTTTGGTGTGGGGAGAGGTATCCACCATTACTGAAGCTTGAGTAGCCAGTTTTCCTCTCACAGTGTAAACGAAGCCGCCAGGAATTTCAAAGTGGGCACAGCCCACTACAGTTCAGCAAAGCCACTGTAGCCAGACTGCCTCTCTAGATTTTGACTATCAGGGCAGGGCATCTCTGAAAGAAAGGCAACAGCCCCAGTCAAGAGCTTATAGATAAAATTCCCATCTCCCTGGAACAGAGCATATGGGGGAAGGAGCAACTGTGGGCCCAGCTTAACACACTTAAACATTCCTGCCTACTGGCTCTGAAGAGAGCAGTGGATCTCCCAGCACAGCACTCGAGCTCTGCTAAGGGAAAGACTGCCTCCTTAAGTGGGTCCCAGACCCCCATTCCTTCTGACTACAAGATGCCTCCCAGCAGGGGTCAACAGACACCTCAGACAGGAGAACTCCAGCTGGCATCTGGTGGGTGCTCCTCTGGGACGAAGCTTCCAGAGAAAGGAACAGGCAGCAATCTTTGCCGTTCTGCAGCCTCTGCTGGTGAAACTCAGGCAAACAGGGTCTGCAGTGGACCTCAAGCAAACTCCAGCAGATCTGCAGCAGAGGGCCCTAACTGTTAGAAGGAAAACTAACAAACAGAAAGGAATAGCATCAGCAGCAACAAAAAGGATGTCTACACAGAAACCCTATCCAAAGGTCACTAATATCAAAGAACAAAGGTAGACAAATTCACAAAGATGAGGAAAAGCCAGTGCAAAAAGGCTGAAAATTCCAAAAACCAGAATGCCTCTTCTCCTCCAAAGGATCACAACTTTTTGCCAGCAAGGGAACAAAGCTGGACTAAGAATGACTTTGATGAATTGACAGTAGCAGGCTTCAGAAGGTGGGTAATAACAAACTCCTCTGAGCTAAAGGGGCATGTTCTAACCGAATGTAAGAAAGCTAAGAACCTCAAAAAAAGGTTAGGGGAATTGCTAACTAGAATAACCAGTTCCGAGAAGAACATAAATGACCTGATGGAGCCAAAAAACACAGCACAAGAACTTTGTGAAGCATACACAAGTATCAGTAGCTGAATTGATCAAGCAGAAGAAAGGATATCCAACATTGAAGATAAACTTAATGAAATAAAGTGAGAAGACAATATTAGAGATAAAACAATGGAAAGGAACAAACAAACCCTCCAAGAAATATGGTACTATGTGAAAAGACCAAACCTACATTTGATTGGTGTACCTGAAAGTGATGGGGAGAATGGAATCAAATTGGAAAACACTCTTGAGGATATTATCCAGGAGAACTTCCCCATTCTAGCAAGATAAGCCAACATTCAAATTCAGGAACTACAGAGAACACCACAAAGATACTCCTCAAGAAGAGCAACCCCAAGACACATAATCATCAGATTCACCAAGGATGGGAAATGAAGGAAAAAATGTTAAGGGCAGCCAGAGAGAAAGGTCGGGTTACCCACAAAGAGAAGCCCATCAGATTAACAGCAGATCTCTCTGCAGAAACGCTACAAGCAAGAAGAAACTGGGAGCCAATATTCAACATTCTTAAAGAAAAGAATGTTCCACCCAGAATTTCATATCCAGCCAAACTAAACATACCCCCTCCCAAGACTAAACCAGGAAGAAGTTGAATCTCTGAAAAGACCAATAACAACTTTTGAAATTGAGGCAGTAATTCATAGCCTACCAACCAAAAAAAGCCCAGGACCAGACAGATTCACAGCTGAATTCTACCAGAAGTACAAAGAGGAGCTGGTACCATTCCTTCTGAAACTTATGAAGCCAAACTAAGCCTCATAAGCAAAGCAGAAATAAAATCCTTTATGGACAAGCAAATGCTGAGAGATTTTGTCACCACCAGGCCTGCCTTAACAAGAGCTCCTGAAGGAAGCACTAAATATGGAAAGGAAAAATCAGTACCAGCCACTGCAAAACATACCAAATTGTAAAGACCATTGACTCTATGAAGAAATTGCATAAACTAAGGGCGCAAAATAGCCAGCTAGCATCATAATGACAGGATCAAATTCACACTTAACAACATTAACCTTAAATGTTAATGGGCTAAAGTCTCCAATTAAAAGACACAGACTGGCAAATTTGATAAAGCATCAAGACCCTTAGGTGTGCCATATTCAGGAGACCCATCTCATGTGCAAAGACACAGGCTCAAAATGAAGGGATGGAGAAATATTTACCAAGCAAATGAAAAGAAAAAAAAAAAAAAAGCAGGGGTTGCAATCCTAGTTTCTGATAAAACAGACTTTAAACCAACAAAGATCAAAAAAGATAAAGACAAGAATTACATAATGATAAAGAAATCAATGCAACAAGAAGAGCTAACTATTCTAAATATATATGTACCCAATACAGGAGCACCCAGATTCATAAAGCAAGTTCTTAGAGGCCTACAAAGAGATTTAAACTCCCACACAATAATAGTGGGATACTTTAACACCCCACTGTCAATTAGATCAATGAGACAGAAAATTAACAAGGATATTCAGGACTCGAGCTCAGCTCTGAACTAAAGGGACCTAATAGACATCTACAAAACTTTCCACCCCAAATCAACAGAATATGCATTCTTCTCAGCACAACATCATACTTATTCTAAAATTGACCACATAATTGGAAGTAAATCACTCCTCAGCAAATGCAAAAGAACAGAAATCATAACAAACAGTCTCTCAGAACACAGTGCAATTAAATTAGAACTCAGGATTAAGAAACTCATTCAAAACTGCACAACTACATGGAAACTGAACAACCTGTTCCTGAATGACTACTGAGTAAATAATGAAATTAAGGCAGGAATAAGTAGGTTCTTTGAAACCAATGAGAACAAAGACACAACGTACCAGACTCTCCAGGACACAGCTAAAGAAGTGTTTAGAGGGAAATTTATAGTACTAAATGTCCATAGGAAAAAGCGAGGAAATAAATAAAATCAACACCCTAACATGACAATTAAAAGAACTAGAGAAGCAAGAGCAAAAACATTCAAAAGCTAGCAGAAGACAAGAAATAACTAAGATCACAGCAGAACTGAAGGAGACAGAGACAGGAAAACCCTTCAAAAAATCAATGAATCCAGTAGCTGGTTTTTCAAAAAGATTGTCAAAATACCAATAGCCAGACTAATAAAGAAGAAAAGAGAGATGAATCAAACAGACACCATAAAAAATGATAAAGGGAATAACACCACTGATCCCACAGAAACACAAACTACCATCAGAGAATACTATAAATAACTCTATGCAAAAAACTAGAAAATCTAGAAGAAATGGATAAATTCCTGGACATGTACACCCTCCCAAGATTAAAGCAGGAAGAAGTCGAATCTCTGAATAGGCCAATAACAACTTTTGAAATTGAGGCAGTAATTCATAGCCTACCAACCAAAAAAAAGCCCAGGACCAGACAGATTTACAGCCAAATTCTACCAGAGGTACAAAGAGGAGCTAGTACCATTCTTTCTGAAAGTATTCCATACAATACAAAAAGAAGAACTATTCCCTAACTCATTTTATGAGGCCAGCATCATCCTAATACCAAAACCTGGCAGAGACACAACAAAAAAAGAAAATTTTAGGCCAATATCCCTAATGAACATCTATGTGAGAATCCTTAATAAAATACTGGCAAACTGAATCCAGCAGCACATCAGCACATCAGGAAGTTTATTCACCATGATCAAGTTGGCTTCATCCTTGGGATGCAAGGCTGGTTCAACATATGCAAATCAATAAATGTAATCCTTCACATAAACAGAACCAATGACAAAAACCACATTATTATCTCAATAGAAACAGAAAAGGCCTTCAATAAAATTCAACACCTCTTCATGCTAAAAACTTTCAATAAACTAAGTATTAGTGAAATGTATCTCAAAATAATAAGAGCTGTTTATGACAAACCCACAGCCAATATCATACTGAATAGGCAAAAGCTGGAAGGATTCCCTCTGAAAACTGGCAAATGACATCTCTCACCACTCCTATTCAACGTAATACTGGAAGTTCTGGCCAGGGCAATCAGGCAAGAGAAAGAAGTAAAAGGTATTTGGATAGGAAGAGAGGAAGTCAAATTGTCTCCATTTGCAGATGATATTATTGTATATTTAGAAAACCAACCATCTCAGCCCAAAATCTCCTTAAGCTGATAAGCAACTTCAGCAAAGTCTCAGGGATAAAAAATCAATATGCAAAAATCCCAAGCAATCCTATACACCAATAATAGACAGAGAGCCAAATCATGAGTGAACTCCCATTCACAATTGCTACAAAGAGAATAAAATAACTAGAAATAAAATTTACAAGGGATGTGAAGGACCTCTTCAAGGAGAACTACAAACCCCTGCTCAAGGAAATAGCAGGGGACACAAACAAATGGAAAAACATTCCATGCTCATGGATAGAAAGAATTAATATGAAAATGACCATACTGCCCAAAGTAATTTATAAACTCATTGTTATCCCCATCAAGCTACTATTGACTTTTTTCACCAGATTAGAAAAAAACTATTTTAAATTTCATATGGAACCAAAAAGAGCCCACATAGCCAAGACAATCCTAAGCAAAAAGAACAAACTTGGAGGCATCACACTACCTTACTTCAAACTGTACTACAAGGCCACAGTAATCAAAAGAGCATGGTACTGGTACCAAAACAGATATATAGACCAATGGAACAGAACAGAGGCCTCAGAAATAACACTGCACATCTACAATCATCTGATCTTTGACAAACCTGACAAAAACAAGCAATGGGGAAATGATTCCCTATTTAATAAATGGTGTTGGGAAAACTGGCTAACCTTACGCAGAAAACTGAAACTGAACCCCTTCCTTACACCTTATAAACAAATTAACTCAAGATGGATTAAAGACTTAAATGTAAGACCTAAAACCATAAAAACTCTAGAAGAAAACCTACACAATACCATTCAGGACATAGGCATGGGCAAAGACTTCATGACTAAAACACCAAAAGCAATGGCAACAAAAGCCAAAATTGACAAATGGGATTTAATCAAACTAAAGAGCTTCTGCACAGTGAAAGAAACTGTCATCAGAGTGAACAGGCAACCTACAGAACAAGAGAAAACTTTTACAATCTATCCATCTGACAAAGGGCTAATATACAGAATCTACAAGGAACTTAAACAAGTTTACACGAAAGAAACAAACAACCCAATCAAAAAGTAGGTGAAGGATATAAACAAACACTTCTCAAAAGAAGACATTTATGTGGCCAACAAACATATGTAAAAAAGCTCATCATCTTTGGTCATTAGAGAAATGCAAATCAAAATCATAATGACATAACATCTCACACCAAGTAGAATGGCAGTCATTAAAAAGTCAGGAAACAACAGATGCTGGGAGGATGTAGAGAAATAGGAACACTTTTACAATGTTGGTGGCAATGTAAATTAGTTCAACCATGGTGGTGATTTCTCAAGGATTTAGAACCAGAAATACCATTTGACCTAGCAATCCCATTACTGGGTATATACCCAAAGGGTTATAAGTCATTCTACTATAAAGATACATGCACATATATGTTTATTGCAGCACTATTCACAATAGCAAAGACTTGGAACCAACCCAAATGCCCATCAATGTCAGACTGGATAAAGAAAATGTGGCATGTATATATTGTGGAAAACCATGCAGCCATAAAAAAGGATGAGCTCATGTCCTTTACAGGAGCATGAATTAAGCTGGAAGCCATCATTCTCAGCAAACTAACACAGGAACAGAAAACCAAACACCAAATGTTCTCACTCATAAGTGGAAGTTGAACAATGAAAACACATGGACACAGAGAGGGGAACATCACACACTGGGGCCTGTCAGGGTGTGGGGGGCTAGGGGAGGGATAGCATTAGGAGAAAAAACTAAGGTAGATGACAGGTTGATGAGTACAGCAAACCACCATGGCATGTGTATATCTATGTAACAAACCTGGATGTTCTGCACATGTATCTCAAAACTAAAGTATAATTCTAAAAAATTCAATGTACCATAAATTTATTGACCTTTATTTTATATGAATTGTTGCTTTTGTAGGTCAAAAAGTGGTCAACTACTGGCAATTTCACAAGATTCTAATATTTTGGAGCTATGTTGCTGATGTTTGTTGGTTCAGGTTTGTTACATTTTTCTGATATATTGTGTGATAACCTTTTTTTACTTTAAAGTCTATTTCATCTGCCATTTATGTGGTTAGAGCATCTTTATTTTAATCAGTATTATAAACATGTAATTCACATATCTTTCTTCTGATTAAATTCTATTTGGACTAGTGTATGGCAGATTTACTATGAGTCTATTTATTATGAGTCTGACTCACAATAAATATTCAGTAAATGGTAGTTTAAAAATAACAAATATTAATTTAACAATTGATGTATTTATTAATATTCTCTTTATAAGATTTTAACTTTGATGCTAATATGTTATAGTTTCATTATGATAAAATATTTCCTGTATTTATCAGACATTTCACTAGTTAATCTGATTTTTTGTATTTGAAGTTTTGTTTTATTTTACAGTAGCAGAGTGGGTGGAAAGAGGATACAGAAAGTTTTTATGTAACAGTGTTAGCTGTGGGATTAGCTTTGGCTTACTGAAATTACCAGTAATGATCAGCCCTCCTTATCAAAAGAACACAGAGTCACAAAACATTGGAGATGGAAAAAATGATCCATTGAAAGTTCCCATCAAGAATCTCAATCTTTCACAGAAGACCAAAATAAGGACATGCTACTCTGATGCAGGGCACAGAGATTCCAAACAGTGAAATAATAACTAAGCCAGGTCTGGTTCACATCACTTTACTTCCATTTCTGTCTGTAAGAGACTGTGAAACAGGAGATTTCAGCCCAAGAAATCTAAGCCTATTGCACTGGGAAGCAGTGATTCTCTCTGAGTCAGATTGGATGGTATTTGAGGTCATTTAAAACACTGAGTTTTGATGAATTTTTTCTTAAATACTGAAGAGGAGGATCTTACAGTTAATGATAGAACTGGACCTGGACTTGGGATTTCTTGATTCCAAATTCACCATTCCAGGTATAAAGGCCACGCAAGTCTCCGCCCACTCCCCAGTGCACCCCTGTGCCTTGAGGCCAGTTACTGTGCACTATGTATTCCCATACTCCTTTCTCTCCCAAGAGACACTCCATCAGTGGAGGCACCCTGAATGGGAGCTTATCAGGACTGCAGCCTTCCATAGGGAGGAAAGGGTGGGATCATGCTAGAGAAACAAGAATTTTTCCACTGGACACTGTAAGCTAAAAGGGAGAAAAGAAGGCCTTTTGAGAAAAGACTTAAGGAGCTGCAGTTGCTCAACTAGTGAGACAGCTGAGGGTCGGTCTATGTGAGTTCGTGCATTAACTCTGCAAGGTGACGCACCCTTCCCAGGGGCTGGTACTACAAAGTTGGCAACCATATGTTTTTCATATCTCAGTATGAAAATGGATTCCAATTTAAACATAAAGTATTAAAATTAGGTACAATACAACCTCACTTAATTTACTAATTCAGAAATTGTAATTATTTAGATGGAGAAAGTCTGATATGTATCTTCATATTTTTTATTCTAGAAAAGAGAGCAACAGTGTGTGTCTGTGTGAAAGAGATCTATTTGTATAATATGATCAATATACTCACCAAATATTATCACTATTCATTAAAACAGGTTTTCAAAGTATTAATACTTGAAGAAAATATTAGCTCTAATTGAAATTACTTCACATATATGTGGAAAAGATTCATAAAGCATATTTCTTGAAAGTGTCATAATTCATATACTTCAGTAAGATGCTTAGATGATCTCATTCATTCATTAGTCATTCAACAAAAATATATTCAATGCCAATTCTGCACCAGGCATTATGCCATCTAGTCCAAAGTAGGGAAGTTTCATTTTGCAATGGAACAAGTGAAAAGAACTGCTTTTCTTGAATTTCTTCTTTAAACATCACTTATGGTTTCTACTGATTTAGGAGAGTTTAAATGCAAACATATGAGTACAGGAACAGACTAGATGACATATCCAGTCACAAATGACAAATTATGCCTTCCCTGTTAAAGTCTAATATTTTTTGACTAAAAAGCATTCATCCATGATGTTCTTAATAAACTATTCATAAATATAGAAGGAAGACATGAAGCCACAGATAGGTTTATTTGACGTAGAGAAGGCTTAGTTCAGGGGTGGGAAGTTTGCTTTTGTAATGCATTTCTTTTTATTGATCTTACACAAATAATTCTTTTTATAAAAGTATAACATACAGCCTCCAACTTAGCCCCCAAAAGGAAATAGTTCAAATAAAATAATGGAGGTTTTGCTTAGTTTTTCCAAGGAGACAAATGTAACGTAATCAATAAAACTGGAACATTTTCAGTTTGATGGGGCAACTGAGCACCAAAGAATTAAACACTTTTGGAGAAGAAAAAAAGCATTCAGGAGTCTTTGGTGAATATCCTAATGCTGAAAAGGTTTGGGAGATTTGGAAGTAGAGCATCTGACTATTACAATCAGTAGTGTTTCTTCTGATTGATCCCATCTAGAAGGAGGAAAAGGAAACTTTGGACAGTACTGGTATTAGATTATATACACACATACACACATGCTTACATATGTATATGTATAGATTTTATGCATACACACCTATTAGATTACACACATTATATACGCATGTTTTATATGTATTTATATTTTAATGTGTATTTATATTTTATATAATGTATTATAAAAATTTAAATTATAATCTTTCCAAATACTGTGATGTAAGTAGTATTACCTCATTTTAATGATGAGGTGTCTACAGCTTAGAGAATTACTTGTGTAAGGTCATACTTTTAAGAGAAAGAATAAGGATTTGTGCTGAAGTCTATTGAGTTCCAGAACTCACAAATTTTTCAACTGTTTATTGTTGTCCAGAGAATACATGAACTGAAAGCTTTAAAAATTAGATTGATATTCTGATAGATCCCATCACTTGTTAGGTGTGTGAACTTGCAAAAATTCCTTAAGCTCTCTGAGCTGCATTTGACCATTTGTAAAATGAGGTTATAGAAACTCACTGTCTGCCTTAGAAGATTGCTGGAAAATTTAATGAAACAATAAAGTCAAAGTACTTAGTTAACATTCCAAAGTAATATAGAAAATAATACTATGAAAGTATTGTACAAGGCCAGGTGTGGTGCCTCATGCCTGTAATTCCAGCACTTTGGGAGGCCGAGGTGGGCGGATCACGAGGTCAGGAGTTCAATACCAGCCTGGCCAACACAGTGAAACATCATCTCTACTAAAGATACACAAAAACTTAGCCATGCATGGTGGTGTGTGTGTGTAATCCCAGCTACTCAGGAGGCTGAAGCAGGAGAATTGCTTGCACCCGGGAGGCCTGGGTTGCAGTGAGCCGAGATCGCACCTGCCATTGCACTCCAGTACTATTTCCCTGAAAAAGTTAAAAAAAAATACTTCCTTGTTTGACTGTTAAAGATTAGCTAGGATGATGGTTAAGAATAAGGATTCAGTAGCCAGAATGCCTGAGTTTGAATTTTGCCTCTGCAATACTCTGTATGACCTTGAGTGAACTATCTGATCTCCTTGTGCCTTGCTGGCTTCATTATAAAATGTGGATAAAAATGATACCTACACCATAGGCTTGTTAGGAGAATTAAATGAGTTGACATTTGCTAAGCACTTAATAAATTGCATATAAGTATTTGATAAAAATACAAATTTTGTACAGAAGCAACAGACTGACCCAATATATTGTGGATTCTAAATAGCTACTATTACAAGGAACATGAAAATCAGAAAGGTCAAAAAACTTATTCAGTGTCACTCTTAGTAATAGCTGGGTTTGATTCTCGGTCTGTCAGATTCCAAAATCTTGGTTCCAGGTACTGTGCTGTCTCCTGTGGGGAAGCTATGGTAAGTCAGCTGGGTCTTATTTTGGCAAATGACACTGTATTTACCCTAACATTTAATGGTGTTTCGGAGGGTTTCTCGGATGGGTCTGTTTGCAGGAAGGCTGAGGTACAAGTCCTTTGTAGAAGACAAGAAGACCTGCTTATCTTTCAAAAGGAGACACTACCTGCGGACCCCCAGATCATTCTGGCAGGGCTTTAAAGGATGCCAGAGTTTGACAGGGGGTGAACATGGGGCCTGAGAAGTACTGCCTGTGACTGTTATCGGGCTTCCACTTTACCCAATAGGATCAAGGAGTTGAAAATTAGACTAAGAAACACAAGACAGGCCTACTTGTGCTGTATTGTCCCACCTCATAAATCAAGATCCGTTGGCTGGGAGTGGTGTCTTATGCCTGTAATCCCAGCACTTTGGGAGGCTGAGGTAGGAGGATTCACTTGAGTCCAGGAGTTCAAGGCCAGCCCTGGAAACACAGGGAGACACCATTTATACAAAAAA
>NW_016107321.1:13064424-13085593 GCF_001604975.1 Cebus imitator
AAAAAAAAAAAAGAAAGAAAGAAAGCCAGACCAAGATTATGAATAATATTAATGAGTGGGAAGCATCAGACTTACCAAATGTTAAAATAGACTGTACAGTTATTATAATCAAAGCAATACATCTCAGGCCTGGCAATAAATAAATAGATTCGTAGATTACAGAAAGAATTTTTTAAGTTGATGCTAATATAATTTAATTTATTGAAGAATATACTATTTAACATGATGTTTAAACAATTGGCTCTTTATATAAAAAGAGATTTAGCTGAGCCTTCTATTTTTTATAAAAATAAATTCCAGATATAAAAAATACTAAATGTTAAAAATAATAAAATTTAAAAATGGAAATTTTTAGAAGAAAATTTTAGAAAATAGGAGGTTGGAAGACCTTTTGAAGTAAGATAGGAAATCCAGAATATATATGGGAGTAATAATTTTATTTCGTCAATTATTTTTAATTTTATAGCAGAAAATTACAAAAGTAAAAACAAAAGAAAATTATTGATGGGGTAAGATTTAGCAATTCATTGACCACAAAAAAAGTTTATAGAAAAAATGCTCAGCATCACTCATCATCAGAAAATGGAAATTAAAACCACAATGAGATATCACCTCACACCAGTTAGAATGACTATCATGAAAAAGACAAAAGATTAAAAGTGTTGGCAAAGATGGGGAGCAAAGAGGGACCTTGCACACTGTTAGTAGAGCCACTATGGAAAACAGTATGGAGGTTCCCACAAAAATAAAAATAAAATTACTGTATGATTCAGCAGTCCCGCTACTGTGTATAAGCCAAAAGGAAATGTATACAGTATGTCAAAGCCATATCTGCATTCCCATGTTTATTACAGCATTATTCAAAATAGCCAAGATGTAGAATCAATCTAAGTATCCATCAATGGATTAATGGATAAAGAAAATATAGTATATGTTCACAATGGAATACCATGCAGCCTTAAAAAAGAGAAAAATATTGTCATTTGCAACAACATAGATGAACCTGGAGCACATTATGTTAAGTGAAATAAGCCAGGTACAGAAAGACAAATACCGAATGATCTCATTTATATGTAGAATCTAAAAAGGTTGATCTCATAGACCTAGAGTAGAATGGTGGTTACTGGGGCTGAGGCAGTGGGGGAGGAGAGGGTTGGAAAGATGTTGGTCAAAGGATGCAAAACTTCAGTTAAATAGGAAGACTAAGTGCAAGAGGTCCATTGTACAACATGGTGACTATAGTTAATAACAATACATTATCTTCTTGAAAAATGCTGAGAGATTTTAAGTGTTCTCCCCACAAAAATGATAATTTCATGAGGTTATGCACATGTTAATTAGGTGTATTTAGCCATTCCACAATGTATCTGTGTGTGTGTGTGTGTGTGTGTGTGTGTGTGTGTGTGTGTATCTTGATTTTGATATATAGTAAGAGAAAAGCAACTATACAAGAAAGAAATAGGTCAAGGATATCGATTGGTAATTGACAGATAAGAAAATCCAAAGGAACAACAATAATGTGAAAAAATGCTTAAGCTCAAGAAAATGAAGTCAAATGAAAGAAAATGAAGTCAAGAAAATGAAAAATTAATAATTCTTACTCATTAGATCAGCAAAGATTAGAAAGCAGGGAAATAAGGGTGCTAGTGAGGAAAATGATACTCTCAATGATACTAGTGGAACTGTGATTTGCCATAATATTTTTAGAAAATAATATGGAAAACCCATAAAAATTTAAAGATATAATAACTTTTAAACCAGTAATTCTACTCCTAAGACTTACACCATAAAAATAAAACTCCCAATTACTAAGAATACATATCTAAGAATATTTGTAGTGAAAGCACTTTTTTATATGTTGGAAACTTCACAACAGAGTATCTGTTGAAAGCAGATTACTTGAATAAATTATAGTAAATTCATACTGTATGCAACTACTGAAAATAATGAAATAGATCTATAAGATTTATCAGAATCTTCAAGATATATCACAAAGTGAGAAAACCAAGATACACATACACATATATTATGTATATAACCTTATCCCACAATTTATGATGAACAGGCACCATTGCCCTGAAAATTACTGCATGGTGTAAATATTGAGTTGTGTGAGCATGGAGAAGAGTAGATTATGCACATCAACCTGTATTTACTGATTTCTCTAAAGGAGTACAGAACAAGAAAAAAACAAAGGAAAAGAGGAGGAAAAAAGACCCCCAAAATGTCTGTAACATAACAGAAAATATGCATGCACAAAACAGGAGAAAATGTAAAAAATAAAATTCTATTTGTTAAATTAATGGAAATTATCTATTATATTCAATAATAGAATAAGTTTGTAGACAAGGACTACAAGGGGCATAGCCAAATAAAATCGTGGTTTGATTTCTAGATGGGATTTTGAACAATTTTTGCTTGGAATTTTTAAAGAGAACTTCCAGAATATAATCATGTTTCAAAAGGAAGTAAAAAATATTTGGTGACACTCCTTAAGGACTTTATAAAGAACGTTGCCCCTTGCCATTCTATTTCCACTTTTTGGAATTACTTTTAAGGAAATAAACAGGTGTGGACAACAATCCTTGTTAAAACACCTAAGTAATGTAAATAAATTCTAATGTTAAATAAAATCTACAAGATACATCATTTCAATTTGCCATATACATACCTGTGTGTCTATTTTATGCATATATTTCATAAATACATATAATGTGTATATACATATACATACTCTATATATTACAAATGAAAATTGTGTTGTATCTTGGATTTTTATTAATTATATTGTGGGAATATTTCATGTTTTTCAAATTTACATATATATACACTTAAATATGTATACCTACACACATATTGCTAAGAAAAAGACTATAATAAAATGTACTAAAATATTATTAGTTATTATTATCTATGGCTGATGAGAATATAAGTGATTTTTATGTATGTCTTTATGCTTATCTCTTTTTTAAACTTGCTAAAATTAATATGCATTCAACAATATGCAAAACCGCAATAATCATTTTTAAATGGAAGCGAAAGAAAGATAATGATTTCATTTTGAAATGAACATTGGCATATCTAGTCAACTCTACATGTTCAGAGACATAGCCTGCCTCAGTGCTCCTTCAACATTAGAGCTTTGTGCTAGATGCTCAGTAACCTAAACACACAGCTTACGTCCCTTGGATAAAAGTCGTAGCACAGCCCTCTAGATTAGCAAACTATCCTGCCAGTATCATATAAACCCTGGAACACCACAAATCCTCACATTTGGAGGACAAATCCTTCCAGTAGGCAGCTCTCAGAGAGGCTACAGAGAAAGCATGATTCCAAACCAGCAAAGCTGCTTTTTATTTTACCTCTGCTGAACAGCAGTCATGATTTATTTCTTTGAGTTTCCAGGTAGAACAGATTTCTGTAGTTTGGTCTAAGGGCTTAACATTGGAAACACTCCTTCCATGTTTTCTCTGGTTTCTCCTCCTGAGCAGAAAGGATATCAGCTGAAACGCTAAGCAAGGGCAGGCTGTGGGAAGGCAAGCAAGGCTGCGGGCGTACACCTGGTGTGCTCTTGTGGCACAGCAAGGACAACCAATAAGCTTTGCTCTTATCCCAGGAAATCTACCCCAAAAGGACCTGACCAGCCAGCAAGGTAAACAGTGGCCCTGCTGGGCATGCTTCTTCCCTCCCACCTCTCTCCTCCCCCACCCTGGGATGGCCTTGTGCTTCCTTGTTGAGGCAAACAAGGATGCCTCAACCTCTTCTTCCCATGGCCCAGCGGGATTGAAGAAAGATGAACAGAAACAGAGGTAGATCACTTTCAAGCACACAGTCAGTCTCTCCTATTGCCAAAGTAAGTTGAAGAAATGGGTCCTGCCTGGCGGAGATGAGTCAAAATCACAAACCTATGAAGAGCTGTTCAATACTCAACTAGTAACAAAACGTTTATTTCCACTTTGATGAGCAGTAATATATTATTTAAATAGGTACCAAAGCAATGGCTGAATGTTGCAGTAGGAAGAAAATGTAAACATCTATATGTATATTCAGGGTCTTAGGTCTTAGCTGATTCAAGCTCTTGGTGTCTGGCTTTCTCTGGCATCATGGAACCCAAAAGTCCAAATAATTAAGATTTTTCATTCATCATTGTGCACATATAGCTTCAGACTGTACAGAAAATTCTGGTACATCTTATTTGATTTTATATGTCAGGCCAACAATATGACACATAGAAAACCATTATAATCAGCTGTGTGGCCTTGTTATGCAGGCAGACCAAAATAAATGGAATAAACCAGCTTTTAGACTCAATCTACCGTAATCAAAGTGTGTACTAAGATTCCTCTTAGCACACACCCAGACTGATAAATTAATAAAACAAGTCCCTTCCTCTTGCCACCTGACATAAAGGCAGGAATTACAATAAACAATACTGGAATATATTTGCTGGGGTTGCAATTTACTTAGAGACAAGATTAAAGCAACAAGATAAAGTCAAAACTGGGAAAAATCACAGCAGATAGGTTCCTGTAAGAATGGAAATACAGCAGAGAAGTAATTTGTCCCAAATAGAGAATGAAAAGACATAATGGCAGCTTATTCATTAGTGGAAATGAACACATATTGTTCTGTTGTAGTCAGTTCATGATTATTCACGTGTGATTTACCGATTTTTTTGAATTATCCTTCTCTCTGCAAGCCTTTGTATATCTGAGTCACCTCTTTCCATCTTTTCCATCATCTTTTCCATCTTTAGTTCATATATGTTTAGAAACCCCCAACATAATGATATAGGTCATTGATCCATATCAGACTTCACTAGGAAAGCAAAACTCATGGCATGGGTATTGTTTACTGGTGAAAGGATCCTTTTACCTTTCCAGCTTGGGACCAAATCTGATGACACATTTTCACTAGCAGAAGAGAAGTCAGCATGGGAATTGGGCTTGATAAATAAAATTACTGGTCAGCTAATCTTAGCCCATTGCCTTTCTGCTAAGTAAAAGTGTTCCAGATATATATATTCTGTCAGCTCTATTAAATGTCATTTATATGCAGAAAAATGTGCTGTTACAATGATGAGAGTCCCCATCTGCTGCACACAATGGGGATACAAATATCATTTCACAGTGGAAGTCTGAGCTTCTCATTCAATGGATGACAAGCTCCCTATGGGAAGTCTTTCCTTTTTAAACTGCTTCTATATTTGCTTCAATATCTAAGTCCTCTGCCTGTGGAAACCCATATTTACAGGGACCAAGATCTCGAGTTATCATCCTAAGTTCAAGTCCTGCAATATCGTTACCAGCTGGGTAGTGTTTAGCAAATTACTTGATTTCTCAAAGCCTTAGTTTGCTTTCCTAGAAAGTGGGCATAATGAAACCCACTCCTAGAGCTGTTGTAATGACCAAATAAGCTGTTTTCTATAAAGCACAATGGCCAGCAGAAAATAATCTGATGGGTAAATGAATAGGTATCATAACTATCATTCTACAAACTATTTAACTGAGATCACTGACTCCAGACATGATTAAAGTAGACCATAAAAGAAATGGAAGTTTTATGTTTTAAGAATTGACTTTTGTGGCCAGGCTCGGTGGCTCAGACAACTCTTTGGGAGGCTGAGGTGGGTGGATCACCTGAGGTCAGGAGTTTGAGATCAGCCTGGTCAACATGGAGAAATCCTGCCTCTACTAAACATGCAAAAATTAGCTGGGCATGTTGGTGTGTCCCTTTAATCCCAGCTACTCCAGAGGCTGAGGCAGGAGAATCGCTTAAACCCAGGAAGCAGAGGTTGCAGTGAGCCAAGATCATGCCACTGCACTCCAGCCTGGGTGACAGAGCAAGACTCAGTCTCCAAAACAAAAGAATCAACTTTTGTAGCTTGAGTGTTGGATCTTAAAAAAATGAAAGAGGAAATGGGGGCAATCCCACGTGTGACTTCTATACTAACCCATTAACAGACATTTTATATCTTTTATTTTTTAGCCCTTAGAATCTTTCTACTCAAGACCAAAACTTAATATTAATAGAGCCAAATATATTTGATTATGGGAGAACCACTGATGTTCTGTGTTGTTTATAAATTGGAAGGGCAGCAAAAATGGAGAATTCTTCTGGTGACCCAACTAAACACAGTTACTCAGGTAGATGCTCAGAGGCATCTAGAATCCCAACAGTTTGTTTCAGCTCTCTCTTTTCTTTTCTTTTTGAGACGGAGTTTCACTCTTGTTGCCCAGGCTGGAGTGCAATGGCGCGATCTCAGCTCACCGCAACCTCCGCCTCCTGGGTTCAAGCAATTCTCCTGCCTCAGCCTCCTGAGTAGCTGGGATTACAGGCGCACGCCACCATGCCCAGGTAATTTTTTGTATTTTTTTTTTAGCAGAGACGAGGTTTCACCATGTTGACCAGGATGGTCTCGATCTCTTGACCTCATGATCCGCCCGCCTCGGTCTCCCAAAGTGCTATTACAGGCTTGAGCCACTGCGCCCAGCCTCAGCTCTCTTTCAAAATCTCAGCAGCAGGACCTTAGACCTTTCTGGAATCAATTTTGGATCTAAAATTTCAAAGCGGGGAAAGCAATGCAAGACTACTCAGGGGCTGACAGGTATAGAAACAAAAAGAGAAAAGGAGGTGTATGTTGAAAATGGTATGAGATCCAAACCACAGTGACTTGCATTGATTCTCCGACTTTGTTCAGCCTCAGCTAGATAGAAGTCTCTTTGGTGTGTTAAAACCTATTTTTCCCCCTATTTCTTCATTACCTCTCCCTGTTGCCCGAAAGGAGAGTCAAACTCTCTGCATCAAGCTAGCAATGAGCTACAGGCACTTTCTACTTAAAAGTAAGAAGCTAGGGCCAGGCGCAGTGGCTCACGCCTGTAAGCCCAACACTTAGGGAGGTCGAGGTGGGAGGATCATGAGGTTAGGAGATCGAGATCATCCTGGCCAACATGGTGAAACTCCATCTCTACTAAAATTTAAAAAAAAAAAAAAAAAAATGAGCCGGGCTTGGTGGGCACGCCTGTAGTCCCAGATAGGGGGCTGAGGCAGAGGAATCGCTTGAACCCGGGTGGCAGAGGATGCCGTGGGCCGAGATCCGGCCACTGCACTATAGCCTGGACAACAGAGCAAGATTCCTTCTCAAAAATAAAAAGTAAGAAGCTAGAGCAGCTCACCCATTAACATTTCTGTGATTCACAGGACAGCTCATTCACAGCTACTCAGAGTCTGAGCAGACGGATTAGAACCAAAACTGTTCAAAATTTGTAAGCCAGGGGAGTTTCTTGGGGCAGGGTGCTTCTAAACAGCCTGCAGTCAGCCATGCCCTTGCAGTCAAGACTCTGGGGGTTTCACATGCACCTCCAGCCTCAGAAGACTGGCCTGACGAGTCCCGCAGCACTTTTGAGTACAGTAGCTAAGCCTGGAGTTGGTGACTTTATTTACCATTTTTGGTTAGTCACTAACTATAAAGTCTTTGCCTAGAAACCTTCATTTCCTATGCAGTAGGGTAGAAAAAGTCCAGCTAAAAATTGTCCTGAAATACTTCACCAAACAGGCCCGTTCTACAATTACAAAGTTGCCATGCTGAGTAATGTTTGCCAGGCTGGTCCTTAGTGAAGTCAGGTTTAGTCCGCTGGCATCTCAAGCTGATTGGCAGAGAGACGTATGTCCTATACCCAACCCCTCCCTTGCAATTTGGGCAGGTTCTACTTTAAAAAGCCTAGACTTTCTGTGCTTTTGACCGTTTTGAAGGTTAGGATAGTATTCACAAATCAGGGTGCATTTAATCTTTATATCACATGCCTGCTACTGGATTTGCAAAACGCTACATAGATACACAGCCTCTAGAGTTGGCTTCTAGGCAATAATGACAATTTGCACTTTCATTGTAACATAGGCATGAGTTTTCAAGAGGTTTATGAACTAGTTTTAAAATGTTTTATGGAGGAAATGAGAAATGGACTTGAAGATCAGTAAGTTATTTTATCTTAATTTTAAATAAAAATAATGTAATTATTTGGTGACCACAAATACAAGTGGCATGGCTTATCTTTTCCCTTGTGAAACTGCTACCTATTGCTTTGAATAATTAAATTCAATAGAAATGTTTCTTAATGACTGAGAATGTAAGAATTATGTCTCTATTTTTAGGTAGGTCACCGAATATATAAAGTCTATATTCTGAAGATGTTCTCCTATTTTAGGGTTAAATTAAAAGTAAATTAGAAGTACGTTTTGCTTCCTATTAGCACCATACAACTGGCAAGAGAAGAAGGAGGTTGTGAAATTCAAATCAAGAAATGTTTTCATTTCCTGGAAACTATGGTAAAGCTCTGAGGAAAAAAGAATGAAATAAAAACTCTATTTTAAGAAAATTAAAAAAAAAAGCTTGGGTTTTCCATACTTAGAGTGGACTATTCAGCATGCAGATAAATTGGTTAACCTCTCTGATAATATGCAAAGAAATCTCACCCCCACATAGTAGATGTTGAGGATTTTTTTTTTTTTTTTTTTTTTGGGGAGACAGGGTCCCACTCTGTTGCCCAGGCTGGAGTGCAGTGGCGTGATCACTGCTCACTGTGGTCTAATTTTTTCTTTCTTTCTTTTTTTTCCCCCCCATTTATTCATTTTATTGCATTTTAGGTTTGGGGGTACATGTGAAGAACATGCAATATTTTTGCATAGGTACACACATGGCAGTGTGATTTGCTGCCTTCCTCCCCAGAGGATTTTTTTAAATGGTGGTAGTTCATGGATTATATCCTTAATTTCAACCAAAGCAACACCCGTAGAGTACCCATCAGATACTAAGTGTACTGCTGAGCCCCTGGCAATACATACTTGATAATCAAAGAAATTAAATGAAAAATCATTCTCCAAACTGATGACCAAATTAGATCTTATAAATTCATGGACAAAGTTGGTACAGAGAAAGAGGAAACTAATACGTTCACACATACCTCAGTGATGGTTCAAAATTCAGATTAAGATCTACATCCTTTTTCAAGAAGATCCGTGCTGATATTTGGTACTGCAGTCCTGGAGAATGTGAAGAGATCTTTGTGATTATGTCTTTCTTCTTCCTTTTGTTTTTTTAACAGAGAAGGAAAGGGAGATACGGCTGATTTCTACAGGTTTCCTTAATTAAAGCTGGTTTAATTCCCCACTGAAGTGAAATAAGGCTGTTAAAAAGAAAAGTAGTCTCACTTATCAATAGGCACTGAAGAATCAATGTTTGGCTTATCTGTTCAGATCAAATTCCTTGATTACATTCTTTTACAAAGCTGAGTAGGGCTTAAGCTAGCTGCCATTGATGCCATTGGCAAGCATTTCTTCATTTATGTACGGGACATAATCCACTACACCAATTCAGGTCCACGGGATGACTTTCATTTCTTCTCCTTTTTTTTTTTTTCCTTTTTTTTTTTTTTTTTTTTTTTTTTTTTTGAGACGGAGTCTCGCTCTGTCACTCAGGCAATGGCTTGATCTCAGCTCACCGCAACTTCCACCTCTCAGGTTCAAGCAATTCTCCTGACTCAGCCTCTCCAGTAGCTGGAACTACAGGCATAAGCCACCATGCCTGGCTAATTTTTGTATTTTTAGTAGAGACGGGTTTCACCATGTTTGGCCAGGCTGGTCTTGAACTCCTGACCTCAGGTGATCTGCCTGCCTCGGCCTTCCAAAGTGCTGGAATTACAGATGACTTCCATTTCTATAGATCCACTTTGCTGCCATTAGAAATAAATTTAAAAAACAAAAATCCCAGCCCACAATGTCTCAAATCACATGTGCAGCAGCAGAATAAAACCCGCCGTGGCTGTGGTAGATATGGTTTTACCACAAAGATTCAGACATTGATATATGGTCGAAAAAGCAGTCACTGCACAGAGCAAGTGAGAAATTGAGCAATGCTACTTAATACAGCTTTTCCCTATTGCTTATAAAACAATATTCTTAATTCTTACTTGTATATAAAATTCTTCTGAATTTTTACCTTAAGATTTTTCAATAGACTCCTGTGGGGTGCTTTAAAAGATGATTCCATAGGGCATTTTTTACTGTGGATTTCAAACATCAGCCTAAGCACTTGGAAAAAGGCCCTGGGGTTTTTTTGTTTGTTTGTTTTTAAAATGTTGTATAACAGCTTTAAATATACAACACATGATACAGTGGAGAGGAAAAACTTGTTAAATTCTTAATTTTGTTTTTCCATCTGAAATATTGGCATGCCTATCTATTTTCCCTAATTCCAAGCAATAGTGAACCTAATTTACAAATTTTTTTCTCAATAAAAAAACAAATGGAAAGTTTAACATTGAATTAGGGAGGCTTCAGAATTAGCAGGTGCACCCTGACAGATTTGAAGGTGCCAATGGACTGATAGCTAAATTTTAGGACTGGGAAACATCTGCTCAAAGTAAGTAGTTTATGGTTTCCATATCAAATCGAAGAAATAAATACCACACTGGTCCTGAGACTTTGGTAGTTGTGTTTTTAAAAAACCAAAATTAACACAAAGTCTATTCTGGGAACTTGCATAATTCATTGCTATGTTCTACTAAAGGAGATACAGAAATTGCTCCATGAGGAAATTATAAAGGTCAGAGCCTCAGAACTTTAAATGGAAAATTCACAAGCATGCGTTATGGAGGGGGAAAAGGCTAATTAAATATAACACTCAACTAAACTATAAAAAAGACTTGTTTTCTCCATGCAAGTCAGATTATATGGGCTTCCTCCACCACTTGAACCCACTAATCTAAAATAGTGAAATACAATCCCTGGAAGTACTCAGAATTAGACATGTAACAGATCATAACAGAGATTTGAAGAAATTTTGCACAAACATGCAACAACCTTAGTCATGAACTCTTCTTTTTTTTTACCCTAGTCTATTAGTCTCGCTCTAAATAGCCACATGAAGTAAGGAATTGGCTGTTGTTCAGTGAATTTGGACTGTGGACACTGACCAAATGGCTTGACATTCTACCTCCACCCCTTAGCCTATTTTCAGTCCACATTTTCCCTCCACGGTGACTTTCTGGTTATATATTATCTGGTTTGGCCGTCTCCACTGCCCACTTCAGATAATTGCTCAGTTCTCAACTTGGCTTCTTGCTGGGTAGGCTTGACCTAAGAGAATGGATGAAGAAAGAGCCAGCATTTTCCTTTGATCTCTCAGAACTCAGGATTCCATTATATAATCTACCATAAATCCTGGCAGTCGAAATTGACATCAACATTGAGACTTGCCATAATATGACACTCCTCATTGATTCATTATGTATTCTGACATTTCTTCATTAAAACGAACTCAATACTGCAGTCTGTCAGTGATAAGAAATTTTTCTTAGTTGCCTTCTCAATATTTTTGAGGGTTGCCTTGATTAATTTTTCTCTTCTGCTATCTAAGCTTCATATGCCAAATGTTCTAACTGGCTACCTGCCTCCAAGGTTTAAGCTTACAGATGTTTCCTTGTGACCACAGAAAACACTACTCCACTGAGAATAGGTTTGATAAATAAAACTGGCAATAAATTTAGAACCAAAAAGCTGGATAGAGAAATCAAGTACAGCCCATGTTACACACTTTTGTAAATCTACAAACTTGTCTAGTGTACCCAGTGGTAGTGGATTCTAGGAATCCCATCAACAAAGGCTTACATAATCCCAAAATCTCCTTCTATGTAGCAGTACAAATCTTTTCCCCTACTGAACATTACCATAGCTTCTAACAAGTAGAAAATTGGCACAACAAATTTCACTTCTATTCCAAGTGCAGAGGGAGGAGTAAAATGGACAGAATCCAAATAGTGAGAAAGAAGTGAAGCAAGGGCCCTGCAGAGCCCAGATAGGAATAATACTTGAACTGTTTTAAGTAATTAATACTCTATTACATTAATCCTGCTTATGTAACATGAATGCTATAGTAAGCAGGAGACCTTTGCTTTCTGCTTTTTTCCCTTTCCTAGAAAACATTTTCCTAGGAGTCTTTCCCTTTACAAATGACATGTGAGGTAGCTATTTGCTTGATTCGTGAAGACTGAGTGATCTGGTGGAATAGTACCATCAAACTGACATAAGCGGTGTTCTTCCTGCTGGGTGTTATAATGTCACCCTCTCCTGGTATGTCTTTGCTCAAAATTCAAAGCCCACGCATTTCCATCATGGAACCTTCTCAGGAGTGTAGCATCATCATTTGAGATTTACTGTAACTGAAATCAAATTATTTAGTGGGTTTGGTCTTTCCCTACCAACCCTAGCCTCAGTAGCTCCTTGCCTTTCCTTCTTAAATTGTTGCCTTAACCTTTTATTTCCCCTTGGAAGAGAAAGAAAAAGAGGAAGTCAGAAAGGACACTTGTCCTCCTTTCCTCTACCCACAAATCGCAGAATTTAGCTTTTCCATTCCCGTAAACGTAAAGCACTTTAGGCAATTGCAGGAGACGTTACAGTTTTCCTTTCCAACCAGAGTCCTAAATCAGTGGAATGAGAACATGTCTGTCTTTTATTCCCAGCACAGATGCGCATGGGTTTGAGTGTGCTTATACTGTCAGTATCTGAAGTCCCCCTTTTTTTTTTTTTACACAAGGTCTTGCTCTGTTACCCAGGCTGGAATGCATTGGTACCATCTCAGCTCACTGCAGCCTGTATCTCCTGGGCTCAAGTCATCCTCTTACCTTGGCCTCTCAAGGCTGTGCACCCACTATCACCAGCTAATTTTTGTATTTTTATAGAGAGGGAGTTTCGCCATGTTGCCCAAACTGGTCTCGAACTCCTAAGAAAAAGCAATTTGCCCACCTCGGCCTCCCAAAGTACCGGGATTACAGGTGTGAGCCACCGGCCTTAAATCACTGTTCTAAGAAAAGGTTGCTGAAGGCAAAAACTACAGAATCATAAAATGCTACAACTGCAGGGACCATACATTTCCCCTAGTCCAATGATTGCATCCATTTGTGAGGGAAGTGAGGTGTTAAAACGGTACACAATATAAAGTATCTATTTATTAACTATGAATAAATTCTAATGATCTGAATCCTAATCTCATAGAAATATGATTCTCTTCGGAATCTCTATCTTGTCCAAAGAAAATAATTTTAGTATAAAAATATTCCAAGTAAATGGCATTTTACACACATGAGGCCTGTTACCTTTCAAAGTTCTATCGCTTAGTATAATCTTTTGATGGATGTTCTGGCAGTTGTTATGCCCATTTGACAGGTAGAAAAACAGAGCACCAAGCTTGAAGTTTTCTACTAGCATGAGTGGCACAGTCCCATCTTTTGACTCTCGATATACGTCTTTCTCCACCAGTCATTTCTGAAACAAAATCTTTACAACCGTAAACAATCGAGATTTCAAAAAGCAAGTCCTAAGAGAATTTTTCAATTGTGTGACACCTCTCTCGAACTATTTCCATCACCTCCAAATTGATGTACCCACTCTTCATCTGAAGACTTCAATCCACACAGTATTTTTCTAAGGTTAAGTCTTTATTTCATTCCAATCCTACACTAATGTCTTTAGGGCCTGCAAGATAAAGTCCAAGCTCCTTAATAGGACATCTGACTCTCCACTTCTAAATTACCTCCTACTACCTCTCTGCAATTTTCTTAACTATGTTCCTGTCAGGCTGATGAATGGTTTCCCAAAACCTTCTCCCCCATGCCTTTCATTATGTTTTTCCTTTTCCTTGTATCTTGCCGTGTAAACATTACCTGGCCTTCAAGGTCATGGTCAAGAGCTGCTTCCTACTCAAAGCTATCCCTAACCATCCTGCCCCCAGATCTGCCTTCTATATGCTTCCTCACCACAGCACTCATCACTTTCCAAGCACTCATCACATTCTACCATGTTTAATTGTATTAGTTGACATTATGGCTTTAGACACATATTATAATGTGCTATTATGTAATAGTCATATATCATGTTATTAGCCTAACTGATCATACCTGATAGAGATTGTCTAGGGCTCAAGGAACATGTCAGGCACAATCTCACACTACAATTATGTGCCAAACACCAGTGTGTACCAGGCGCTTCCTAAGGCACAAGGTGTACCTGAGGCACTTTTTAAAGTTTTTATTTATTTGTTTATTTATTTATTTATTAAGATGGGGTCTCTGTCGTCCGTGCTGGAGTGCAGTGGTGCAATCTCAGCTCACTGAAACTCCGCCTCCTGGATTCAAGTGATTCTCCTGTCTCAGCCTCACAAGTAGCTGGGATTACAAGCATGTGCCACCACGCCTGGCTAATTTTTTGTATTTTTAGTAGAGACAGGGTTTCACCATGTTGGCCAGGCTTGTCCCAAACTCCTGGCCTCAAGTGATTCACCAGCCTCTGCCTCTCAAAATGCTGGGATTACAGGAAGAGCCACCGCACCTGGCCCTGAGGCACTTTTAATCTGGCTATGAGTAGAGATTATAAAACAGACCATAATAAACCACAGCCAGGACCTTGTCAATATTACTCATTTATTAAATAAAATTAGAAAAAGAATTTAACAATGCGAGTTAAATTAAACTATCAATATATTGGATTCTACGTAACCTTAATCTCTAAATATTCTTTCAGAAAACTTGATGCAGGTAGGATTTCCAACATCTTAAATTTTGGAAATTTACTAAAATTTGGAATTTTTCAGTAAGGAATTTCCAAAATTCCTTATTGGAAAGAAAGAGCAATTTGTTTCTTTATTCGTCACATAGTTGTAAAGTGAAAGTTACTAAAACAGATTACTGTATGTGATGCAATTATCTTTTTTAAGCAGCTTTCTTTACATGGTTTTAAGCAAATGAATTCTGACAAGTTATTGGTTCTAATAAATAAATATTAGAGTACAAAAGGCCAGTTTCTTCTGTCAGATAAACTCAAATTTTCTTGTTGATTTCTTGGTGTCTTTAATAACATTCCAAAAGGAAATAATACAGTGAGATCATTCCTATGAACAGCAGAGGAAAGAAGGATCTCAAAAAAGCAGATCATCCATTTGCAAAAGTAGCTTGATGGCTTCTTCTGAACCAATCTAGTGGAAAAGATATGTTTAGGGAGCTGAGCTGCTGGCCATTTTGACAGGCAAACAGTTGGGAAAAGAAATGTTGAAAAGCCAGTGGTATTCTATTCCAGCAAAAGTCAGGAACCCCAGCAAGTCTACTCACACTGAGTTCTCTAGGATTGTCATCTTTTTTTTTTTCTTTTGAAACAGAGTCTCACTCTGTCGCCAGGCACTAGGCTGGAGTGCAGTGGCACAATCTCAGCTCACTGCAACCTCCACCTCCCAAGGTTCAAGGAATTCTCCTGCCTCAGCCTCCCGAGTAGCTGGAACTACAGGCACAGGCCACCATGCCCAGCTAATTTTTGTATTTTTAGTAGAGACGGGGATCTTGCTGGGGCCTGTCTCTTCCTCCTTGTGATTGGCCTGTGTGTTGTCTTCAAGGCAGCAAGAAAGGAGAACTGGAAGACTGCCCAAGTTACATCTGTTCTTAGCAGGAAAACCCAAAGAATTGAGAGCAGGTGGCAGCTTTAAATAGGAGACTAAAGCCAGGTTAAGTTCTTGAAAGCTATGCTTAGGGAAACCAAGCTCCAGGTATGTACCCAACAAAGATCTTTATGGTTCTCACCACAGAAAGACTAGGGAAGCTCCTAGACAGAGAATATCCCCAAATACTGGAGGGGTGCCCCAAAAAGAGGATTACCACCATCCCTCCAAATCCCCATCCATCCTGCTGCCGTACTCACATTCCAGCTTTGCCTCATGTCAGGGAGGCCCGGACTCCCCACCCACACTTCCACCCCTGCACACTTTCTGTTTTTGAGAAACATAAACCAATCTGCCCCTCATATCTATCTCATAGCACTACACCCAGGTGAAGCCTCATTCACTTGGGGGGAAGATTTCACATGTAACTAAGTAATAATTTATGCATTGCATATAACAGCTTGCATTTTTTAAAAGTGAACTTTGTATAAAACTCTCTTATATGCATTACTTTATTTAACCCTCATCAATAGCCAAAAAACTTCTGTAACTCAGATGTAATCGTTCCCACTATAGATGACAATACTGAGGCTAAGAGAGCACATAATGTTATCACCCATCAGCCCCAGATGCTCAACTTGCTTTCCCATGGCCAAATTCATATCGATTACAAACTTAAAAGTTAATACTGTCTCAAGTAATGGCTAAAAGCATGAGCTTTGGAATTAGATGAGTTTATCCTCAAGTCTTAGGGCTGTCGCTTATAAAGCTGAGTAATACTGACATGTTACCTAGCTTTGCAAAGCCTTAGTTTCCTCATTTGTACAACGGGAATCATAACATTGTTCACCACCTGGGGTTGCTCTAAGAATCGCACATGATAATAGCATAAAAGGTACTGCACAAAGTAAGAGCTCTCCCAACCTTGACTGCTACTATAGTTGTTATTATTACCACCTCAAGGGCATATGTTATGGGGCCAGTGAGGGAGAGACTATCTCAGGTCTTTGGTATCATACTGAATTAGAAAATCAGCAGACAGCCGGGCATGGTGGCTCATGTCTGTAATCCCAGAACTTTGGGAGGCCAAGGCAGGTAGATCACTTGAGGTCAGGAGTTTGAGACTAGCCTGGCCAACATGATGAAACCCTGTCTCTACTAAAAATATGAAAATTAGCCGAGCCTGTTGGCACATGCCTGTAATCCCAGCTACTCGGGAGGCGGAAGCAGACGGATTGTTTGAACCTGGGAGACAGAGGTTGCAGTGAGCCGAGATTGTGCCACTACACTCCAGCCTGGACTAAAGAGCGAGACTCCATCTCAAAAAAAAAAAAAAAAAGAAAAAGAAAATCAGCATATAACTCTGTGTGTGCATGGGCTAAGACACTGCCCAACAATGAAGCAGCATGCTTCTGTTGATGTGAAAGAGAATGTGAAGGGTTTGTAACACATTTTTGACATGTTAATCTCACCCTTCTCACCACAAAGAGAGTCACAACAGAGAGGAATGATGGAAGAAAGGATGATGGAGGTTTCTGGACTCTCTTCCGACACTTTATACTCATTACAGAAGCAGCAGCATTTCAACAGGTGGCATGCTCAGTTGATTGGATTGACTGCCCTTTGTTTTTTAGATCAAGTTTCCAGTTATGATCAGATGTTCATAAACTCCTAGCAGCTTCGGTGCTGATCTTGAATTATTTCATGTATTCAACCAACATGTATTGAGTACCAGGCACTGTGCTAGGCTTAAAGTAGAAATAACTTCCTCATACTGAGTTTCCAAAGTTTAGAGACTTCAAGGAGTTTAATGAGGGGTTTAATCTCATTTATTCCATGTAATTCTATCTGGTAGCTACTCTTAGTACTTCAGCTTTGCAGATGAGAAATTCAATGATGGAGGTGAAATCTGCCTCTAATTGCACAGCTAGAGAGTGGTGGGAGCTCTGGCTGGGTGCTCAGTTGTTTTCCATGGATTTGCAATGAACCACTTAATAGAATTCTCACCGAAGACTGATCTGCTGCGGAAAACCTGAGCAGAGGTATCAGCTTTCTAGCAGAATATTTTAAGGAGCAGGTGGGTAGGGTAAGCCCCTTCATTCTCTGAAAGATTCACAGACTTTCAGCGGGAAAAATGTTACGCACCTTAGATAGAACCATAAAACTCACTGATGTGTATGTTTTTGCTGTTGTGTCCAGTGGGAATGTTTCAGGGAAGTCTAATGAGATGTTGCCCAGAAGGCAGGCACACCATCATCAGTCTTACCTGTACAGTGCCTGCCTTTGAAAAGAGCACTTTATTTGATAATATGCAAAAGGCTTCACAGATAGCACCTCTTTCTCAGAGATCAACAATGGAGACACTATCCTGATAGAGGCAGATGGACAGGACCATATCACCACTGCCATAGATGAATCCTATGCTATGAGCTTGTTTTTTTTATTTTATTTTATTTTATTTTATTTTATTTTATTTTATTTTATTTTACCAGCAGTGTGGATGGTCTACTGAGAGCTGGGTCACTCTCTTCCTCGCCTTTTTTTCCAAATGCCAATCTAGAGTCATGGAGCCGAGCTGTTCCCTATTCAAAGCAAAGTAAACTCAACCACCATGCCCTCAACCCAAGCAACTGTTCTGACCAACTAGGATAAATGAACACAGATAGACTAAGAGGGGACCAGCAGACAAGCATGTGAACATGTTTAGCAGACACCTGATGTACATAGTTATACTGTGTGGAGGTTTAGGGTGAGTGTTTGAAGGGAAGGTGGATGGTAGTTAGCTCTAAACCCAATATTGAACAAAAAGACACAGAGTTCTCAGAAACAAAAGATAGTTTGACTTTGTTCTTGCTGCAAGTTTAAGACCCAAACATTTTATTCCTTTCCTTGACTGTCATGAGCAATAAAACAAAACAAATATCTCCAAGTGTCCAAGAAAAATCTTCTACTTGTAAATACGACCATTTTGTTCTTAATGAAAATTCTGCTTTTTTCCCACACGTCGTATCTTTTACCTATATTGTTTTTATTCCTAATTTCCTTGAAAATCTAACACTCTAGAGTATTTTATCCAACCGCTATGGCGTTATCTGCATGCATTTCAAGGCCTAGTCGGCAGTCTTCACAGGATGTTAACAAAATCAAATAAAACATTTGCTTTTGAGAAATAGGAAGGGATTGTATGGTATAGAAATGAACCCTGAACCATGGATCTCAAACATTCTCATCCAATTTAAGTTCTCTGTACATTTCAGAATTCAGTTCAAATACTTCTACCTGGTCTTCCTAAGTTTACTCTCAACATTAAAATATGTATATACCACATTCAAAACTAGATGAGCTTCCCAGCAACCTCGTATACATAGAGTTGCTCTGGAAGCCTGTTAGATCTGACACATAAAGGCGTTAAAAATCTGGCACCTTTAAGCAGGAACAATTGCCATGATCACTAGTCCTGATAAAGCCCAAACCTTCTATCAAGTAAATTGCTTTAAAATGTTTTAATCATGTCGGCTCCTATGGACTTGTTTGAGAGAATACTGGTTATCTTCTTGACAAAGCATGAAACTTACAGTTCAACGAGCATTTCCTAAGACATGTGGCATTCCTCTGACCAAAATGAAAGTATTCTGCCCTGTCTTGTGATTGCCACATCATTACCCGAGTAGCCCACTGCTATATGTGGTGAAGTCATAAGCGTGTGCATTTGAGAGGCAGAAAGGAACCGAGAAAATGGGACACCAGGACTCAAAAGAACTTGCTTAAAATCAGAGGCCAATTTCAAGACAGAGTGGTTCGTTCTTGTGCTGCTAGATGTGTAGCTTTTCAGAAAACCTGACTGCCTTTAGGAAACAAATAATGGCTTATTCACATCGTTTAGTTCAAACTCACATAAGTTATGGCTCCAAAGATTAAGAAAACAGGTACTGTGTTCCTGCTAGTCTGAGATTTCTTTAATTAAGAACTTTTAAAATTCTAACACAGCTCAGCAATACAGTGTCTCCTAGCTAGTGCTGGATCCAATAGATATATGTTATCTGGAACAGACAGGCAGCCTGTGTGTGCTGTAGTAAGAACAGGGTAGTCGGATTGCCCTCTGCCTCAGCTAAATATTACTATAGAAGTGAATTTCCACTGTACGAAGTTTAGATTTCACATTTTATCATCCTAGGAATACTTGCCAGTAAGTTTGCAAAATATCCTTGGAGCAGAAAGAGGAAAAAAATGAACATTTTTTAAAGATGAGAGGTAAGCTCTGAAGTTACAATATGCTTGTAAACAGTAGCACATTATATCAAAAAGGAAAAAATAAATTGAGAAGAAATAGGAGTACCTACTTGAAGAGAAGATTATCACTCAGAGACTGTCTTCTTATGCTATAGAATGGGCAGGAGAAAGGAGCATGGACCTTTCGAGCCTGTTAAAGAGCTTCTGAGCGTGGAGCCCGCATTTTCAGTTTGGGTAAATTCCGTTCTGAGTCGGTAGACAGGAGGCTGTTATGACCATGAAATTAGGAAATGCAGTAACTCAAAAATAAAGAACTAGCACCACCATTTGACTAGGATTGGAAAATCTCATTGAAAAAATAGAGGAGGGGGTGGCCTTGCTTTCTCCAAGCCAGGCTTGAATCTAACTTTCTTAGCACTTCCATTAAGATGGATGTTCAAAAAGAGGTAAATCATGTGTTAATCTGCCTGAAATTTTTTTTTTGCCCTCCAGCCAATTTTTCTCTTTATTCATAATAAAGCTCAAAGTCTAGACAGGCATGTGGAGCTGGAAAAAAAAATAAAACATTCATTCAGCACATATATTTTGTTAATCCTAAGTTAGCTAGAGCTAAACTAAAAGCAGGGGTAAGGAAATGTCTTCTGTTAGTGTTATTTGGGAATTTCTTACTCAGGCATGGACTCAAAAGCCCGCTCTGCACTTCCTGTTACTGATTAATTAGGTTCTTGACTTTGGTAACCTGCACAGGTCTAGCTCCTTACGCTCTTCGGTCCTTATTTCTGTCGCATGATCCTTCAATAAACTGTCTGGTATTTCCTGCAGCAATTTTTAAATTTATGTGGTTATTGATTGTTTGTTTAACACTAAGATACACGTTTTAAAGTAGAAAAAGGGCTGTAAAATCATATTAAAATTTTTTAATAACATTGAAATTTCAATATCTCATCATGTCTGCTATGGTTTATGCAGTATGTACTTTCAATGATTTTTTTAAAATATTTTCACTTTTTCTTCTCTACAAGTCTTGAAAAAGGCTAGTTTTCTGGAAGTCAGAATGATAGAGGGGGCAGAGGAGGGATGTCTCTCTTGCTATTGTATTGCTCTCTGTCCCAGTACCCAGTACAGAGTGACATCTGCCAAGTAAGAGGTACACCTCAAAACTGTCATGGGAAGGAAGGAAAACCAAAAGAAATAATCAATGCTTTAAAACATTTTGAAATAAATGATCTTAACTGTCTTCAATCTTCTCTATACTTGTCAGTTAGCCCATAAAATAATTTGAATATGTAAATTTGCCTGAGAGTAACTTCTCCAGAATACGAGCAGGACACATTTTAGTTAATATGTAAAGTATTTCTGCTGGGCGCGGTGGCTCACGCCTGTAATCCCAGCACTTTGGGAGGCCGAGGCGGGTGGATCACGAGGTCAAGAGATCAAGACCATCCTGGTCAACATGGTGAAACC
>NW_016107321.1:13087048-13109273 GCF_001604975.1 Cebus imitator
CTCAGTCTATCACCCAGGCTGGAGTGCAGTGGTGCAATCTCGGCTCACGACAACCTCCGCCTCCCAAGTTCAAGCGGTTCTCCTGCCTCAGCCTCCCAAGTAGCTGGGACTACAGGCATGCACCACCATGCCCAGCTAATTTTTGTATTTTTAGTAGAGACAAGACACAGTTTCGCCATTTTGGCCAGAATGGTCTCAATCTCTTGACCTCGTGATCTGCCCACCTAAGCCTCCCAAAGTGCTGGGATTACAGGCATGAGCCACTGTACCTGGCCTTCTTTGTTTTCTTTTAGGGAAAATATCCTTTGAGGAAAAGTGTCTAATTAAATTGTATTCATTACCATTAGACAGGCTGAACAATTCAAAAAAGAAGAAAACAACAATTTATGAAGTAGTATAATGCAGTGTACTTGAAATTTAATCTCAAAAGCACATTCAAAGAGAAGTATCGTGCCATTACGTCTGATTCCTTCACACACAGTTTTCAAATGAAAAATAAGGCTGACATTTCATCAAAATCATCCTATCCACTACATCTTTATTTTTTTAAAAAGAGAGTCAACAAACATTCCTTTATAGTGCCACATTGTTTATTAAGAAGCACAGAACAATGAAATTCTAGAAATTGTTCAGGTTCCAACCTTTTTTTGATACATTCTCCCATTTCAGAAGAAACCACTAACAGCCTGGTTTCCACAAGCAAAGTAAAGCTGAAAATTGATGCAATCTGTCTGGGTCATTCAAGCAAAATCCCGCTGTGATCTGGGTGATTCAGGCTAAAATAAAAAATCAGGTTTTTGATTTGGAGTATGTGTTTTTATCTGCCACCCCAGATGATAGCAGAGTCTGGGACTCAGTTACATAGTTAATTGCCAAAATTCTTCATTCGTTCTTCTTAGCAAAGATGTTTCCATTGGGCATTGCTCAAAACATTATCTCAGTTTCATCACTCTATCAACACAGCTCTGGGCTTCTGCTTTTCCTCATGAAGAGCAATCAAAATTGAAACTCTGCTTACCTGGAGATACTGATCAGTACCTGACCAACCACTCACTATTGTTCTAGGGAAAACTGCCGTGCTCTCAGCTTCTGATGCTTGAACAACCAACTGAAGTTCACACAATCTCTCCGTCCTACAGCCCCTTCAGATCACAGCTAACTGGACCATGATGAGACGACCAGCCAAAGAACAACCAACCTATAGACTGGCCAGTGACTTAAGACATGACCGAATGTGGAAAAGATAAACTGGACCAATCATTCAAGCTCTGAGGGTATGAATTTGGAAACCTGCACTGCGTTCGTGAGCTGTAAAGGACAAGGGAATGTCTCAGGGTGGCACAGAGGCCAAACTAAGGAAAGGCTCCTAGCAATCAAAGTTATGCAGGGACAGAGAAAATTGATGAGCTGAGATGAACACATGTGCACCTCTGGACCCATGAGCCCATGGCAGGGTCTGGCTAGAGCTGCATGGTTTACTGACAGGGTAGCAGAATTTCCACAGTTTCTTCTACAGCCCTTATTACCAGGTATCCACAGGCATCTCTGGTGCTTGCCTTCAGATTAGTGGAACCTAAGAGTGTTTAGCTATCTAAACACTCATCTGGGGCCTAGGTGCTGGTTTTTATAGCAGGAAGCACGAAACCCATCAGTAGTCCACAATGTGCAGACCTACAGTATTTGACAACAGAGCTTTAACATGACCAATCCCCAGTGATATTTTATACTGTCTTTTACTCAATATGAAAGCTCTAGTTCAAGCTTACAGGGATAAAAATAGTGTCTTTCTTCAATTTTTTTTAAAAAACTATTTCTTCAAATAACAATGTCAAGCAGAAAATACTTTTGGAAGAAATCAACAAATTTGAGCCTAGAAGTTCAAGACTAGCCCGGGCAATGCAGGAAGACCCCGTCTCTACAGAAAACTTGGTTTCTATTAGCTGGCTGTAATGGCTCATATCTGTGGTTCCTGCTACTCTGGAGGCTGTGGAGGGAGAATTGTTGCAGCCCAGTTTGAAGTTGCAGTGAGCCATGTTCACGCCACTGCACTTTAGCCTGGGTGACAGAGTAAGATCCATCTCAAAAAGAAAAAATGCAATTGAATCTTGCATTTCACCTGTAGAAAGGCTTTTAAAATCTGCCTTTGTAAATTACATGCCTCCTCTTTATATACACACACCTATATATAAAGCCATAAACATCTCATGTGAGGAAACAATTATGAAAATTTTTCTATTAGAAGAATAAATGGGCTTTCATATTTACAGGAGTGACAAAGGAAGCAACATTGAAGAAGACAATGATTTAAAACAAAAATATTATTAATACTACTGAACCAAAATCGCTTTCTGACCCTTCTTACTCCCCACCTGTCCCTCACTCTTCCTGCCTGCTCCCCAAACCCCTGCCTGCTCCCCAAGCCATCTTGGTCACCAGATACACAAATGCACACACTTCTCACCGGGAAGCAAGGTCTCAACTAGAATCCAGAGAAGGCTGGCCCTTCGGGTAGTTCACTTTTGTCAACTACTAAGGTGTACTTCTGAGCAGAAAGGAGGAATTCACATATTTCATGTAAAAACAAGAAGCCAGTGTCAGAGAAAAATGATTATCTAAATGCAGCAGAGATGCTGTTGCTAAGTTTAACTTCCCAATGTGCACAAACACCGGAATTTTAGTGAAAGGAGAGTTTCTTTAGAGAAGAAAAATCTCTGTAAACCACTGAGAGCAAACAAAGGGAAGTCTTGATTCCTATACCAGGTACCAATTAGCAGTGGGTAGCACTGCCTTGAGGTTTCCCTTTTGCCCTGAAGCTTAGTGGCAAGACGGTCCTGCCCATGGGTGCCTTTAATTGACACCAGCAGCCACAGCCTCAGCCCACCGACACCGGGGGCTTCTGCAAGCCCAACAGTGGTATTCAGCATCTGCCTATTCACTTGTCCCCACAGGAAGGAAGAATCGGAAAGGATTGCAGATTGCAAACAGTTGATAGAAAGCAAAGAAAAAAATAGTATTGTGCTTTTGTTGTTTTCATCCTATTTTTATTTCTGGGCTGAGATATTCTGGGGAAGTTTGGATTACAAGAACTTCAGGCTGTATCTCCAAAATACCTCCAGCCTCCATCCCTTCTTTTTCCTACTCCCTATCACAAGTCAGATCCTCTTCAGCTCTCCCCGGGACTTTTGCAACAGTGTCCTAATTGGCCTAATTGCCTCCAGCCTCTACCATTTCTAATCCATCAAACACTCCTTCACCAGATTATGTTCCCCATTAATCATTCTTACCATGTCACTGCAAGATTAAATTAAGTACGAACCACTCACCATGTCCCTGATCATCTGGCCCCAGCCAACCTCTCCAGCCTTTGACTTCAGTCAACTGTCTCTTTCCCTGCTCCCAGCATCCTTTGCTTGGATCTCAGCCCGTTCTCTATCTGGGTCAGGTGTGATCCCACCACTTCCTCAATGTTCATCTCAAAGAACATTTCTTCCTGCTATTTTCACCCTCCTCTGAATCCCTACCACATGCCACTTGTACCTTTCTCCTCTAGCAACAAGCACTTCTGAAGCATCTCCTCTGCCAGCAAGGAAGAACAGACGTGACCCTGAGGAGCTTGTGTCTAGGAAGGGAGACAGGTGAATTGTATGACAACCTGGCTGGGTGTGATGACTCACGCCTGTAATCCCAGAGCTTTGGGAGGCAGAGGTGAACAGATCACTTGATGTCAGGAGTTCAAGACCAGCCTTGCCAACATGATGAAACCCTGTCTCTACTAAAACTACAAAAAAAAGGGAAAAAAAAAATAGCCAGACGTGGTAGCACATGTTTGTAATCCCAGCTACTTAGGCAGCTGAGGTGAGAGAATTGTTTGAACCTAGGAGGTGAAGGTTGCAGTGAGCTGAGATCACGCCTCTGCACTTCAGCCTGGGTGACAGAGCGAGACTCTTTGAACCTAGGAGGTGAAGGTTGCAGTGAGCTGAGATCACGCCTCTGCACTTCAGCCTGGGTGACAGAGCGAGACTCTATCTCAAAAAAAAAAAAAAAAGGGAAAAAAAGTATAACAAACTGATAACTAATCAGAATCTACACATTTACAGAACACTTGATAACACTTTTAGTTAAGTGGCCAATTCAATCTAGTCCTGAGTTACTTCTGTATCTCCCATGCCTCCTACCACCAATGGATTGCACTTGATTGCAGGCTACCTGGGAACACGGCTTACTACATCTACATCCATGGTGGTAATTCACACAGGGCCTGGTGAATATACATTTTTTTTTCAATCAAATGAATCTCCATTTAAATTGAAGGAGCAGGAAGTCCTGTTTCTCTCCAATCCACACCCTTCTATCATCCCCAGTATCCAAGGAGACCTACATTCACCTTGTTCTTCAAGCAACAGAAATGGCAGACTCAGCATTTACAGGGTTACTGAGCAGCCTCAGTCCCCAAGTACACCTGCCTGGGCTTGTAAAACATCCTCTACAATACCAGAATCTCTACTGGAAACAACATGTCCCCAAGGCCCAATACCTTCAAAGTCTTCAAAACAGGAGCAAGAAGTAAAAAATAAAACATAGAAAACAAAGAACAAAACTAGATAATGACATCGGAGACATGACCTATTTAATCTGCACAATATTGGCATAAAGTAAGATAAGACGATATGAGCAAACAGAGAGCAGGCATTTGGATGGCTAGGTCACCATAAGCATAAAACATGCTTAAACTGGATGGTAATATGAGTCTAATTTTGTGTCATCATTTGGAAAATAAATGTGTTTAATGTAATTTTCCTCACAAGTAAATTTTGACTGGGTACTGTATGTTTGTATTTCTCTTTCATAAAATTTTCTAGCCTTTCCTGGTTTTCTTACCCCACTGCATCACAAACATCCACATGGGGGGTTGGGGGGGGTCCCAGAGGATTTGGAATCCCCCTGAAATCATATCCAAACATTTAGGCACATAAACACATGTGCATTTTTCTGAAGGAAAGGTCTAGAAACTTCATTAAATTCTTAAGGAGGCGTAACAAGATTCAGAACCAAAGGAATGGGTTTACCACTGCTAATGGAATGTCTAAGACTCTTCCATGTATACTATTCTGGTATTTTTCACAATTTGTAAATATTGCCTATTACTTTTGTGTTTCCAGTTAGCCCCCTTTTTCCCAAATTAATAGGATTTTACAAGTTGCATCTTTCTTCTAAAATACATTGGGGTAGTCATTTCTCATTTTTGAAATTTTACTTGTGAAACTCCAAAGAGATCTTGATTTTCAAAACTTTAGGTCTACTCAGCAATTAACAAGTTGTGCTGGGAACCAGCTGTGGGCAGCTCAGAATAAGAAACACGTGAAACTCCCTGCAGGGGGATCCAATTCTGTCCTTCCCTTTACACCAAGCAAACTTCCCTACAGGAGGAAAGGAAGGATGTGAAAGCCAACCTGAGCACTTGGAACACCGTCAGCCCCTACCATGCAATTCAGCGGTGCCATTTACTTTTCTCATACGGGAAAGCAAAGGATATAGAGCGAAGACAAAGGTGCACACAAATTAAACAACGGGCTATGAAGAGAGTGACTTGGGCACGGGAAAATAAACACTCCCTGTGAAAATCAAAAACCTATGCTGGGAAATAAAGGGTTGAGTATGAAAGCATCCAATAAACAGTTTTCCTTAGGGAATGCAGACAGCTGATATGCCTGTGAGTGTCTGCAATTCCAGATGTTACAGTTTTCAGTTTCTCCACGCCTTGTGTGGTGATTCTGCACTTAGGAAATTTATTTAAACTGCAGCCACCATGGATTTCCAGCTGCAGACGACTCCAGCACCTCGTGGTGAGCAGGTCTTCCGGAATCGCTGCAACGGTCGCAGGTGTGGCCTTGTTTGCTGCTTGTTGAGACGTTTAAAAGACATTTTGGCAGAAAGCACCCTCCAAGAAGGAAGCCCCGGCTCCGCGTCCAGCTGAGTGCCACCACTAAACCCACAAAGCGGTCGGATCCCTCGGAAGCAGCAGCCTGGAGGAAGCGGCCTGTCCCAAAGAGTCTGTGCATTATTTATTCAGGCAAAGAGAGGACATTCACTTCAGCCAGCACGGGAAATGTTCGATTATGTAACACTGGGGATGAAGAGAATGAAGCCTCTTTTTTTCTTTTTCCTGGAGAAAAGTGTTGCGAAATAGTCCAAGAACAGCTTCCAGTTTCCACAGTCCCTATGATTCCAGAGGCTTCTATATGACAAGATAAAAGCGCCTGAGAAGCCAGAGAACTGAGGAGCACGGGACCCTCAGCAGCTCCCCTGCGCCTCCGCCACCCCTGAGCACCGCCGTCCCCTCCCCGATCAAGAGCGTGGTAAGCTCTTGCTGTAGGTTTCATCAGTCATCTCGGAGTCTCCGCAGTCTAATCGTCCTGAGGCATTTTCCCCACCTTCTCATACTCCAGTGCAACCCCAGGAACATTCGGCATTTCTATGGTCTGCTGCGCAGAGCCAGCCCGAAATACAATTAAGAATCATTCAAAGGGATGTTCAAACAAGACTGGACTTGACCAATGCATCGAAATTCCAGAAGACCAGCTGGGGGCCAGGGAGTGGTTCTTGAAGGGGAAAGTGAGAAGGTGAGGTCTAAACCTAAGTGGGGTCTCAGCCAGGAGGTCGGTTCACAGAAGAATGTGAGTGAAGGGTCCAAACCAAGGCCCCAACTGGCTGACTGAGCAGGAACAAGGACTTGCCGGGCAGCCGTCCCAGGCAGCTGGCAGAGCTCTGTCTTACCTCCCAGGACAGGTAAGGAGGAAAAGCAGCAGGCCAGGAGAGCCCCAAGTCCTCCCAGAGATGAGAGCTCCACCCCTGGGAGACAAGGGCGCCAAGCCAGGACTTGCTCCCAGTGCAGCAAGGCAAACCCAGTGACTCGGACAGGATTGCAGGGGTTAAAGAGGAGACCAGTTCATTTTTGTCATCCAGTAATTATCTCCTGAGCACCTACGGTGTGCCAGGCACTGTTCTACATAAACAAAATAGAAATCCCTGACCTCGTGAACCTTATATTCTAGTGGAACAAGAGAGGGGGCCAACTATATTATGGAGTAGAAGATTTGTGTCCTCCCAAACTCTATATGCTAAAATCCAAACCCCCAATCTGATGGCAATAGGAAGTGGGGCCTTTGGAAGGTGATGAGGTGGTGAGGTTGGGACCTTGTGATGGGATTAGTGCTCTTATAAAAGAAACAAAAGAGCTCTTTGATCTCTTTCCGCTGCCTGAGGACACAGTGAGAAAGTGACCGTCTGGCCAGGTGTGGTGACTCACAATATCCCAGCTCTTTGGGAGGTCGAGGTGGGTGGGTCACTTGAGGTCAGGAGTTCAAGACCAGCCTGGTCAACATGGTAAAACTCTGTCTTTTCTAAAAATATCAAAACTAGCCAGGCATGGTGGTGCACACCTGTAGTCCCAGGAGAATCAATTGAACCCGGAAGGCGGAGGTTGCAGTGGTCAGAAATGGCACCACTGCACTCCAGCCTGGGTGACAGAGCAAGACTCTGTCTCCAAAAAAAAAGAAAGAAAAAAAAGAAGGTGGCCATCTGCTGTTGGAAGAGGCCCTCACCAGAACCAGAACATGCTGGCACCCCGATCTCAGATTTCCACCCTCCAGAACTGTGGGAAATAAATGTCTAATTTTAAGCCACCTCATTTATAGTATTTACTGTAGCAGCCGAGCCACCCAATAAATAAAATATATAGAAAGAAATGGTGACAGTGCTAAGGCGGTGATGAAGTAGGGAGCAGAAATGGGGAGTATGCGGGCAAGGACTGGACTTACAAGCCAGGTGATCACACAGGGTGACTGAGAAGATGACATCGCACAGCTACCTGAAGACTCTGCGGAGACAAGTAGCTAGCTGATGGAAGAGCATTCTGGGCATAAACAGCTCAGAACAGCAGCAGGTGCAAAGACTGGACTGTCCCAGGCACAGCTCCAGTCACAAAGAGGACACGAGTGCAGCCGAATTGGCACCAGCAAAGGGCAGAATCAGGAGATGAGGTGGAAGAGGTGACAGGAACGCCAAGGTGTGTGGGGCCTCGAGGGCCAACCAAAGGGGGTTGGCTTTTACTTTCAAAGCTACCAAGAGTTCTTGGGAGGCCGAGGCAGGCAGATCACCTGAGGTCAGGAGTTCAAGAGTAGCCTGGCCAACATGGTAAAACCCCATCTCTACTAAAAATAAAAAAATTAGCTAGGTAAGGTGGAGGGTGCCTGAGCTACTCAGGAGGATGAGGCAGGAGATTCACTTGAACCTGGGAGATGGAGGTTGCGGAGAGCCAAGATCGTGCCACCGCACTCCAGCCTGGGTGACAGAGCAAGACTCCATCTCAAAAATAAATAAATAACAAACAAAGCTAACGGGAGTTCAATAAGGGACTTTTAGGCCATGTTAAGAGAAGGAAGCAGGCCACATGTGGGACACTTGGCATCCTTTGAATCACACGGGGGAGGAGCTGGCTCAAGGCATTGCCTTGAAGATATGAAACAGATGTGTCACCCACATTCAAGAAACAATTTTTCCACAGCTGAGTCAGCACCTTTAGGAAGAAAAAGACCACTGCAATTTCAATAACGGCAATTCATACTTCTATTTAATGCCCCTTCATTCAACATTTTCTTAGTATCCTACACGCTCCTGGAGTTCAACTAAAAAAAAACACTTTTTTTGAATGTCAAGAAGGGTCAGATAGCATTGGAGCAGGCCAGAAGAGGAGGCCCATTGAGAGTTTAGCCAGGCGTGGTGGCGTGCACCTGTGGCCCCGGGAGGCGTAGGTGGCTGAAGCAGGAGAATCACTTGAACCCAAGAGGCAGAGGTTGCAGTGAGCTGAGATCACGCCATAGCACTCCAGCCTGGGTGACAGAGTGAGACTCTGTCTCAAAAAAAAAAAACAGTGGCATATATTGGGCCCAGAAAGGTGTCTGATCCTAGGCTAGGACTCCTTCCCTGGAGATACTTCCAGAAGTGTTTTTCTGTGGGTTATCAGTAGTTCCCAACTCTGGCTATGCAGCTAAGGAGACTACAAATGTCCAAGACAAACCCACAGCTGCAGATGTTCTAATTTCTGGGGAGAGACCCAGGCATCAGTTTGTTTGTTTTTTTTAACACAGTCTCGCTCTTGTTGCCCAGGCTGGAGTGCGGTGGCACGATCTTGGCTCACCGCAACCTCTGTCTCCCAGGTTCAAGCAAATCTCCTGCCTCATCCTCCTGAGTAGCTCAGGCACCCTCCACCTTACCTAGCTAATTTTTGTATTTTTTAAGAGATGGGGTTTTACCACGTTGGCTGGGCTACTCTTGAACTCCTGACCTCAGGTGATCTGCCTGCCTCGGCCTCCCAAAAACTCTCGGTGCAATCTCGGCTCACTGCAACCTCCGCCTCCCAGGTTCAAGCAATTCTCCTGCCTCAGCCTCCCAAGTAGCTGGGATTACAGGCATGTGCCACCACACCTGGCTAATTTTTGTATTTTTAGTAGAGACGGGGTTTCACCATGTTGGCCAGCCTTGTCTCGAACTCTTGACCTCAAGTGATCCTCCTGCCTCAGCCTCCCAAAGTGCTGGGATTACAGGCATGAGCCACCATGCCCAGCCAGCATCGATATATTTTTTTTAATTCTCCAGGTGATTCTCATGTGCAAGGAGAATTGAAAAGCACTAGGTTGGATTCATATTTTTTACCATTTCTATTCATCTGTCCTATGCCACACCATACATGTGACTCACACACCTATAATCAAACCAAACGATGACAGCCAATTGCTCGGACCTCCATGGGTATATACTTCCTACTTCTTTCATTACATTTGTTTAACATATTTTTTATTAATTCGTTTACAGATTTAACATGTTTAACGGTACCACCTATGAGAATGTGTGAGTTTTCATGAGTAAAGAAGACTAACCCCTGAGAAGCAGTTCCAGCATTTGAGAAAATAAAGCTGAAACAATATAATCTTCCAATTTATACCAAACCCCCCTCCCTTTGCAAACTCTGCTTCCCAGGGCGACTCTATTATTGACAATGTGGGTAAAGGGGTAAACAAAAAAAAAAAAAAAAGCCATATTCATTTCAAGCCACTAAGAAGTACAGGCCAAAGGAAAAATAAAATCAATCAACATTTGCCAAGTGGAAAAGAACAAACCAGTGGGGACTGGAGTCCTATAGTCAGCTTTTTAAAGAGTATTTTGAACAATAGAGAATAAATGCTGTGTAAATCTCTCAAAAGATTTACAAACAATGCGACAGAACAATGCAAACTGAGTGAATACTGCTGGGTGGATGTTTACTCCGCCAAGAAAAAACCAGACATCCTGAGCTTCATTAATAAAAGGCCCCATGTGTGCATTCATTCACAGGAACCTTCTCACCCAGAGAACCATAGGCCTGTCAGTAACATTCTCTCTTCTTGCCTTAAAAATCATTTGGAGGTATTGTCAGCAAGCACGTTAATTCCATTTTACAGAAAGGGAAAAAAAGGCAGGAAGAGGTAAATTAATGTGAGCAACAAAGTGTCGTCAGGCTGCCCCAGGCACACCTCAGAGTAGAAACCAGTTATTCCTGGTGTCATCTCTGACCACAAATTTCTATCCATTTTCTCAAAAGAATCAGAATCTCAGTTTGACGTTCTAAAGCCTAGCTCAAATTCTTCTTCTTGCTCAGCTTGGTAACTGTAGTTGTAGCTACTGGAGAGGCTGAGTTGGAAGGATCCCTTCAGTTCAGGAGTTCGAGATCAGCCTGGCAACATAGTGAGACCACTCCCCCAACCCTGTTTCAAAAATCTATATATATAAAGAACAAATTTTTCCTCTTTTCCAAAAACTCTTTTGGGTATTCTCCCTTTGTCTTTCTTTCTGTGTACTCTGTCTTCATCTCCAAATTGCCTTACACAGTTTGAACATATTATAATTAGCTCTAAGGGACCATCCAAACACAGCTTTCTCTTCTGCTAGGATTTTGGTGAATATATGTGTCTTGAGATAAGCAGCCATCTGCTAGGACTTGTTCATATTCTTTATCAGATAGCAGTTTCTCTGGTGAGGCAGCTTCCACGAGTGGGAAGGGGTAGATGGGGAGAGTGCAGATAAGGGATCTCCAGGATGCCTTCCCACGAGGGGTGCTAAGTGCAGCGAGTGAGGGTGCCAAGTCTGGGGAAGGAAAGCTGCCCATGTGTTGGGTCTGCTAATTAGCACCATTTGAAGATAATTATGACAAGACCACACAGGGAGAGCATGATATTTCAAGTGTAGCCGGCCATTAAGTAAACAGGAGTACTGAACTATATTTCCTTGGTGATTGCGAAAAATCTCCCAAAACATAGACAGAGGCTGCTGAGGACCTTAGTCCTTTGCAGGAAGCAGAGGAAACGCCCATGCAACACTTCACTACCACGCCCTGGTCGCTCCCAAAGCATTGAGTGTTCTCCATTCATTTCAATATTTGTTAATAAAACAGGAACTTTCATGATTACTATCTCGGCTCAGGAGAGAGAGATAGCTGGTGCCTCTCACATCCCTGTCCCTTCGCAGCCACTGCCCTTGGAAGACCACGCAGGACCAAGAATGGACCTGGCCCACCGAGCTGGGAAGGTACTGGAAGGCGCATTAGTGAAGCAGCTGGCCTCCTTCAGGCACCTCCTGTGTGCTCACCCAACCTCACCTCTCCGTGTCCCCCGCACCTTTGCTCTTTGACTTACACCAGTTCCGTGTCCTACTTCAATTCTGGCTTCCTCTGCAGTCTGGTCTTCATGCTGTTGCTATCTCTCTTGCTTTCCTCCCTTCTCAGTTCAAACCTTGACTCTACTTCCTAACTCATTGCCACCTCCACCTGTGCCTTGGAATCTGCGGGCAGGTGCTGGCCTTCCCTTCTGAAGACCACAGTCAGCTCTCTGCTGCCCCCACCTGGTCCATAGCAGAATCTGCAGACAGGAACTTGGCAAACTGGTCCTTAAATCCATTGTGGCTTCACCAGTTTCCTGCATCAACTCAAATTTTGCTAAGTTTGTTTCATCACAGCCTGGCTTGACTTATGGGTTCCAAACAATGCTTAATGTTTAATGGCCAAATTATGCTGAAAAGTAAATGAGCAAACTTAGGGGAAGCACTTTATTTTCAAAGGTAAGTACAAAATAATGGTAGCATTGTGATCCTTCTGAAAAGTCTAGCTTAAAATAATGGCATTTTTTTCTAATCACCAGAACACCCTATGTAAGTGTAAAGTCATTCCAAAAAGCCACAATTTGACCACTTATGTAACACTGGTTTTTTTTTATTCCAGTTCAAATTTCCTATAATAGTAATAACAGAGGCTGAGGAGGAGAGGACAAAGGAGGAAGAGGAGGAAAAGGAGGAAGAGTCTCCGCTGTAGTTCCCCTGACCCTCTTGGTTTGTGAAGCAGCTCAGAAACTTATTAGAATAAATTCCAGTATCCGAGACCACTGAGCTAACCATCCAACCACTCACACCATACAAAATAGCAGGAATAGAGTTTGGACCTGACCTGCTCAGCTCTCCACCACCAGACTCTGGCTAGACTCAGGTACACAGTAGACCCCCAGTGAGTACTTGGCGAATAGATCAATGAATATGCATGTAATTAATAATGTTTTCTAAACCATACATTCATTCAATGCACTACAGACACTTGTTATTTTATATAGCCTGGCAATTAACAGCACTTGCGTCTAATATGCAGATACTCAATAGTACAAGTGCCCTTCTCCCCCTCCTTAGTTATTACACACTTTTAAATTATTAGTAATTATTAATAACTTCAACTCCATATTACACATTTAAAAATGGCCTAGGAGTGAGAAATACATTTATTTTCATAAACCATCAAAATATTCCAGTGCTATGGTTGAAAAATAAAAGGTCTGAAAATACATTCTATATTTTTTTCACCTTTTGAAAACATAGCATTTCTCAACATAAATCCAATGCAGTTTTACAAATATTCTCTTGTCCACGAACTTGCACTGATGTCCAGAAGGTGTAATAGTGGGGCAGGTGAGGTTGGTGGTATTAGGCAGAATGGAACTGCAACTTAGATTCAGTAGAAAATGATGCAGTTGCCTTGTAAATCAAAACCGCAATGAGATACCACCTCACGCCAGGTAGAATGACGATAATTAAAAAGTCAGGAAACAACAGATACTGGAGAGGATGTGGAGAAACAGGAACACTTTTACATTGTTGGTGGGAGTATAAATTAGTTCAACCATTGTGGAAGACTGTGTGGCACCTCCTCAAGGATCTAGAACCAAAAATGCCATTTAACCCAGCAATCCCATTACTGGGTATATACCCAAAGGATTATAAATCATTCCACTATAAAGACACATGCACATGTATACTTATTGCAGCACTATTTACAGCAGCAAAGACTTGGAACCAACCCAAATGCGCATCAATGATAGACTGGATAAAGAAAATGTGGCACATATACACCATGGAATACTATGCAACCATGAAAAAGGATGAGTTCATGTCCTTTGCAGGGACATGAATTAAGCTGGAAACCATCATTCTCAGCAAACTAACACAGGAAGAGAAGACCAAACACTGCATGTTCTCACTCATAAGTGGGAGTTGAACAATGAGAACACATGGACTCAGGGAGGGAACATCACACACTGGGGCCTGTCGGGGTATGGGGGGCAAGGGGAAGGAGAGCATTAGGACAAATACGTAACGCATGGGGGGCTTAAAACCTAGATGATGAGTTGATGGATGCAGCAAACCACCATGGCACATGTATACCTATGTAACAAACCTGCACATTCTGAACATGTATCCCAGAACTTAAAGTAAAATTAAAAAAAAAAAAAAAAAAAAAAAAAAAAAAAAAAAAAAAAAAAAAAAAAAAGAAAAAAAAGAAAATGATGCGATTTCTTTCATAATGGAGAAAAATCACTTGCTTGTAAAGTCCAAATTAAACACAATGTGGATAGATGTGCAAAAACACACACACAAAAAAAAATAATATGGAGAGTCCTTTTCTTAGCAACAAACCATCTCTCTGTCACCCAGCCTGGAGTACAGTGTCATAATCATGACTCACTACAACCTCCTGTGCTGTGCTCAAGTGATCCTCCCACCTCAGCCTCCCAAGTAGCTGGCAATACATTTGGACACTACCACATCCAGCAATTTTTAAATTTTTTCTTGACATAGGGGCTCACTATGTTGCCCAAGCTGATCTAAAACTCCTGGCCTCAAGTGGTTCTCCCGCCTCAGCTTCCCAAAGTGCTGGGATTATAGGCATGAGCCATCATGCCTGGCTTAATTTGGAATTGTTTATAGATTATACTGATAAACTCAAGATTGAGATAGTCTTAAAAGATAAAACCCAAAGACCCAGGACTACATGATGGGCGCAAAGTTGTCCACACTGCTTTGAAAAAGAGTCACACTAATACCAAGTCACTTTGATTAGTTGTGGAAAAACTGATCAAGCAAGACAGAAATATTATGTAATACAAATGGTACACTTTTATAAAGGAGATCCAATAATCAATAAAGTTAAGGGTCCAAACACACAAGTAGCCAAATATATGAAGCAAAAACTATTTAGAAGTGCAAGAACTTGATTAAAATGTAATTATAGTGGGATACATCACTACATTTCTTTTAGAAGTGAATCAATATTATATTCAATTATCTACATTTGCTGATCATATAGTGATCCTTATGTCTTTCAATTAGAGAATTTTTTTCATCTATCCATCTACCATTTACAAAATTCGATCATGAATTTGAATACAAAGAATGTTAAAACATATTTATTAAAAAAGGTTTAGGGCCAGGCATGGTGGCTCATGCCTATAATCCTAGCACTCTGGGAGGCTGAGACAGGTGGATCACCTGAGGTTAGGAGTCCAAGACCAGCCTGGCCAACATGGTGAAATCTCGTCTCTATTAAAAATACAAAAAAAAAGGATGACCCAAGATGGCCAAATAGGAACAGCTCTGGAGTGCAGTTCCCAGTGAGAACGCAGAGGGCAAGTGATCAGTGCATTTCCAAATGAGTTTTTACTGCCCACGACCAGGAGATTCCCAGGTGGATAAGTGCCGTGAGTCTCCAGCACAGCTGTTTCAGCCTGCACAGCAGGTCTCCACACAAAATCTCACACAAATGTGGATGGCCATTTCAACTGGTGCCTGGAATGCCTGGGAGACAGAGGTGCCCATTCAACTGAAAAAAAAGGGGGCTGAAACAGGGAGCCAGGTGATCTGGCTCAGCAGGTCCCACCCCCAAAGACCAGCAATCTGAAATGCTCTGGATTGAGAATTTCACAGCAAGCACAGCTGGACCCGGCACGGTCCAGCTCTGTGGCAGGAAAGGCATCCACCACTACCAAGGCAGTCCACCACTACCAAGGCAGCCCACCATTACTGAGGTGGTCCACCATTACCCAGGCAGTCCTCCATTACTGAGGCAATCTGCCATTTCTGAGGCAGTATGCCATTACAGAGACAGTCTGCCATTACTGAGGCAGTTCTAACTATATCTCTATAAACAAAACCAAAAGGAAAGTCACACAGCAGCTGGGCAGAGTCCATGGCAGCTCAGTAACAACTCTGCTGGCAGAGTGTGACTAGGCTAGCTCCTGGCTGAGCAGGGCATCTCTGAAAAAAGGCAGCAGCACATCAGGAACTTATAAATAAAGCTCCACCTTCCCAGGACAGGGCACCTGGGAAAAAAAAGGTGGTTATGAGTTCCACTGCAGCAGACTTAAATATACCTGCCCAGCAGCTCTGAACAGAACAACGGAGCTCACAGCTCAGCACTTGAGCTCCTGTAAGGGACAGACTGACTCCTCAAGCAGCTCCCCAACACCTGTATATCCAAAGAGACACCTCATAAATGAGAGCACAGGCTGACATCTGGCAGGCATCCTACTGAGACAAAGATAACAGAAGAAGAAACTGGCAGTAACCCTTACTGGTCTGCAGCCACTACAGGTGATCCCCAAGCAAGCAGGGTCTGAAGTGGACCTCCAGCAGTCCTACAGCAGAGGTGCTTGACTTTTAGAAGGAAAACTTAGAAACAGAAAGGAATAACTTCATCAGCAACAAAAAGGATGTCTTCCCAGAGACTCCATTCAAATGTCACCAACTACAAAGACCACAGGTAGATAAATCCACAAAGATGGGAAGAAACCAGTGCACAAAGGATGAAAACACCCAAAACCACAACACCTCTCCTCCTCCAAGGGAACACAACTCCTCACCAGCAAGGGAACAAGGCTGGATGGAGAATGAGTCTGATGAATTTACAGAAACAGGCTTCAGAAAGTGGGTAATAACAAACTTCTCTGAGCTAAAAGAACATGTTCTAACCCAATGCAAAGAAACTAAGAACCTTGAAAAAAGGTTTGATGAAATGCTAATGAGAGTAAACAGGTTAGAGAAGAATATAAATGAATTGATGGAGCTGAAAAATACAAGAACTTCATGAGGCAAACACAAGTTTCAATAGCCGAATTGACCAAGTGGAAGAAAGGCTATCAGAAATTGAAGATCAACTCAGTGAAATAAAATGAGAAGGCAAGATTAGAGAAAAAAAGAGTAAAAATGAAGAAAGCCTCCAAGAAATACAGGATTATGTGAAAAGACCTAATCTACGTTTCATAGGTGTACCTGAATGTGATAGAGAGAATGAATCCAAGCTGGAAAACACTCCTCAGGATATTATCCAAGAGAACTTCCCTAACCTAGCAAGACAGGCCAATATTCAAGTCCAGGAAATACAGAGCACATGACACAGATATTCGTCAAGAAGAAAAACCACAAGGCACATAATCGTCAGATTAACCAAGGTTGAAATGAAAGAAAAAATGCTAAAGGCAGCCAGAGAGAAAGGGTGGGTCACCCACAAAGGGAAGCCCATCAGACCCACAGGGGAGCTCTCAGCAGAAACCCTGCAAGCCAGAAGAGAGTGGCGGCCAATATTCAACACCCTTAAAGCAAAGAACTTTCAACCTAGAATTTCATATCCAGCCAAACTAAGCTTCATAAGTGAAGGAGAAATAAAATCCTTTATGAACAAGCAATTGCTCAGAGATTTCATCACCACCAGGCCTGCTTTACAAGAGCTCCTCAAAGAAGCACTAAACATAGAAAGGAACAACCAGTACCAGCCACTCCAAAATGTGCCAAATGGTAAACAGCATCGACACAATGAAGAAACTGCATCAACTAATGGGCAAAATGACCAGCTAGCATCAAGATGTCAGGATCAAATTTACACATAACAATATTAACCTTAAATGTAAATGGGCTAAACACACCAATCAAAAGACACAGACTGGCAAATTGGATAAAAAGTCTAATTGCATCAGTGTGCTCTATCCAGGAAACCCATCTCATATGCAAGGACACACATAGGCTCAAAATAAAGGGCTGGAGGAAAATTTACCAAGCAAATGGAGAGCAAAAAAAAGCAGGAGTTGCAATCCTAGTCCCTGATAAACGAGACTTTAAACCAACAAAGAGCAAAAGAGACAAAGAAGGGCATTACATAATGGTAAAAGGATCAATGCAACAAGAGGAGCTAACAATCCTAAATATATACACACCCAATACAGGAGCACCCAGATACATAAAGCAAGTTCTTAATGACCTACAAAGAGACTTAGACTCACACACAATAACAGTGGGAGACTTTTACTCCACTATCAATATTAGACAGATCAACAAGACAGAAAATTAACAAAGATATCCAGGACTTGAACTCAGACCTGGACCAAGCAAACCTAATAGACATTTACAGAACTCTCCATCCCAAATCCACAGAATATACATTCTTCTCAGCACCACATCACACCTATTCTAAAACTGACCACATAATCGGAAGCAAATCACTCCTCAGCAAACGCAAAAGAACGGAAATCGTAACAAACAGTCTCTCAGACCACAGTGCAATCAAGTTAGAACTCAGAATTCAGAAACTAACTCAGAATCACACAGCTTCATGGAAACTGAACAACTGGCTCTTGAAGGTTGACTGGATCAACAATGAAATGAAGGCAGAAATAAAGATGTTCTTCAAACCCAACGAGAACGAAGACACAACATACCAAAATCTCTGGGACACATTTAAAGCAGTGTCTAGAGGAAAATTTATAGCAGTAAATGCCCACATAAGAAGCAAGGAAACATCTAAAACCGACACCCTATCATCAAAATTGAGACCTAGAGGAGCAAGATCCAAAAAACTCCAAAAATAGGTATATATTCCTATACACCAATAACAGACTTAAAGAGAGCCAAATCAAGAGTGAACTGCCATTCACAATTGCTACAAAGAGAATAAAATAACTAGGAACACAACTAAGAAAGGATGTAAAGGACCTCTTCAAGGAGAACTACAAACCACTTCTCAATGAAATAAGAGAGGACACAAACAGATGGAGAAACATTCCATGCTCATGCATAGGAAGAATCAATATTGTGAAAATGGCCATTCTGCCCAAAATAATTTATAGATTCAATGCTATCCCCATCAAGCTACCTGTGACCCTCTTCACAGCACTGGAAAAAAAACACCTTAAACTTCATATGTAACCAAAAGAGAGCCCACATAGCCAAGTGAATTTTAAGCAAAAAGAACAAAGCTGGAGGCATCACACTACCTGACTTCAAATACACTACAAGGCTACAGTAATCAAAACAGTGTGGTACTGGTACCAAAACAGAGATATAGACCAATGGAACAGAACAGAGGCCTTGGAGGAAATGCCACACATCTACAACCATCTGATCTTTGACAAACTTGACAAAGACAAGAAATGGGGAAAGGATTCCCTATTTAATAAATGGTGTTGGGAAAACTGGCTAGCCATGTGCAGAAAGCAGAAACTGGACCCCTTCCTGACACCTTACACTAAAATTACCTCCAGATGGATTAAAGACTTAAACATAAGACCTAACACCATAAAAACCCTAGAAGAAAACCTAGGCAAAACTATTCAGGACATAGGCATAGGCAAGGACTTCATGACTAAAACACTAAAAGCAATGGAAACAAATGCCAAAATAGACAAATGAGATCTAATTAAACCCCAGAGCTTCTGCACAGCAAAAGAAACAATTATTAGAGTGAACTGGCAACCAACAGAATGGGAAAAAATTTTTGCAATCTACCCATCTGACAAAGGACTTATATCCAAAATCTACGAAAAACTAAAACAGATTTACAACAACAACAAAAAAAAAACCCATTCAAAAGTGGGCAAAGGATATGAACAGACACTTTTCAAAAGAAGACATATGTGAGGCCAACAAACATATGAAAAAATGCTCATCATCACTGGTCATTAGAGAAATGCAAATCAAAACTACATTGAGATACCACCTCATGTTAGTTAGAATGGTGATCATTAAAAAATCTGGAGGCAACAGATGCTGGAGAGGATATGGAGAAATAGGAACACTTTACACTGTTGGTGGGAGTATAAATTAGTTCAACCTTTGTGGAAGACAGTGTGGCGATTCCTCAAGGACCTAGAAATAGAAATTCCATATGACTCAGCAATCCCATTACTGGGCATATATCCAAAGGATTATAAATTGTTCTATTATAAAGACACATGCACACATATGTTCTTTGTGGCCCTGTTTACAATAGCAAAGATCTGGAACCAGCCCAAATGCCCATCTATGATAGACCGGACAAGGAAAATGTGGCACATATACACCATGGAATCCTATGCAGCCATAAAAAACAATGAGTTTGTTTCCTTTGTAGGGACTTGGATGAGCCTGGAAACCATCACTCTCAGCAAACTGTCACAAGAACAGAAAAATAAAACACTGCATGTTCTCATTCACTGGCAGGTGTTGAACAATGAGAATACACGGACACAGGGAGGGGAACATCAAACACTGGGGTCTGTTGAGGAGTATCTAGGGAAGGGACAGTCGGGGGTAGGGAGTTGGGGAGGGATAACATGGGGAGAAATGCCAGATATACAGTGGCCACTGTACTCCAGCCTGGGCGACAAGAGTGAAACTCCATCTCAAAAAAATAAATAAATAAAATAGCTGAGTATGGTGGCACACACCTGTAATCGCAGCTACTCGAGAGGCTGAGGCAAGAGAATCACTTGAACCCGGGAGGCACAGGCTGCACTGAGCCAAGATCGCGCCATTGCACTCCAGTCTTGGCAACAGAGCAAGACTCTGTCCCAAAAAAGAATTTTTTTAAGTGCCTTCTTCACCTAGACTTGCCTCCCATTTTTCTCACATATTACAACAAGATGTATTCATTCATTTATTCGACAAACATTTAATTGGGCTCCTGCCATGTGCCAGGAGCCAAGGATACGGTGATGACCAAGCAAGAGGTCCCTGCTGTCATGAAGCTTACATGTTGATGAGGAGAGGCAGGCAGTACACCAATAAATAAATAAACAAGAAATCACCAAGTGATGATCCATGCAATGTAAAAATTGAAAAACGGGTAATGTGATGAATGTGGAATGGCTACTTTGGACTGGATGGTCAGGGAAGGACTTTGGGAATTTAAAGTGAGAGCTAGGTAAGACAACAGATTCAGCCAAGTGAGAAGCTGAGGGAAGGGTGCTGCAGAAAGACAGGTTAGCTAGAGGAAGGCCTGGCCAAGGCCATCCTAGCAGCTCTGAGAAAATGCAAGATGTGGCTGGGCATGGTGGCTCACGCCTATAATCCCAGAACTTTTGGAGGCCTAGGCGGGCGGATCACCTGAGGTCAGAGTTCAAGACCAGCCTGACCAACGTGGAGAAACCCCATCTCTACTAAAATACAAAATTAGCTGGGCATGGTGGCACATTCCTGTAATCCCAGCTGCTCGGGAGGCTGAGGCAGGAGAATCACTTGAACCCGCGAGGCGGGTGTTGTGGTGAGCTGAGATCGCTCCGTTGCACTCCAGCCTGGGCAACAAGAGAAAAACTGCATCTCAAAAAAAAAAAAGAAAGAAAGAAAGAAAAAGAGAATACAAGATGTGCAAAGGGCAGTGGGGAAAATGGAGGAGTTACAGGTTTACCAGGTAAAGAAAGTAGACTTTATTCCAAGTGCAAAGTGAGGACATTTTTCCTCCCTCCAACAAATCTTCCGTGTCTTCCATTTCTTCCCTCTCCCATGTGTCCTTCTCCTCCATGTGAATGTTTTACAATCTCTTACTCATTACAAGAAAAACGTGGCGTTGATTCTGCTACTCACTCCACATCTCATTTATACTCGTCTGTACTACATTTTTTAAAAAGTACCCTGGTGATAGCAAACACACAGGCTGCTTATTACACGCCAGGTTCTGTGCTGGGAGCTTTATGTTTCTGAACTCCTTCCATCCTTCCAGCAGCTCTACCAAGTGGTCATGACCATGATCTCTATTTCACAGACACTAAGGCCACATAGTAACTTGCCCAGGGTTACCCAGCAAGCAAATGCCAACCCCAAGATCCACACTGAAACACTCCAGCACCTGAGTCCCTACCCTCCACCCTTGGTTTGCACTTGGCACCCCGCCTCCCCGGGGCGTGCCGTTGCTCTCACACTTTGGAATCAGGCTTTTGCCTCCTCAGGTTCCTTGAGCAAGTTTCTCAGGGTATCATTGTCCTTTACTCCTCCCTCTGCCTCAACTTCTCTGTAGAGTTGTTATTGAATACCTTCTCCGTGGTGGAACACACCCCTCCTGTGGTTCCTCAAAAGCTCACATTTAACCCATCTTCCCAATCCCCCGACACTGTCCCCTTTTCAGAACGAGCAACCCCAGCCTGGGCCTCAGTGCAGCTGCTTTCTCACTCGTCTGTTCTCCCCTGGATTCTCAGCTCTCAAAGAGCTTCCCTACCACTGTTGTGAATCTCCCTAAAGCCCAGCTTTAGCCAACAGCCTGCTCAGAAATCTGCAATGGTTTCACATTTCCTCTAGAGCAAAGTCCAGATGCCGTTAGCCTGGTCACAACCTGCCTTTCCAAATTAATTTGCCATGAGTCAGCGTCATGTAACCTCACGTGAACCTTCACTATGCTCATAAATGTCAGGTGCTCTCCATTCTTCTTGCTCCTCTCTCTACCTGGAATGGCACCCCCAATCTCTAAATACCCAAATCCTGCCATGTTCAAAGGCCGAGCTCAAATACCCTTTCTCGAATGATGCAGCAGCAAATAGCATTTCTGTCCTTTCAAATCTTTCCTTTTTTTTTTTTTTTTTTT
>NW_016107321.1:13109338-13158831 GCF_001604975.1 Cebus imitator
CCTGAGACTAAGTCTCACTCTGTCACCAGGCTGGAGTGCAGTGGTACAATCTCAGCTCACTGCAACCTCTACCTCCCGGGTTCAAGCAATTCTCCTGCCTCAGCCTCCTGAGTACGTGGGACTACGGGCATGTGCCACCATGCTGAGCTTATTTTTGTATTTTTAGTAGAGACAGCATTTCACCATGTTGGCCAGGGTGGTCTCAATCTCTTGACCTTGGAATCCCAAAGTGCTGGGATTACAGGTGTGAACCACCACGACTGGCCCCTTTTAAGTATTTAACAGGAAAACCAAATGGAGAGAAACCACAAGAAACTAGTGTCTGGCTTATCCCACTGCTGTGGTTTGAATGTGTACCCTCTAACACAATGTGTACCCTCAGGTGTTGCCAATATGATAGTAGTTAGAGGCAGAGCTTTAAGAGATGATTAGGCCGTGAGGGCCCCTCCCTCATGAATGCACTTAGGTGCCCTTAGAAAGGGAATTGATGAAGAGAGGTTTTCCTCTTTTTCCCTTCCACCGTCTGTCATATGAGGACAGTGTTCTTGTCCTCTGGAGGCAGCATACATGAAGCAGAACCTGAACTTTCATCCAACAACCAAACTGCCGGTGCCTTGATCTTGGACTTTCTCCTCACCAGAACCATGAGAAATAAATTTTTTTGTAAATTACCCACTCTCCAGTATTTTTTATAGCAGCACAGAATAGACTAAGACACTCACTTAACATCTTCGCTACATTTTCAATATGAATATGCCTTTCTTCCACAATCAGATCATATGATCTTTGAAGTCTGATTTTTCTCTTCATCCCCTTTGCATTTTGTAAAAAAATGCACTAAATATTTGCTAAGTGATTAATATGTATTACAGCAATATATGAAATACACACAATTTCTCTCTTTCTTGGATTATGCTTCCTCATCACTCTGAAGGAGCAGGCTTGTATCTGAAATCCCTTTGTAATGAACTTGCCATGGCTCATCAACATACCTTGATGTCCACAGTAGAAAGAAGGGCAACTCCTTCTTTCCATAGAAATGATTTGTTGCTGTCTTCCTCTCCCTGCAAATGAGGACTGGGCCTAGTATCCATGGTTCTCTCCTAGCTCGGTTCAAGATCCTGTATAAACAGCATCCAGGCAGTCACAGTTGGGATTACACGATCTTCACAGTCTTTACAGGCAACATCCCTGTCTTCTTGAGTTAAATCGTTCCCGGCCTCAGGCAGGAAGCCATGTATATACAAAATTACAGAAGACCAGTGCTGGAGGGGAGTCTTAGGCATCAAATAGACCACCTCCCTCACAAATGGGGATCCTGAAGTCTGGAAAATCAAAATGATTTGCCCAAAGCTTTAGGCCTTCAACAAATGTTTAGTTATGTATTACGGGCAACTTTCACTGTGCTAGGTGCTGGGGCTATTGTGACGAGGAAGACAGACGCTGTAGTCCTGCACCCATAACATTGACTGTCTAGTGGGAGAACAAACTCATAAAAACAATTCTTAATGAAATGACAAGCGTTCTGATATGTGTAGTATTGGTGTCTAGGGGAACATATTACCTCCACGTGGAAGTAAAGGGTGGTCTACATAAAGAATGAGTAAAGACCAGTCAACCCAAAGGAAGAAGGAAGGCTCTAGTTATCTAATGAGATCTGGGCCAGATAGCAAATCTATGAATTTCTGTCTCTCTGTTTTCTGTTTTTGACTCTAGCTCTGTTTTCAACTAATTCTCCTCTTCTGACTCTAATTTTCTGTGACATTCCAACTACCCTTCCATTTCTCCACCTCTCTTCCTCTCCTGCCCTCCCTTTCTCCTTTCTTCTCCTTCTCGCCCTTCCCACTCAGCTTGCCTTATGGCCTCCATCTACTCACTTGAGCATTTAAGAACCCTTCCACTGTTTAACTCGCTGGGTTTAGGAGCACTGAGAGTAAAAGCAGAGCCTTCATCCTCCAACGTGTGCATTCATGCATGCCTTCATTCATTGTGCAACACTTGCTGCCAACTATATGTTCCAAGGAGGGGGAGGAGGAGGAGGAGGAGGCGGCGGCAGTGGCAGTGGCGGAAGAGGCATCAGTAGAGTAAGAACCCAGCCAAGTAGAGGTCTGCTAAACAGATGTGCTGAGGCCACAAGCTTCATCACTTTGAAGGACCAGAGAGCTCATAGAGCTAAACCCAGAAGAAAACTGCAATGGACCCAGCAAGGTCAGTGGAAGCTGGATGGAGGAGATCAGTGACCCAGGAGCTGTGGGTACTTCTGCTGTTCTTATTCACCAGGAACCTAATTCTCTTGGGTAGCCCTTCTACCAGAGAACAGCAACATGCACTTTTCCATATAGAAACATTTGGGATTATTAACAAGAAAAAGCCCTATAAAGTCTTTAGTAGGATGATGGTTAAAGGAAGCACGTGTGTCTCCCTGTTGCCACACAAATCACACAACTTCTTTTGTTCAACTGAAAAAGAGGGTCAGTGTCCGGACTCCTCTGGGGATGCAACTTGTTAAGGTTTTTAAAATATCTCTAGACCTAAGATTTAATTTTTTCAGTGTAGCTTTTCTTCCCCTCTACAGCTTTAAATCAATTTCAGAATGCCAGTTACTTATGAAAGACACATTTCAACAATTTTCTATGAAAAGCCCAAAGAAAAGACACTGAAATTAGCCAATTTCTTCTGATCATGATAGTTGTGCTGATGGGATTTTTTTCCCAATAATTTTTTAGTTTTTCAATGTAATTCTTTAGGCCCTGTCCAAGTACGATGTAATTTTTAAGTGATATGAGAAAATGTAGAAGGAAATAACTGTTTAAGAGATTTAGGCAAAATGAAATAAAATACCTAAAATGATCTGAGAACTAGAATGGTGCAAAATTCTTGTCTCTGTCTCTTTGAAGTAATAATTTGAGATAATGTCTCTATATTCCTGAAAGAAAATATAGATGAAAATAAAATCATTTCTTAATATGCCATTCTGCTTTGGGAAAATGTAATAAAACATTATATGTTAGTCATCTTGCGGTGATTTAGAAATCATTTATTTTTGAAGTATTTGAAACCTTTTAAGTCTTGGCATGGGAAAGGGAGGGATGATGGATTTGGTGAAAAAAAATAAGAAGAAACAGAAGTTGTGTGGAGTGGAGCGGTGGGGAGAAAAGGGCTTGCCCAGCCATGAGGCTGTACACACTCAGTCACAATCTGCATGTCCAGATTGACAAGAGCTTTTCTTGCTGGGGTCTGGTGGCTTCCAGCTCTAGAGTTCTGGGCTTCTAAGTTCAGAGATCATGGTCCTTTAACTGCATGGTCTCTTTAAAACAAAATCTCTCTGAGGCCAGTTTAACAATGAAATTAACAGTGATTTAGAAGTCATGACAAACACTTCTAAAAAACAAACCACTTAAAAAATCTGCGGACTGGATGAAGCTCAGGTTCGGGTCCAATTCCCTGTTACCCTGCGAATTCTCTGAACTTTCCCACCTCATGTTCTTGTTTAGTGGAATTCTCTTAAGCCAGGAAAATTAGAGCAGTTCCAGGGATTGAAGGAGATCATGTTAGGCACAGCTTTTTGCAAAGAATATTGATTCTACCCTCCTAAACTATCCTCCACACACATGCAAATGGGATTTTGGTGTTCACCAAACTTGATTTGACTTTTACAACTGCTATTTCTGTTCATGATACGAATAGTAATGCTACAAAAAAAATATTTTAAAGACTACAGATTTTTGGCAGTTAAAGTTGGCATGTTATCTACCTGTTTAACAATTGGAGACAGTAATTGGAAAAATACTTCACAAACCCAAACTTGTCATAATAATAAAATAATCATCAGAGTTACCATTTCAGCCTTTTATTCCTATCTCGTTCTCCATTCAGGAAGTAGGAGAAGTTCTTTAAGAGGTGTTTAAAAGAAAGAGTTTAAAAGAAAGCAAGAAAAACACAGACACAATACATCTTTCTTAGTTGACTTTCAGCAAAAACATGGATTGCTGTTTAGTGTGAAAAAGAAAAAAGTAAAATTTTACTCATGGAATAGGGAAATTTAGATTATCGTTTTAAAACTTTAAGGAAATGGTGCACTCTGGGTTGAGAGAAACACTGTTCACTGTCTTCATCAAGCAGGTGCTCTGTGTATCAACTTGTTTGGGTATTCAATCGTTGACCTTTATCAGATGGGCTGGAAGGTAGGGATTTTGGCAGGTCACTCTGTCAAAGATAAATCTGTGCCTGGTATTTTTCAGCCTAAAGATAAATTGCCTTTTTGTGTTATCTAAAGTTTCATCCTCATCATAAGCTGATATATCTTAAATAGTTATTTCTCAGTTATTTCTTTTGTGATAGCTCTTCAATAAGCTACTGGGTTCAGTCACAGATAATAATTCAGAAGTCATGTCAGTATCCATGTTCAGTTCTTAATTTAAATTACTTGAAACTATGGTAATAGTGTCCTTGTTTATTTGCTTTCACAGAAGGCTGACCTTCTCCTAGTAAGTTATAAAAGCAGAGTTATTTCCATCAGGTGGTAAGGTCAGTTTTCAGCATGTCCTGTGATTTAAATACAGTTTTCTCTGTGGAATCTATAATTTTTCAAGTCTAAGTCACCACTTCAGTCTTTTCTTTTTGACTTCTAAGTATGCTTACCTTTACTCACCTGGCAAGAATGTGACATACCTGGAATGGCATCGAAGAATATAAAACAAAGGACAGTGGAAAAGCTGCTAAAATACATCCAAGACCCTCAGAGAAAGAACATCTTTAAACAACAGGGTCCAGGGCAGAGGGCATCAAAAACCACCACCATCAAAGGAAGCCAGTATGAAATAATAGCGCTTCAACAGAAAAATGACATGCGCAATGTTCTCTTTTGAATTAACTCATTTCACCTTTGTGCAGTTATTATCTTATCCCTTCACTCTCAGGAAAAACAGGTGCTTCGTTTTAGACCATTACCATAAAATACGGATAATCACAACTTGCATTGTGTGTTGCCTCACATTGTCTCCTAATTGTTCTATGTGTAAGGTTTTTCCTCCAACAAGATTGTCATCTCCTTGAACATAAAGCTGTACTTTGTGGGGCCACTGTTAGCACCAAGCACAGTTCTGGGGACACCATGAAAGCTCAAACAAAAAAAATGCATGGACTTGAACAAAGTGAGAGAAGATACCTAATTCCCATGTCTGTGATGGATCTGTTTCATAATCAAAAGACAGTGCATTCATGCTTCAATTATTATGGGTAGTTAATGTTTAAAAAAAAATTGAAACAAAAGGTGCCAGCCCTTTGAAGAGAAGTGTTTGAGTCAATGTCAGTCAAGTTCTTACTAAATGCACTGGGCAAAGTGCTGACATTATGACTACTTTCTAGAAATCTCAATTGATCTCAGCAGAAAAAGGTTTTGAAATAAAGTAATGAGTAGATAAATATGAACATGATCGATACAAATGGAACTTTGAAGTACCAACCTACATTAAGATCTACAGGCCATTAACTAATTTCTAAGCCACCTCCTTACTGTAGTGGAGACAACCTCAGTGCCATTCCAGGCATTATACAAAACACCTTACTTTTGTTATCACGTGTAATTAAATAATCACCAAAAAGAAAGCTGAGGCTCAAAGAGGTGAGCAATGTATCCAAGAGCATTAAGCCAAATCCCACCTTACCAAGAAACCAACTCAAGTCCTCCATTTAATAGGCTAGAATAATGACACAGATAACTTAAGTGGCTTACAATGAACTCAGGCTTACCTATTCCTAGAATCCGGTCTCTTGAGTTAGAGTTTAGGCACGCTTTCCACTACATAGAATAAACAGTGACTTAATTTACTAGCTGCACAAAAGTTTAACAAGAGTTTTCCAGACAAGCATGAGAATGATCCTCAATTTTTTCTTATAAACAAAATTCTTCGTTTTCCAAATACATGCTAAAGACTTTTAAAACTCTTCTTTGCCACTAATTCTGAAGAGAAACTAAGATGCTAAGAAGCAGTACAGTTGTGACTCAGCTCTCTCTCTCTCCTGTTCTCAGGAGGAGGAGCAGAACCTCCCAGCTCTTCCTCGTGGTACATCTTCTCCTGCTGCTGCCACTTTCTTGCCTATGATCCTCTCTTCTCTTCATCTCATGCCCTGTAGATTTGCTGGTGCAGAGTTGAGGGATGATGAGGTAGAGAGAACTGGCAGCAGGAGTCCCAGGCAATAGAGCGCAGATGTTGAGTTCAGCCCAAGACCCAGACAGACCTGGCTTTGAATCCTGATTCTTTCATCTCCCCACAATTGATTGGAGGCATGTTATTTAATCTGTTTCCTCCCCCTTTAAAATTGTATCTATCCCAAGGGTTGATATAAAGAGGAAAGGAAATGATCAGTTCACTGTCAGTATAAACCATGATTATTTCCCAGAACTGGAAAATAAGCCTGTATTGTTGCACATAAACCAAATACAGGAAAAGAAATGATGAAACCTCAACTTCTATGATAGATGGCAACAGAGTTCATAATCACCCCCTACATACCAGCAAGGCCACATTGATTGTGAAAATATCTAAATATTTTCACCAGTTGATAAAGAGCACTAAGCTGTGTCCCTTGAGCTCCCTTCTGTGCCATCCCAGCAGTGGTGGCCTCTCTGCAGGACTGCCTCCTTTCACCTCACTGAAGCAATAGTTAATACATTCACACCTGGCAGAGTGGTGGCTGGATGATGGGGGAGACACCAGGACCCTGCTGTGTCACTGGCCAGCATCCTTTCTAATTGTTTTTGGTGACTGAGACTGGGTAATTTATAAAGAAAAGAGGTTTAATTGACTCATAGTTCCACATGGCTGGAAGGCCTCACAATCATGGCAGAAGGCAAAGAGAAAACAAGGCACATCTTAGATGGTGGCAGGGGAGAGAGGGAGAGAAAGGGGAACTGCCAAACACTTTAAACCATCAGATCTCATGAGAACTCACTAACACAACAGCATGGGGGAAACCACACCCATGACCCAATCACTTCCCATCAGGTCCCTCCCTGGACATGTGGGGATAACAATTCGAGATAAGATTTGGGTAGGGACACAGAGCCAAACTGTATCAGTTCCCAAACAGGCCACAGAGCCAAACCATATCAGTGCTCAAACAGGCCGTGCACATAACTATTTTGAATATTTGTTTGTGTTGGAAAAAACTGTTTTGTGACATTCAGCAGTCTTAAGCACCAAAATAAAAGCTATGCTCTTGGGAACCGAGTGAGGGCTTGTGGAACCTGTGTGTGCATTAGGAAAGAGAACTAAGAGAAGAAGGGACTTCTTCCTCTGATTAGAAGCCCTCACCAGGAGATTTACCTTGAGGATAGAATGCAGGCTAAACTTTACCCTCCACTTGCCTCTCATCTGGACACCCTGGTGCAAAGCATGGCCTTATAGACAATTGTCCACTTCCCACCTTCATCCCCTGAATGCATACTGCAAAAGAGAAATGATATTAAGCTGCAAAATCTTTGTTAAGGAAATCCAACAAAGTTTTGGTTTTTCCCATGATATCCACGTGGTTCTTTTAAAACATAAAACTATAAGAATTTTCTAAATAATTGTATTACATTATTTTTTAAATTGTATTATAACTTCTTTTTTTTTTTGGAGACAGTGTCACTCTGACACTCACTCCAGGCTGGAGTGCAGTGTCGCAATCTCGGCTCACTGCAACCTCCACCTCCTGGATTCAAGCGATTCTCCTGCCTCTGCCTCCCGAGTAGCTGGGACTATAGGCCCATGCCACCACACCCAGCTAATTTTTTGTATTTTTAGTAGGGATGGGGTTTCACCATGTTGGCCAAAATGGTCTTGATCTCTTGACCTCATGATCCGCCTGCTTTGGCCTCCCAAAGTGCTGGGATTACAGGCATGAGCCACCGCACCCAGCCATATTATAACTTTTAAAACAATTTTACCATTTTGAGACACATCTCCTCCTATTTTGTTTAGTGTCTATTGCACTTTCTTTTTTAAAGTAATCCCAGTATTAGTCAATATTAACTTCACATTAGAATCACCTGGGAAGCTTTTATTTAAAAATACTGATGCCTGAGCCAAACCCCTAATCAATTAAATCAGAATGTCTGGAAGTGGAGCCCAAGCATCAGCATATATTTTAAAGCTCCCCAGAGTATCTAATGTGTGGCAAAAGTTTGAAACCACTGTCCTACAAATGCTAGAGTCATTTAGAAATGAGGCGGTGTATTGGGGGTACCAGTGTTTGTGCACATGTATGTGATATCTTTCTTCATATTCATATTTATTGTGAGTTAAGTATATATACAAAAGAGTCTACATAGCATATATGTATGCTTTAAAAAATAACAATAAAAGGCCGGGCATGGCAGCTCATGCTTGTAATCCCAGCACTTTGGGAGGCCAAGGCCGTTGGATCACCTGAGATCAGGAGTTAGAGACCAGCCTGACCAACTAGGTGAAACCCTGTCTCTACTAAAAATACAAAAATTAGCCAGGTGCAGTGGCAGGTGCCTGTAGTCCTAACTATTCAGGAGGCTGAGGCAGGAAAATTGCTTGAGCCTGGGAGGCAGAGGTTGCAGCCAGCCAAGATAGTGTCACTGCACTCCAGCCGAGGCAACGGAGCAAGACTCCATCTCAAAAAATAAAAATAAGAAAAAGAACACCAAAATGTTGTCCACTCAACCAAAGAACTAGAAAATGCAAGTATTTCTAAATAAAATATTGTTTGCTCTGCCTGTTTCAAATTTTTATGGCTGGACTCCTACTATAGGTATTCTGCTGAGACTGGGTATTTTGTGCTTAAAATATTGATGAGTTTTACATATTTTTCATTTAATCCTCACAACAACCCCATTAATAAAGTTTTGCAGATGGGGAAACTCAGGTTTGAAAGGTCAGTAGTTTGACAAGAGTCACTTTCTAACAAGTGGCAGAAGTAGAGTTAAAACACAGAAATGTCCCTCTCAAAAGCTTAGCCACTGAACTATACTGAAACTAACCACTGTACTGAACTTGCTGCAAAATCATGAAGAAGGAGATTGAGATCCAAGATGGCCAAATAGTAACAGCTCTGGATTGCAGTTCCCAGCAAAAATGCAGAGGGTGAGTGATCACCGCATTTCCAAACAAATTTTCACTGCCCATAGACCAGGAGATTCCTGGGCAGAAAAGAACCACAAGTCTCCAGCGTGGCTGTTTCAGCTGGTATAGACGGTCTCCACACAAAAACTCACACGAATCAGGGCGCTGTTTCAACTGGCATTTGGAACGCCTGGGAGACAGAGTTGTCCGTTCAAGTGAAAAAAAGGGGGAATGAAATAGGGAGCCAAGTGATCTGGATCGGCCAGTCCCACCCACACAAAGATCAGCAATCTGAAACACTCTGGATTGAGAGTTTCACAGAAAGCACAGCTGGACACAGGACAGTCCAGCTCTGTGGGGGGAAGTGTGCCTGCTGTTACCAAGGCAGTCCACCACTACCAGGGCAGTCCGCCATTACCAAGGCAGTCCACCATTACCGAGGCATTTCTAACTATACCCCTATAAACAAAACTGCAAGGAAGTTCACACAGCAGTTGGGCAGAGCCCACTGCAGCTCAGCAATGCCTCTGCTGGCAGACTGTGACTAGGCTATCTCCTCACTGGGCAGGGCAACTTTGAAAAAGGCAGCAGAATGACAGGAACTTATAAATAAAGCCTCACCTTCCCAAGACAAAGCACCTGGGGAAAAAAAGGTAGTTATGAGTTCTGCTGCAGCAGACTTAAATGTAACTGCTCAGCAGCTCTGAACAGAACAACGGAGCTCACAGCTCAGCACTTGAGCTCCTATAAGGGACAGACTGTCTCCTCAAGCAGCTTCCCAACTCCCATGTAACCAAAGAGACACCACATAAACAAGAGCTCAGGCTGACATCTGGCGGGTATCCTTCTGGGACAAAGATAACAGAACAAGAAACTGCCAGCAACCCTTACTGGTCTGCAGCCGAGGCAGGTGATCCCCAAGCATGCAGAGTCTGGAGTGGACCTCTAGCAGTCCTACAGCAGAGGGGCCTGACTGTTAGAAGGAAAGCTAAGAAACAGAAAGAAATAACTTCATCAGCAACAACAAGGATATCCACTCAGAGACCCCAACTGAAAGTCACCAACCAAAAAGACCACAGGTAAATAAACCAACAAAAATGGGAAGAACCCAGTGCAAAAAGGATGAAAATACCCAAAATCAGAACACCTCTCCTCCTCCACAAGATCACAACTCCTCACAAGCAAGGGAACAAGGCTGGATGGAGAATGAATCTGATGAATTGACAGAAGCAGGCTTCAGAAGGTGGGTAATAACAAACTTCTCTGAGCTAAAAGATCATGTTCTAATCCAATGCAAAGAAACTAAGAACCTTGAAAAAAGGTTTGACAAAATGCTAACGAGAATAAACAGCTTACAGCAGAAAACAAATGAATTGATGGAGCTAAAAACACAACAAAAGAACTTCACAAAGCATACACAAGTTTCAACAGCCGAATTGACCAAGCAGAAGAAAGGATATCAGAGATTGAAGATCAACTCAATGAAATAAAATGAGAAGGCAAGACTAGAGAAAAAAGAGTAAAAAGAAATGAACAAAGCCTCCAAGAAATATGGAATTATGTGAAAAGACCTAATCTATGTTTGATAGGTGTACCTGAATGTGACGGAGAGAATGAATCCAAGCTGGAAAACACTCTTCAGGATATTATCCAGAGGAACATCCCTAACCTAGAAAGGCAGGCCAACATTCAAGTCCAGGAAATACAGAGAACATCACAAAGATATTCCTCAAGAAGAGCAACCCCAAGGCACATAATCGTCAGATTCACCAGGGTTGAAATGAAGAAATAAATGCTAAGGGCAGCCAGAGAAAAAGGTCAGGTCACCCACAAAGGGAAGCCCATCAGACTCACAGCAGATCTCTCAGCAGAAACTCTACCAGCCAGAAGAGAGTAGGGGCCAATATTCAACATCCTTAAAGCAAAGAACTTTCAACCTAGAATGTCATATCCAGCCCAACTAAGCTTCATAAGTGAAGGAGAAATCAAATCCTTTATGAACAAACATTGGTCAGAGATTTCATAACCACCAGGTCTGCTTTACAAGAGCTCCTCAAAGAAGCACTAAACATAGAAAGGAACAACCAGTACCAGCCACTCCAAAAATGTACCAAGTGGTAAAGAGCATTGACACAATGAAGAAACTACTTAAACTAATGGGCAAAACAACCAGCTAGCATCAAAATGACAGGATCAAATTCACACATAAAAATATTAACCTCAAATGTAAATGAGCTAAATGACTCAGTCAAAAGACACAGACGGGTAAATTGGATAAAAAGTCTAAATGCATCAGTGTGCTGTATCTAGGAAACCCATCTCACCTGCAAGGACACACATAGGCTCAAAACAAAGGGATGGAGGAAGATGTGCCAAGCAAATGGAGAGCAAAAAAAAGGAGTTGCAATCCTAGTATCTGATAAAATAGACTTTAAGCCAACAAAGATCAAAAGAGACAAGCAGGGCATTACATAATGGTAAAAGGATCAATGCAACAAGAAGAGCTAATGATCCTAAATATATATGCACCCAATACAGGAGGACCCAGATACATAAAGCAAGTTTTTAATGACCTGCAAAGAGGCTTAGATTCCCACACAATAATAGTGGGAGACTTTAACACTCCACTGTCACTATTAGACAGATCAATGAGACAGAAAATTAACAAGCATATCCAGGACTTGAACTCAGATCTGGACCAAGCAAACCTAATAGACATTTACAGAACTCTCCATCCCAAATCCACAGAATATACATTCTTCTCAGCACCACATCACACCTATTCTAAAATTGACCAAATAATTGGAAGTAAATCACTCCTCAGCAAATGCAAAACAACAGAAATCATAACAGTCTCTCAGACCACAGTGCTATCAAATTAGAACTCAGAATTCAGAAACTAACTCAGAACTGCACAACTTCATGGAAACTGAACAACTGGCTCTTGAATGTTGACTGGACCAACAATGAAATGAAGGCAGAAGTAAAGATGTTCTTCAAAACCAATGAAAACAAAGATACAACATACCAAAATCTATGGGACACATTTAAAGCAGTGTCTAGAGGAAATTTTATAACAACAAATACCTACATGAGAAGCAAGGAAAGATCAACAATGGACACCCTACCGTCAAAATTGAAAGAGGTAGAGGAAAAAGATCAAAAAAACTCAAAAGCTAGCAGAAGACAAGAAACAACTAAGACCAGAGTAGAACTGAAGGAGACAGAGACACAAAAAAACCCTTCAAAAAATCAATAAATCCAGGAGTTGGTTTTTTGAAAAGATCAACAAAATAGACCGACCACTAGCCAGATTAATAAAAAAGAAAAGAGAGAAGAATCAAATAGACACAATAAAAAATGATAAAGGAGATATCACCACAGAATCCACAGAAATACAAACCACCATCAGAAATTAATACAAACAACTCTATGCACATAAACCAGCAAACCTGGAAGAAATGGATAAATTCCTGGACACTTGCACCCTCCCATATCTAAGCCAGGAAGAAGTCAAAACCCTTAATAGACCAATAACAAGGGCTGAAGTTGAGGCAGCAATTAATAGCCTACCCACCAAAAAAAGCCCAGGCCCAGATGGGTTCACAGCCAAATTCTACCAGACATACAAAGAGGAGCTGGTACCAGTCCTTCTGAAATTACTCCAAACAATCCAAAAAGATGGAATCCTTCCCAGATCATTTTATGAGACCAGTGTCATCCTGATACCAAAACCCAGCAGAGACTCAACAAGAAAAGAAAACTTCAGGCCAATATTCATGATTAACATAGATGCAAAAATCTTCAATAAAATACTGGCAAACCAATTGCAACACCACATAAAAAAGCTTATCCACCATGATCAAGTAGGCTTCATCCCGAGAATGCAATGCTTGTTCAACATACACAAGTCTATAAACGTAATTCACCACATAAACATGAACCAAAGACAAAACCCACATGATTATCTCAATAGATGAAGAGAAGGCCTTTGACAAAATTCATCAGACCTTTATGCTAAAAACTCTCAATAAACTAGGTATCAACAGAACGTATCTCAAAATAATAAAAGCTATTTATGACAAACCCACAGCCACTTTCATACTGAATGGGCAAAAACTGGAAGCATTCCCTTTGAAATCTGGCACCAGACAAGGATGCCCTCTCTCACCACTCCTATTCAATATAGTATTGGAGGTTCTAGCCAGAGCAATCAGGCAAGAAAAAGAAATAAAGGGTATTCAATTAGGAGAGGAGGAAGCCAAATTGCCTCTATTTGCAGACGACATGATTGTATGTTTAGACCGTATCATCTCAGCCCAAAATCTCCTGAAACTGATAAGCAACTTCAGCAAAGTCTCAGGATACAAAATCAATGTGTAGAAATCACAAACCTTCCTATACATCAATAACAGACTTAAAGACAGACAAATCAAGAGTGAACTGCCATTCACAATTGCCACAAAGAGAATAAAATACCTAGGAATACAACTAACAAAGGATGTAAAGGACCTCTTCAAGGAGAACTACAAACCACTGCTCAATGAAATAAGAGAGGACACAAACAGATGGAGAAACATTCCATGCTCATGGATAGGAAGAATCAATATCGTGAAAATGGCCACACTGCACAAAGTAATTTATAGATTCAATACTATCCCTAGCAAGCTACCAATGACCTTCTTCACAGAACTGGAAAAAACCACCTTAAACTTCATATGGAACCAAAAGAGAGCCTGCATAGTCAAGTGAATTCTAAGCAAAAAAGAACAAAGCTGGAGGCATCACGCTACCTGACTTCAAACTATACTACAAGGCTACAGTAATGAAAACAGAATGGTACTGGTACCAAAACAGAGATATAGACCAATGGAACAGAACAGAGGCCTCAAAGGCAATGCCACACATCTACAACCATCTAATCTTTGACAAACCTAACAAAGACAAGAAATGGGGAAAGGATTCCCTGTTTAATATGGTGTTTGGAAAACTGGCTAGCCATGTGCAGAAAGCAGAAACTGGACCCTTTCCTGACACCTTACACTAAAATTACCTCCAGATGGATTAAAGACTTAAACATAAGACCTAACACCATAAAACCCTAGAAGAAAACCTAGGCAAAACCATTCAAGACATAGGCATATGCAAGGACTTCATGACTAAAACACCAAAAGCATTGGTAACAAAAGCCAAAATAGACAAATGGGATCTAATTAAACTCCAGAACTTCTGGACAGTAAAAGAAACCATCATTAGAGTGAACCAGCAACCAACAGAATGGAAAAAAAATTTTGCAATCTACCCATCTGACAAAGGACTTATATCCAAAATCTACAAAGAACTAAAACAGATTTACAAGAAAAAAAAACAAACCCATTCAAAAGTTGGCGAAGGATATGAACAGACACTTTTCAAAAGAAGACATATGTGAGGGCAACAAACATATGAAAAAATGCTCATCATCACTGGTTATCAGAGAAATGCAAATCAAAACCACATTGAGATACCATCTCACGCCAGTTAGAATGGCGATCATTAAAAATTATGGAGACAACAGATGCTGGAGAGGATGTGGAGAAATAGGAACACTCTTACACTGTTGGTGGGAGTGTGAATTAGTTCATCCATTGTAGAAGACAGTGTGGCTATTCCTCAAGGACCTAGAAATAGAAATTCCATTTGACCCAGCAATCCCATTACTGGGCATATATCCAAAAGATTATAAATCGTTCTATTATAAGGACACATGCACATGTATGTTCATTGCAGCACTGTTTACAATAGCAAAGCCTTGGAGCCAACCCAAATGCCCATTGATGATAGACTGGACAGGGAAAATGTGGCACATATACACCATGGAATACTATGCAGCCATAAAAAACGATGAGTTCATGTTTTTTGTAGGGACATTGATGAACCTGGAAACCATAATTCTCAGCAAACTAACACAAGAACAGAAAATCAAACACTGCATGTTCTCACTCATAGGTGGGTGTTGAACAATAAGAACACATGGACATATGGAGGGGAGCATCACACACTGAGGTCTGTTGGGAGGGGACTAAGGGAGGGACAGTGGAAAGTAGGGAGTTGGGAAGGGATAACATGGGGAGAAATGCCAGATATAGGTGATGGGGATGGAGGCAGCAAACCACATTGCCAGGTATGTACACATGCAACAATCCTGCATGTTCTTCACATGTACCCCAGAACCTAAAATGCAATTAAAAAATAAATAAATATATATATATATATATGTATGTATGTATAAAATCAAGAAGAAGAAATAAGTCACTGCTTTGCAAAGTTAAGAGTTTAGGAACATAGGCCAGGCACGGTGTCTCACACCTGTAATCCCTGTACTTGGGGAGGCCGAGGTGAGTGGATCATGAGGTCAAGAGTTCTAGACCAGCCTGGCCAACATGGTGAAACGCTGTCTCTACTAAAAATACAAAAATTAGCCAAGCATGGCAGTGTATGCCCATAATTCCAGCTACTCAGGAGGCTGAGGCAGGAGAATTGCATGAACCTGAGAGGCAGAGATTGCAGTGAGCCAAGATTGTGCCACTGCACTCCAGCCTGGGCAACAGAGCAAGACTCTGTCTTGAAGAAACAAAAACAACAACAACAAAGAAAACAATAAAAAAAAAAAAAGTTTAGGAACACAATTCTACCTTTTCCCATTGCCCAAAGTCTGCTGTATTCACTGAAGTTGCCAGCCCAAGTCGTACAGTTCTGTGGAGTTTATTAGGAATTTTACATTTTCCTATAGAAAGGATTTGTTCAATTCCCCTGCCTGATGAGCATATGTAATGAATGTCCATTCTGATTTCTTTGAAACTATTGAATTCTAAAGTGCTAAACTGATGACTCTACAGATATATCTATTTTAAGATGGACATAAGATAGACATACAGTATGTGCTAGCAATTCCTGTGTTCTCTTTACCATATTAAATAATCTTTCACACAAGCAACTCTCAATAGTAATGTGTTGCTTTAAAGACTATTATGACTAATAGTTCCTTTTGTTTTTATACCTTTTGCATCCTTAATTTGGCTTTAATGATCAGTCATAATCTGCTATGAATTTTAGGTATAAACATTTGGATGAATGTGTACATCACATACATATATTTTCTATTCTTTTTTTAGTTTTGTTAAAAGTCACACTGTAGATCTTTAGATTGTTGTTTTGAATAGAAAGATCCCGGTGAGATTGGAGTGCTAAAGGAGACATTGCCTGGTGAATTACTCCCATTAAAGTTCTAATCTCCAGATGGTACCCACAGTGAGGGAGTGGAACCTGCTTTCAGAGGCTAACTCATGGAATCCAATAGATAAATCAGAATGAAAATTCGTTAGCATCCATTAGCCATGAGAAACTCAACAGTAAAAAGCCATGAGAAACTCAAGGCTAAAAAGGACTGGAGACTTGCATCACTGGACAATCAAATGGGAAACCACTCTTGAATGGAATTTTGCAGTAGGAACAATGGAACCAGGAAAGTGGGGAGCTCTTGGCTGACTCCCAGTAGAAGAGATCTGCCACTGGGACTAGTCATCTCCTCTAATGCTCAATACTTGCCTTAGCAGGCCAGGCATGGTGGCTCACGCCTGTAATCCCAGCACTTTGAGAGGCTGAGAATCACTCCTGAGGTCAGGAGTTTGAGACCAGACTGGCCAACATAGTGAAACACCGTCTCTACTAAAAATACAAAATTAGCTAAGCATGGCAGCACATACCTGTAATCCCAGCTACTCAGGAAGCTGAGGCAGGAGAATCACTTGAACCCAGGAGGCAGAGGTTGCAGTGAGCTGAGATCATTAGCTACTGCACTCTAGCCTAGGCAGCAAGATCAAAACTCTGTCTCAAAAAAGCAAACAAACAAGCAACAAAAAAACTTACCTTAGCATATCTTGGTTTAGGCTCTTTGAGCTTCCTTCTACTAAGCCTTAGCCTGGCCATCTTCAGGAAAACCTGTTCTTGTTTATCTATGCTCACATGTAATATGGCATTTAAAACCTGGATTTAGACTCAAACTTGGCTGCTTTCCGAGCTTCGTGATCTTAGTTAGATGCATAAATCCTCTAAGCCTAGGCTTCCTTATGCATAAAGCAAGAATAATACTCTCTTCCCTCAGGTGTGTGTGAGGATTCAATGAGATGGTAACTTTGATATGTTTAGAACAGTGCTCAGAATATAGAAGGTGCTTAAGATATGGTATCTACTGTTACTTTTAAATAACAATGTTTAAAGCACATATTAATCCCAGAACTTAAAGTAAAATAAAAATAATAAAAAAATAAATAAAAACACATATTATCTATGAATATATACTTAATATTGGCATCCAACTCTTATGTGGAAGGGAAAACAAAATGATGATACTGACTCCATGAAATAAACACCAGCGTTTAGAATACAGTTTGGTGCATAACTGGGAACCAACTATTTTTACTGAATGAGTAGTATTAATGAGAATGATTTTAACAAAAACAGCAAACAATATCACTGGTGTGCTGTGTGTGAGTGAGGATGGCTCAGGAATACAAGAAGGGAAAAGGATTTCAGAATCAATAAGTGCTTTTGTGAGCTATTTCACAAAAACGACATGAAAGAAAATATTTAGAGATAAAGAAAAGGTCAAACTAACCTGAAACCCAGTTTTATTGACAAAAATTTAAGTTACCTTTAGCATATTTCATCATCTCATAATCAGGACCATCAACAAATATTTACTGAGTGCCTGCTGCAGTCAGGGCACTGCTGCGTGGGCTGCAGTTATGGTCAGGTGATGGGAGAATGTCTTAGAAGAACAAAGTACCTTTCTTGGGTGACTAAATCTAACAGGGGAGACAGGCATAGCATAAAAATAACTCTATAGAAAAAAATCATTAAACAAAACTAGCCTACTAAAGTTTCCACTGTTTTTTGGAATGCACTTATATGACTTTAAATTTTTAAAATATTTTAAAACATTAATCTTAAAAGAGCGAACAACTCTGGTCGTCTTACTTTGGTTTTGGCCAGAACCTCACTAAAGGAAGATATTAGATTGGATGGTATGAAAATGTCAATATTCAACCACTTTTTACATCCAAAAAAACTCCAAAATTTCATGTGGTTCAAACTTGATTTCGGTAAGCCATTTTTGAAAGTTGGATACATATTGATATATGTGTAACATTTTCAGCCCATCTGCTCTGGACTCATGCTAATTCCTTCTGGGGCCTTTTCAGATTCAAGATACATTTTCAGGAAAAATGCACAATATTTAAACTGAGGGATAGAGAAATTAGCATGGAAAGTTCACCAGTGATATGAAAAATTTCACACAACACATGTCATAAAGAGCAAAAACCTAAGCACACATGATTGATCCACTCAGTAAACCATGTTAGTGCAGCAATATTATCCAACAATAAAATTTAAGCATAATTTTCCCTCTAAAGGACTCATTTTTCCCTAGGAAATTGTGCAAAATATGAACAACTATGAAATACAATTGTCACCCGAAATATTTAACTTGACAATAGATTAAAAATTATTTCAATGAAATATAATTTACAATGACTAAATTTTAATTTTAATGGTTGGTACCCATAAAAGTTGTCTAGTTTAATTAATGTCCCTTTTTCAGTGTTGCAGTGGGTCTTAAATTCATCCACGTTTTGCTTCATCTTTTTAAAACAACTTTAAATTCCCACACATTATATCTCTCCACAACTGTCAATCTAAATCATAGTTTTTAAGGATAAAGACATGTAATGTCCCATATGAACAGAAAGAGAAAAAATTAAAACAAACAAAAAATGTATTCCCTCTGTGTAAGATAAAGACACATTTATTATCATTGAAGAGTTGTTTGGCTAACTTTACAGTCCAAAAATTCCCCTAATTTGAAAGATTGTCATTATATATTAAAATCTCTGAAAACCTCCAGACCATGTATCAAGTCTTTGAAGATATCAACCATTGTGCCCATATGTATCCACAGCCTTATCTTGTTATCACTTTTTGAGACACAAATGTTCTTTCTATGACATGTGCTTTCATCCTGATGTGTGAGGCCTTGGTCTGATAACCTTCTTACATAGTCATCTTAATATTCAGTTATCCAAAGGAAAGTTAATAGAGTAGAAAAAAATTAAAACTTACCTTCTTTGGGAGCTACAGAATATAATTTGCAATCAAAAGTATTGCTATCAGATTTTGGATTTCAGACTCGGCGATTATTTCTCTGACTGCTTAGAACCTTAGAATCTACCAAAATAAAATCTATTAATCAAATATTTTTTTTGGACTAAGATTACACAGTTTGTTCAAGCATTGGTAGCATGTCTGGAAGAGTCATGTCTGCTTTCAGGAAAATTATGCTGTGTGAAAGAAAGCACAGAACGGTTGTCTCAAAACCATCAGTAATTCTAAAGGATGTCAAATGTGCACTTCACAGTGAGGGAAAATGTTGACCAATACTGTTGTTTGTGATGATACATCACATAATAGTGAAAATGTGGTATAGCAGCTTTCCATTCTGTGCACTAGAACTGAAAAACTGTACCTAGAAAGGATATTCTGAAAAATACTAATTATATGGACAAAGTCTTAGTATTTTTAATACAAAGAGCTCTTAAAAGCCTAATTTTAAATGGAACATGTGAACAGAAAAACTAATAAAAGATTTACAAAAGACAAAATAATAGAGGCCAGTAAACATAATTTTTAAAGGTCACTGTTAATTAGAGAATTACAAATTTTTAAAGCTGTGTGCTCTCAGGTTTTAAATATTTATTATGGTGACAATGTAAGAAATAGGCATTCTCAAACACTGCTGGTGGAAGTATAAAATATTACAACTTTCCTAGAGCAATATGATTTTATTCAAAATCTTAAAATATTCAAGGAAAAAAGGCTTTCTTTCACCCACAATTCAAAATAATGTAGTTTAAAACTATATTATTCCTAGGCCTATGTATAACAAGACATCTTCAAAATGTTGCCTTCTTATTCATGAATATGATGTAATTCTACTTATTTAGATCTTATTTAATATTTCTCAATAAAATATTTCCTCTAAGAAATTTTTCTACATCTTATGTTAGATTTATTTTCTAATGTTATTGTCTTTTTCCTGGTACAGTGAAATGACATTTACTTTTGTATATTAATTTTATATCCAGCCCTCTTGGTGAGCTCTCCTACAATTTCTAATAACTTTCCTGAAGATTCTTTGGCTTCTGGTTTTTATGTAAATGTGTATATCATCTGAAAAAAATTAGTTCATTTCTTCCTTTTCAATCCTTATACCTGATTCTATAGTTCTCTCAACTTTTGTCATATATGTTTTGAGGCAGCTTAATTGGGTATGTATACATGTTTAGAATTTCTTGGTGAATTGAAACTTTAACCTTATGATTTTCTCTACTACTACTAATATTTTTTTATCTAAACAGAAGCTTTATCTGATACTAATATAAATGCACCAGTTTTCCTTTGGTCACTCCCTGAGGAATTTTTCACCTTTTTATTTTCTGGTTTTGTGAATAAGCTTTAGACATGTTCACATGAAAAGCATACATCCAAATTTTTAAAATCTCATTTAATAGTTCCTTTCTTTCAACTGGCAAATTTAACCTATTTGTAGTTATTGTGATAGTGATATATCTATGTCTTTCTACTATTTTATTTTACTGTTTCACTTTGATTTAGGATTTCTATTTCTTTTTAATGCCTCCTAATTTTTAAAATTTCTGTATTGATAACTTCCCCCAGCAACTCAAGGATTGAGCCCAATCTCACATTCCTTGGCTTTCTCCCATGTTTTTATCAACCCCCTTAATGATGATACAATCTAGAATTTTAAATCTGAATAATATTAATAAAGTTTTCCTTTTTGTATTCTTTGGTATTTCTCATATTTTTATGCCAACAAACTTTATTAAGTCATTTGACCATCTTTACTTCAAAGCATCTCATGTGTGTGTGAAGGTGGAAAGTCTTGGGTACCAAAAAAGTCACAGTTGATTATTCCCTTCCCCATGAAATACCGTCTCCTGACAGTGCTTCATTTCCAGCTTTTGGCAGCCTGGCAACATTAGAAGACACTTTATCCACCCCGCCCCCGCTCTTTCTGTTTTCCACAATTGCCTACTGACAGACAACTCCGCACTGCCTGGACTTTGCCTCTGAGGACAGCCTTCTGAGCTGCAGCTGTGGGGGCAGCCACAAAGTGTCCCAGGGCAAAAGCAGAACTCCTAAAACTCTATTTGATCACCCTGCAGCCACAACAGAGGCCTCTTCCCCAAGCTGCAGCCACCACCCCAAAACACACACATACACACCAATACAAAACAATTCTTGCAGATTTTTTGGAATCTTGATGTTTTCCTTCTATAATTTTTTCAGATGTGATGGATGAAAACCAGTAGTCTCAGCTAGTTCTTTATAATATTAAAACACCATTTTTATTTTTTTAAATCCCTGAGTAAGGTTTTTAAGAAATAGGTTTGATATATTCATAGAATATTTCATACATATAGAATGTTATATATGATATATATGAGATAGATATATAGAGAGAGAGAATATGTCATATATTCTATGATATATTCATAGAAAACAATGTAACCATTAAATTACATTGTAGAGCCGGGCGCGGTGGCTCAAGCCTGTAATCCCAGCACTTTGGGAGGCCGAGGTGGGTGGATCACGAGGTCAAGAGATCGAGACCATCCTGGTCAACATGGTGAAATCCCGTCTCTACTAAAAATACAAAAAATTAGCTGGGCATGGTGGCGCGTGCCTGTAATCCCAGCTACTCAGGAGGCTGAGGCAGGAGAATTGCCTGAACCTAGGAGACGGAGGTTGCGGTGAGCCAAGATCACGCCATTGCACTCCAGCCTGGGTAACAAGAGTGAAACTCTGTCTCAAAAAAAAAAAAAATTACATTGTAGAAAAAATTTCAAATGATATGGGAAAATAATCTTGATATACTGATAAAGGGAAAAGTCATTTTACAAAACAGGATTACAACATGATTTAAGTTCTCATTATAGATATATATAAATACATGTTCACACACAAATCAATATTATAGAGTATATATTAAAAATGCCAAAACCAGGCTGGGCACAGTGGCTCACACCTGTAAGCTTAGCACTTTGGAAGATAGAGGTGGGCAGATCACTTGAGGTCAGGAGATCGAGACCAGCCTGGCCAACATGGTGAAACCCCATCTCTACTAAAAGTAGAGAAATTAGCCAAGCATGGTAATGGGTGCCTGTAATCTCAGCTATACAGGAGGCTGAGACAGGAGAATTGCTTGAACCCAGGATGTGGAGATTGCAGTGAGTTGAGATGGCACCACTGTACTCCAGCGTGGGCTACAGAGCAAGATTCTGTCTCAAAAAACAAAAAGCCAAAATTAGAATAAAGTGTGTGGTTCTGTTAACAGTATTTTACCAATGTCAATGTCCTTATTTTAATAATGTACTAGGCTTATGTAAGATGGTATCATTGGTGGGAGCTGAGTAAAAGTTACATGGCAACTCAGTATTGTTTTTGTAACTTCTTGTGAGTCTAATTTTATTTTAAAATAACATTTTTAAAAGTCTACATGGTAACAGACTTTGGGGAGAGGAGGGAGGCCTGCTTACCAGACATTCCTCCTTTATGACACTACTTGATTCCTTCTGGAGAGTAAGAGAATAAAAATTCCCCACTGTGAACAGACAGATTTGAGGGGATTCTAAATCAAGTCACTTTATTTCCAAGCCAATGCAACCACAGGGTCTATCACAGGCGGCTTCAGCAAGAATGTTCCTCTCATAGCCAAGGCATAGGGAGAGGACTCAATCTGGTCCAATCAGACCTTCTCTCCAGGGACTTTTATCTTGATTAGAGATGCAATGAAGGAAGGAAGGATGCTCGTGGCCAGATAGCTCTTGTTGCCCAAATTCCAGGATAATTTTAATTGACAAATTAAAATGTATTTATGTATTATGTACAACATGATTTTGAACTACATATACATTGTGAGATGGCTAAATAGAGCTAACATATGCATTATCTCAAATACTTATATTTTTAAGCAAGAACACTTAAAAATCTACTCTCTTAGTGGTTTTCAAGAATTCAATACAGTCACAATATAATTAACTATAGTCACCATGTTGTACAATAGATCTCTTGAATTTATTTCTCCTGCCTAACTGAAATTTTGTATGCTTTGACCAATGTCACCTCAACTCCTCCCTCCCCAGCCTTTGGTGAGCACTGTTCCACTCTCTGCTTCTATAAATTCAGCTTTTTTAGATTCCACATGTAAGTGAGAATTTGCAGTATTAGTCTTTCTGTGCCTGGCTTATTTCACTTAATGTCCTCCAAGTTCATTTTAACCTAGTCTTCCAATTGTTTATCATTCTATGATTTACTAAGTACCAGTCTGAAATATTCCCTTTTTGTTTGAGTTAGCCAAAGCCAGAAACTAAAAACCATAACTGAATAAATGATATCTTATCCATCCCCATTCAAAAACAAAGGTTTAGGTGAACTTGTCCTACTGTGAACTCCATTCAAGTTAGGGACAATGGGTGAATAGTTTGAATATTTGTCCCCTCCAAATCTCATGTTGACATGTCATCCCCAGTGTTGGAGGTGGGGCCTGGTGGGAGTCATTTAGGTCATGGGGAGATCTCTCATGAATGGGTCGGTGTCCTCCTCATGGTAATGATTCAGTTCTCACTCTATTCGTTCATGCAAAAGCTGGTTATTTAAAGGAGCCTGGCACCTCCTCCCCTCTCTCTTGCTCCCTCTCATGTGATCCGCCTGCTCCCTCTTCGCCTTCTGCCATGAGCAGAAGCTTCCTGAAGCCTCCCCAGAAGCCAAACAGATGCTGGCACCATGCTTGTACAGCCCACAGAATCCTGAGCCAGATACATCTCTTTTCTTTATAAACTAGCTAGCCTCAGGCATTCCTTTATAGCAATGCAAAACACACTAATGCAGTTGGTCACAGACTCTTGTTTCTTTGAGTGAAAGCTCAAATTTAAAAATTTCTCAACTTCACAAAAATTTAGTAGCAGATTCTTCTTATTTGTTTCTCTTGGGTCTCTAAACTGATAACTTTACCAAGAACTTTTGACTCCCAGATCAATTTTGCTAGCCAGACAAGTTTTATGATTATCCATTTTGCCTCAAGAAAATTCTCTATCAACACTAAAACACTTAAAACTTTTGAAAATTCCCTGAAATTTTACGTGAGCAAATGGAGCTTTTTTTTTTTTTTTTTTTTTTTTAACAAATCAGAAAAGTTAATCACAGGTAAGACCATAGACTTTGGAATCAGAGAGACCAGATTTGAAGCCCATCTTCACTGCGTGCTGGGATTCAGAGCTTGTGTAACTTATCTGATCTCTTTGTGCTTCTCTTTCCAATTATCTTATCAATCCAATTATCTTGTGGATGATTCGGAGTACAAAATAGGAGTCTCTGTACTGCTCCTGAAACTGTCAGCACTGAGCAGACACTTATCAAACCCTTAGCTATGCATCAGACAGAAGAAGGATAGGAGGAGAAAAAGAAGGAGAAGGAGACAGAGAAAAGAAGGAGGAAGAAGAAGAAGGAGAGGACTGGGCATGCTGGCTCACACCTGTAATCCCAGCACTTTGGGAGGCCAAGGCAGGTGGATCGTTTGAGGTCAGGCGTTCAAGACTAATCTGGCCAACATGGTGAAACTTCATCTCTACTAAAAATATGAAAAGTAACCAAGTGTGGTGGCACACACCTGTAATCCCAGCTACTCAGGAGGCTGAGGGAGGGGAATTGCTTGAATCTGGGAGGTGGAGTCAAGATCACACCACTGTACTCCAGCCTGGGCAACAAGACTGAAATTCTGTCTCAAAAAAAAAAAAAATACAAAACTTAGCCAGGTATGGTGGCACACACCTGTAATCCCAGCTACTCAGGAGGCTGAGGCATGGTAATCATTTGAATCTGGGAGGTGGAGGCTACAGTGAGCCAAGATCATGCCACTGCACTCCAGCCTGGCTGGCAGAGTGAGACTCCATCTCAAAAAAACAGAAGAAGAAGGAGTGGATAAAGGAGGAGGAGGAGAATGAAGGAGAAGGAGAAAAGAAAGAAGAAGAAGGAGAAGGGACGAAGGGAAGAGAAGGAGGAAGAGGGAGGAGAGGGAGGAAGAGAAAGAGAAGGAAAAAAAGGAGGAATGAGAAAAAGAGAAGAAGGGGAAGGAGAAGAAGAAAAAGTCGAAGAAAATGATGTTCTTCCCTCTCCCATAAAGACAAAGGAACTTAAAATGCTTTAAGTTTTTAAATTGTGTCATATACATTATCTTTGTTATCATCACAGCAGACACATGAAACAGATAAAGCAAGTATTCTTTTTCTTGCTGTAGTAAGAAGAAACTGAGGCATCATGCCACGTTAGAGGCAGAGTCAGGCCCAAAACCCAAGTTTCCACCCAGCCTCTGTAATTCTCTCTGACTGGTTCACATTTTTTAGAACGTTGGTAGGTGACACCTACAACTGTCCAGTGTAGAAATATTTCTCTTCTGTGCCAAAAATCAGGATAACTGCAACTCGTACTATAGCCAGAACAATATCTTTGGCTATGCATGCAAAAAAATTAGGACATTTTATTGATACATAATAGTTGTACATATTTTTGGAATACGATCAATTATACAGTTCAAAATAGCTAGATAAAAAAGAATGTTTCCAATATAAAAATAGAAGTTTTTGAAATATGTGGATGAAAGTAATGGATACTAAAATCATTTTATTGTTTAGTCATAAAATAATGACAGCTATACATAGAATACTGTCAGATTACTATGGTTTTACCTAATGAACATAAGCTGCAATGTTACTCAATAGAGACTATATATTATATAATTTACCATTCTGAGCTGCACAAACTATCAAATCAGCACAGTCATTTGCTTGTGTGACAGTAACATGCCAGGACTCTGTGCCAATAACCCCCAGTAACAGCCCAGAGCCTGGTAGACTTGCTGGGTGGCTAGACCCAGAAAAGAGATAACAATTACTACAACTTGGTGCTCAGGAAACCACATCCATAAGAAAGTAGGAGAGTACCACATCAAGGGAACACCTCATGGGACAAAAGAATATGAACAACAGCCTTCAGCCCTAGACCTTCCCTCTGACAGAGACTACCCAAATAAGAAGGAACCAGAAAATCAAAACTGGTAATATGACAAACAAGGCTCTTTAACACCAAAAAAAATTATACTATGTCACCAACAATGGATCCAAACCAAGAAGAAATCTCTGATTTACCTGAAAAATAATTCAGAAGGTTAGAATTAAGCTAATCAAAGGTACCAGAGAAAGGCAAAACCCAGGGCAAGAAAATCCAAAAAATAATAGAAGAAGTGAATGGAGAAATATTCAAGGAAATAGATAGCATAAAGAAAAAACAATGAAAACTTCAGGAAACATTGGACACACTTAGAGAAATGCAAAACACTCTGGAAAGTCTCAGCAATAGAAGTGAAGAGGCAAAAGAAAGAAATCCAGAGCTCAAAGACAAAGTCTTCAAATTAACCCAATCCAACAAAGACAAAGGAAAAAGAATAGAAAAATATTAACAAAGCCTCCAACAAATCTTAGATTATGTTGAATGACCAAACCTAAGAATAATTGGTGTTCCTGAGGAATAAGTGAAATCTGAAAGTTTGGAAAACATATTTGGGAAAATAATCAAGAAAAACTTCCCCAGTCTTGCTACGGACCTAGATGTACAAATACAAGAAGCACAAAGAAGAACAACTGGGAAATTCATCACAAAAAGATTATCACATAGGCACATTGTTATCAGGTTATCTAAAGTTAAGACAAAGGAAGGAATCTGAAGAGCCGTGAGACAAAAGCACCAGGTAATCTATAAAGGAAAACTTCTCAGATTAACAGCATATTTCTCAGCAGAAATCCTACAAGCTAGAACGGATTGGGGCCTTATCTTTAGCCTCCTCAAACAAAACAACTATCAGCCAAGAATTTTATATCCAGTGAAACTAAGCATCATATATGAAGGAAAAATATAGTCTTTTCCAGACAATAAATGATGAGAGAATTTGCCACTACCAAGCCACCACTACAAGAACTACTAAAAGGAGCTCTAAATCTTGAAACAATTCCTGGAAACACACCAAAACAGAACCTCTTTAAAGCATAACACAGGACCTATAAAAGAAAAATACAATTTAAAAAGCAAAAACGAAGAATGAAAAACCAAGGCACACAGGCAATAAAAACCATAATAAATGCAATGGTACCTCACATTTCAATACTAACATTGAATGTAAATGGCCTAAATGCGCCACTTAAAAGATTCAGAACTGCAGAATGGATAAGAATTGACCAACCAATTATGCTGCCTTCAAGAGACTTACCTAACACATAAGGACTCACATAAACTTAAAGTAAAGGGATGGAAAAGGACATTTCGTGCTGCAGATGGACACCAAAAGCAAGTAGGGGTAGCTATTCTTATATCAGACAAAACAAACTTTAATGCAATAGCTGTTTTAAAAAGTCAAAGAGGAACATTACATAATGGCAAAAGACCGTGTCCAACAGGAAAACATCACAATACTAAACATATATGCATCTAACACTGGAGCTCCCAAATTTATAAATAATTACTAATAGACATAAGAAATGAGATAGACGCACAAAATAATAGTGGGAGACTTCAACACTCCACTGAAAGCACTAGACAGGTCATCAAGTTGGAAAGTCAACAAAGAAACAATGGATTTAAACTACACCTTGGAACACATGGACTTAACAGGTATATACAGAACATTCCATTCAACAACCACAAAATACACATTCTATTCAACAGTGTATGGAACTTTCTCCAAAACGGACCATATGATAGACCACAAAATGAGGCTCAATAAATTTAAGAAAATTGAAATTATATCAAGCACTCTCTCAGACCACAGTGGAATAAAACTGGAAACTGACTCCAAAAGGAACCTTGAAAACCATGCAAAGACAAGAAAATTAAATAATCTTCTCCTAAATGATCATTGGGTCAAAAACAAAATCAAGATGGAAATTTAAAAATTCTTTGAACTGAACAACAATAGTGACAAAACCTATCAAAACCTCTGGGATACAGCAAAGGCAGTGTCAAGAGGAAAGTTCCTATCCCTAAACACCCACATCAAAAAGACCTAAAGAGCACAAACTGACATTCTAAGATCACACCTCAAGGAATTAGAGGAACAAGAACAAACCAAACCCAAACCCAGCAGAAGAAAGGAAATAACTAAGATCAGAGTAGAACCAAATGAAATTGAAACAAACTAACAAAAAAAAATACAAAAGACAAATGAAACAAAAAGCTGGTTATTTGAGAAGATAAATAAAATTGATAGACCATTAGCAAGATTAACCAAGAAAATAAGACAGAAGTTCCAAATAACCTTCAAATTCAATAAGAAATGAAACAGAATGTATTACAACTGACACCACAGAAATTCAAAAGATCATTCAAGGCTACTATGAACGCATTTACACACATAAACAAGAAAACCTAGAAGAGTTGGATAAATTCCTGAAAATATAAAACCACCCTAGCTTAAATCAGGAAGAATTAGATACCCCGAACAGACCAATAACAAGCAGCAAGATTGAAATGGTAATTTTAAAATTACCAACAAAAACAAGTCCAGGACCCAGACAGATTCACAGCAGAATTTTACCAGACATTCAAAGAAGAATTGGTGCAATCCTATTGACACTATTCCACAAGATAGAGAAAGAAGGAACCATCCCTAATTCATTCCATGAAGCCAGCATCACCCTAATACCAAAACCAGGAAAGGACATAACCAAAAAAGAAAACTACAGACCAATATCCCTGATGAACATAGATGCTAAAATCCTTAACAAAATGCTAGCTAACTGAATCCAACAACATATCAAAAAGATAATTCATCATGATCAAGTGGGTTTCATACCAGGGATGCAGGGATGGTTTAACATACATGAATCAATAAATGTCATACACCACATAAACAGAATTAAAAAAAAAATCACATACTCATCTCAATAGATGCAGAAAAGGCATTTTACAAAATCTAGTATCCCTTTATGATTAAAACTCTCAACAAAATCGTCATACAAGGGACATACCTCAATGTAATAAGAGCCGTCTATGACAAACCCACAGCCAACATAATACATTTTCACTACTTCTCTTCAACATACTAATGGAAGTCCTATCCAGAGCAATCAGACCAGAGGAAAAAAAAATAAAGGGCATCTAAATCAGTAAGAAGGAAGTGAAATTGCCACTGTTTACTGACAATATGATTGTTTACCTCAAAAGCCCTAAAGAATCCTCCAGAAATCTCCTAGAACTGATAAAATAATTCAGCAGTTTCCAGGTACAAGATTCATGTACACAAATCAGTAGCTCTTCTATGCACCAACAGTGACCAAGCTGAGAATCAAATCAAGAACTCAACCTCTTTTACAATAGCTACAAAAAATAAAATAAAAATACTTAGGAATATACCTAACCAAGAAGGTAAAAGACCGCTACAAGGAAAACCACAAAACACTGCCAAAAGAAATCATAGATGACACAAACAAACAAAATACATCCCATGCTCATGCATGAGTAGGTCCAATATTGTGAAAATTACCATACTACCAAAAGCTATCTACAAATTCAATGCAATCCCTGTTAAGATACCACCATCATTCTTCACAGAATTTAAAAAAAGCAATTCTAAAATTCATATGGAACCCAAAAAAAGCCTCCATAGCCAAAGCAAGACTAAGCAAAAAGAACAAATCTGGAGGCATCAACTACCAGATTTCAAACTATACTATAAGGCCATAGTCACCAAAACATCAGGGCATAAAAATAGGCACATAGACCAATGGAACAGAATAGAGAACCCAGAAATAAACCCAAATACTTACAGTCAACTGATCTTTGACAAAGCAAACAAAAACATAAAGTGGGAAAAGGACACTACCTTTTCAACAAATGGTGCTGGGATAATTGTCTAGTCACATATAGGAGAATGAAACTGGATTCTCATTTCTCACCTTATACAAAAATCAACGCAAGATGAATTAAGGACTTTCATACCTGAAACTATAAAAATTCTAGAAGATAACATTGGAAAAACCCTTCTAGACATTGGCTTAGGCAAGGATTTCATGACCAAGAACCCAAAAGGAAATGCAATAAAAACAAAGATAAATGGGACCTAATTAAACTAAAGAGCTTTTGCACAGCAAAAGGAACAGTCAGCAGAGTAAAAAGACAACCCACAGAGTGAGAGAAAATCCTCACAATCTATACATCTGACAAAAGGCTGATATCCAAAATCTACAGTGAACTCAAACAAATCAGCAAGAAAAAACAATCCCATCAGAAAATGGGTAAGGACATGAATAGACAATTCTCAGAGGGAGATATACAAATGACCAACAAGCACATGAAAAAAATGCTCAGCATCACTAATGATCAGAGAAATGCAAATCAAAGCCACAATGCCATACCACCTTATGCCTGCAAGAATGGCCACAATCAAAAAATCAAAAAACAGGAGATGTTGGCATGGATGTGGTGATCAGGAAACACTTCTACACTGCTGGTGGGAATATAAGCAAGTACAACCCGCTATAGAAACCAGTGTGGAGATTTTTTAAAGAACCAAAAGTAGAACTACCATTTGATCCAGCAATCCCAATACTGGGTATCTACCCAATGGAAAAGAAGTCATTATACAAAAATGATACTTGCACACGCATGTTTATAGCAGCACAATTCACAACTGCAAAATCATGAAACCAGCCCAATCAACCAAAGTGACTTTTGTATTTAAAAGCACTTTGCAGCGGGGCACAGTGGCTCACACCTGTAATCCCAGCACTTTGGGAGACCGAGTTGGGTGGATCACCTGAGGTCAGGCATTTGAGACCAGCCTGGCCAACATGGTGAAACCCCATCTCTACTAAAAATACAAAAATTAGCTGGGCGTGGGTGGTGTGCATCTGTAAGTCCAGCTACTCAGGAGGCTGAGGTAGGAGAATCGCTTGAACCTGGGAGGTGGAGGTTGCAGTAAGCCGAGATCACACCATTTCACTCCAGCCTGGGCGACTGAATGAGCTCTGTCTCAAAAAAAAAAAAAAAAAAAAAAAAAAAAACACTTTGCAAATTTCCACGCAAATGTTCGGTATTAGTAATAAGACACTGAATGGTAGAAAGTTCTTACTCTGTTCTCAAACTCCTAGATCACGCAAAGGGTTCTGCAAGGCTGAGGTTGTTTTATTCATCACTCTATCATCAAAATCTATCATCATGTCTGGCATACAGAATACTCTCAACAAATACTTATTATGTTGGTGTGTTATTTTTGGAAACCACATAGTCAGAATGAAAGAGGAAATCTTATTTCCATAATTCACAGGATTGGATAATTCTCTCATGATTTTTCTTTTGATTTTCACAAAACATCTCTATGATGGCTTTCATGTCATCGATTTAAATTAGGTAGGAGGAAAACAAGGTGGTGGACTGAACCACTTCTTCCCAAATCCACAACCCTAAAAATGACAAGAAAGAAAATGATCAAGTTCAGTTCAGCGGCATTCTGGAAAAATTCTTTGACCTGATCTTCAAGCTCACTAACTTACCACTCACCTGTTCCATTAGTCTGTTATTCATCTCATCTACTAATTTTTTTCTGTTTCTTAACATCAAATTTGTGTTTTCTAAGTCTCTACTTGTTTCTCTCTTATAGATGTAGTATCACTAACATCTCCCTGAGGTGTTTATAGGTTTTTAACCATACCTATTCTAAGATCTGTTTTTATTTTTTAATTAACTCTGTATTTTTTTATGTTTGTTGATTTGAAACTTTTTTTCTTTGGTGATAATTCCCCTTCTCTCTCCTCCTAAGATGCTTAGCCTTGCTCTGTCACCCAGGCTGGAGTACAGTAGCAAGATCACTGTAGTCTCTACCTGCCAGGCTCAAGCCATCCTTCCACCTCAGCCTCCCAAGTAGCAGGAGCTACAGGTGCACACCACAACACCCGCTAATTTTTTCTTATTTTTTGTAGAGATGGAGTCTCGCCATGTTACCCAGATGGTCTTGAATCTTGGGCTCCAGTGATCCTCCCACCTTGGCCTCACAAAGTGCTAGGATTACAAGCGTAAACCACTGTACCTGACCACATGCTTATCTTTTCTTTTGAGCTTGCTCATTAGCTTGTCTGTGAACACTATTTATGAAACCCTGTCGGTAGAGATGTGAGGAAGATGGGATGCGTTGCCATAGAGTGACGTCACTACTAACTTTGGGGTATGGTGTTCTCAATTACTCTTTGGTGATGCCGGCCTGCCAGGGCACTTCATGCCTGTCCAAACCAATTCCCCGGATTCAGTGTCCCCTGCAGGATGGCAGTCTTGCTCCTTGCCATGTACCGCTGTCTGTCTCTTCTTGAAGCTGTCCTTCCACCAGTCCTGCTCTCCACTGTCCACTCAGTCCCACTTCTAACTAGAGGCCCTTCTGGAAGAGCTGCCTCCTTTCTAATGCCCCTCCCTGTGCACTTAGTGGGTAGTATTTCTCTCGTACAAGTTCATCTCGTAACATCTGTTTGGCATGTCAGGGCTTTCTTTTATTTCTTGGACTGTCAAGTGTACCCCTCTTATTCTAGTCTGATTATTGCTTTTTTTAATTTCCTTTTTAGACCAGATCCAAAAATTCTAATATTTGAAAATATGAGTGCCTGAAAGAAAGAATAGAATGGAAGAAAGGTGATACTCAGAGCAATAATAAAGAAATACTCCAGAATAAACAAAAACCCTCAGATTGAAAAGACAAAAGATGAATAAAAAATGAATCACACAAAGCAGTACTGTAAAAATTTCAGAACACTAAATATAAAGAGAAAATCTGAAGGTCTTGCAGAGAAAGAGATAAAATAAAAATCAATTATCAACTAAGAAAACAAAATGAGATCATTAGACTTTTCTTCAGTAACTCTGAAGCAAAGATGACAGTGAAACAGACATCTCAAAGGTTGTATTAGGCCATTCTTGAACTGCTATAAAACATATCTGAGGCTGAGTAATTTATCAAGAAAAGAGGTTTAATTGGCTTACAGTTCTGCAGGCTATACAGGAGTCATGGCACCTGCATCTGCTAAGTTTCTGGTGAGGCCTCAGGGAGCTTTTACTCATGGAGGAAGGTGAAGCAGGAGCAGGCACATCACTTGGCAAAAGCAGAAAGAAGAGAGAGAGAGGAGGTGCCACTCACTTTTAAACAACCAGATCTCATGAGAATTCACTCACTATCGCAAGGACAGCACCAAGCCATGAGGGATCCGCCCCCATGACCCAAATACTTACCATTAGGCCCAACCTCCAACACTGGTGACTACATTTCAACATCAGATTTGGGAGGGACAAATACCCGAACCATATCAAAGGTCAAAATACAAATATTTCTAAGCCCAGCCAAAGTGTAAGAGCAAATAAACACATTATCACACTTATAACATTGTTAATCACAAACTTATGTAAAACATTGCTGGAGATGTTCAATGGGGGAAAAGATTAATCTAAGACACAGAAAGGAGATCAAAACAATGGTGACTACTAGAATAAGAATAAACTTGGATCAACAGAATGCAATTGAGAATTCAGAAACAAACTTCAGAAATGTATAGTCAGTTGATATTGACAAGGGTAACAAGAAAATTCAATGGAAAAAAGAAGAGTCTCCTCAATAAATTGTGCTGGAGTAACTGGATAGCCGCAGGCAAAAGAAAGAAGTTGGACACCTACCTCACACTATACAAATATTAACTCAAAACAGTTCAATGACCTAAATGGAAAAGCTAAAGTTATAAAAGTCTTAATCCAGGCACAGTGTCACATGCCTGTAGCCCCAGCTACTTAGGAGGCTGAGATGGGATGATCACTTAAACCCAGGAGTTTAAGCTCCACCTGGGCAACATAACAAGATGAGAAAGAAAGAAGAGAGGAAAGAAGGCAGGAAGGCAGGAAGGCAGGAAGGCAGGAAGAGAATGAAAGAAAGGAAAGGAAGGAAGGAAGGAAGAAAAAAGGGAGAAAGGGGGAAGGAGGAGGGGAGGAAGGAAGGAAGGAAGGAAGGAAGGGAGGAAGGGAGGGAGGGAGGGAGGGAGGGCAGGGAAGAAAGGAAAGAAAGAAAGAAAAGAAGAAAGATAGAAGGAAAGAAAGAAAGAGAAAGACAGAAAGAGAAAGTAAGAAAGATAGAAGAAAGAGAGAAATCAGGCAGAGACATAAATCTTCATGACATTGGATTAGGCAATTGTTTCTTAGCTATGACATCAAAAGTACAAACAACAAAATAAAGAATAATGATAATTTAGACTTCATCAAAATCAAAACTTTTGGCTTCACAGGTTGTTATTAAGAAAATGAAAGACAACAGAATAGTAGAAAATACGTTCAAATCACATGTCTGATAAAATATTTGCATCTAGAAGGTATAAAGAGCTCTTACGATGTAATAATAAAAAGACAAATAATGGAAGATTTAAAATGGGCAAAAGATATGAATAGATATATTTCCAAAGAAGATGTACAAATGGTCAGTAAGCACATGAAAAGATGGTCGACATTATTAGTCATTAGAGACATGCAACTCAGAATCACGTGAAATACCCCTTCACACCCATTAGGATGGCTCCAAATAGTAACAAATGTTGATAACAATGTGGAGACATTAAATCCTCATGCATTGGTGATGAGAATTTTAATGTGGCAGCTGCCTTGGAAAAAAGTTTTGCAATGTCTCAAAAAATTAAACATAGAGTTACTATGTGACTTAACAATTCCACTCCTAGGTATATAACCAAGAGAAATAAAAGCATACATTCAACTCAAGAACTTGTATACAATATTTTTAGCATTATTACTCATAATAACCAAAAAGTAGAAACTCTAGTATTTACCAATAACAAATAGATTTTTTTAAATATATTATATTCATAGAATGGAATATTATTCCCCCCAAAGCAAGGACTGAAGCGCTGCAATATGGATGAACTTTGAAAACATTTTGCTAAATGAGAGCAGCCAGTCACAAAAGGCAGCATATTATATGATTCCATTTATATGAAATTTCTAGAATAGGCAAATACATAAAGACAAAAAGGAGATTACTGGTGGCTTAAAGGTAGGGAAAGTTGCAGGAGGGAAAGGATGAGTTTCTTTTAGAGATGACAAATCTAAAATTAAATTATGTTGATGGTTACTAACTTTGTGAATATACTTTTAAGAACATGAAAATGCACACTTTGACTTAGTTAGTTGTATGCAGTGTAAATTGTATCTCCGTAATGGTGTGGTTTTAAATTAGTTTTTAGCCGGGTATGGTAGGTCACACCTGTAATACCAGCACTTTGGGAGGCCAAGGTACGTGGCTGGCTTCAGCACAGGAGTTCAAGATCAACCTGGGCAACATGATGAAACCTCATCTCTACAACAACAACAACAACAAATACAAAAATATAAAAATTAGCCGGGCATAGTGGCACATTTCTGTATTCTCAGTTTCTCAGGAGGCTGAGATGGGAGAATCACCTGAGGCCAGGGAGTCAAGGCTGCAGTGAGCCATGATCACACCACTGCACTCCAGCCTGGGTAACAGAGCGAGACCCTGTCTCAAAAATAAATAAATAAAAAGAAATAAATTAGTTTTTAAAAAATTAATCTTCAAAATCATTTTATAAACAATATGTAGGCCTGGCGCAGTGGCTCATGTCTGTAATCCCAGAACTTTGGGAGGCTGAAGCGGGTGGATCACCTGAGGTCAAGAGTTTGAGACCAGCCTGGCCAACATGGTGAAATCTCATCTCTAAAAAAATAAAAAATAAATAGAAAACAATATGTAGGTAGTGTTATAATTGGATTATGTTGAACATGATGTTAATAAACCAAGAACAAGGGGTTAAAAAAAAAAAAGTTAGCACCACACCACTAAAGCAGTACTCAGAAAAAAATTCAGAGCCTTAAATATATTCATTAGAAAACCAAAAAGGCTAAAAATACATGAAATAAACTTTCAACTCAAGAAATTAAAGAACAACAAAATAAGCCTCCCCCAAAAAGCATAACAAAGAAATGAATAAATAGGAATGCGGAAAATTTGAAAGGACACCTAAATGAAAAATTCAAAACTTGTTGATCAATTAAACTTAAAGCTATTCGTCGAAAAGAGCAGTAAAATAGGCATAAACATAGCAGGGGCACTCTCAATGACTTGTGTTTTCTGTCCTCTCCCTCAACACTCTCCCCAAGTATTATGTTCATTCAAGGTTCCCCTCCCTCAACTATACAAAACTGCTCCCAGAGAGGAGCCTCCCCGTTTCCTTTTGCCACTATCTCTGAGGCTCAGTGGAGACCAATTCAGCCACTGTGAGAATTCTCCAACACAACAGTATCTTTTGTTTGTTTTCTCTTAATATGGTAAGAACATGTAACATGAGATCTACCCACTTAAGTTTTTAAGTGCACCGTACATTGTCAGCTCTAGGTAGAATATTATACAGAAAATCTCTGAGCTTATTCATCTTGTTTGAGTAGAATATTATGCTCATTTCACAGCAACTGCCCTGTTTCCCCTTGCCTCCAGCGCCTGAAGCCACCATTTCTCTCTTTGATTCTATGAACGTGACTATTTCAGATACCTCATATAAGTGGAATCTTGCAGTATTTGTCTTTCTGTGACTGGCTTATTTCATTTAGCTTAATGTCCTCAAGGTCCATCAGTGTCGTGCCATATTGCAAAATTCCCTTCTTTTTCAAGGCTGCATAATACTCCATTGTATGTATATACCATATTTCATATCGTGGCCACTGTGAATCGTGCTGCTATAAACTTAGAAGTGCAGATATCTCTTACTACCATCTAACCCAGCCTTCCCACTTCAGGATTTGTATCCAAAGAATTGAAGCCAAGATCACAATATCTTGATGATTGTGAAAGGACACAAAGAGGTAGAGGCAAATATGGTCATGGGGACAGTGGGTGTCATGGAGGATTCCCTTATTGTGGAGCCTGCTCCTCCCAAAATTCTGAGGGTGAAGCAACAGCTACCCCGGTAATTTCTGGTGTTGACACAGTCATGAACAATCATTTGCTGAACTTCAAGAAAGAGTCTTACAAAAAGTACAGTGATTATATAAAATTCATCAAAGAGAGTCTCAAGAAAACCAAAGCATAAAGAGTAAAACCTTTATAACCAGAGCTGCAGAACAAATCAAGCATATAAGCACATGATACTAAGAATACTTATATTAACAATTGGTAGCACTTAACGTACAACAGATACAATTTAAGTTCTTCACTTATATTAAGCCATTTAAGTGTCATAATATTGTAAAGCAGGTACTGTTATTGGCTCCATTTTCCAAATAAGGACATGGGGCAGAGCAGTAGTTAATTTACTCTAGTTTACAATGCTAGTATGTATGGAGTCAAGTATGGAGTCAAGATTGACACACAAGCCCTCTAGCTCCAGAATCTATGTGCTTAGCCACTATAAATAACCCCAGTAATCGAAATAACAACAAACATGAAAAAAGTACAGATGGCAGGATATTTTGACTCAATAAATGATTTATTTGGCAGGGCTCATGCCTGTAATCCCAGCACTTTGGGAGGCCGAGGCAGGTGGATCATGAGGTCAGGAGATCAAGATCATCCTGGCCAACATGGTGAAACCTCGTCTCTACTAAAAATACAAAAATTAGCTGGGTGTGGTGATGCGTGCCTGTAATGCCAGCTATTCAGGAGGCTGAGGCAGGAAAATTGCTTGAACCCAGGAGGCAGAGGTTGCAGTGAGCCAAGATCATGCCACTGAACTCCCATCTGATGACAGAGCAAGACTACATCTCAAAAAAAAAAAAAAAGATTTATTTATGTATGTCTTTTAAAAGGAAAAATATTCACAAATATGGCTAACTACTATAAATTGATTTCATGCCATCATAACTGGTATTGCTTTTCCTCATTCACAGAACATCAAGATTTAGACAAATGAATTGCTATAACCTTGAGTTCTATACATTTATTTTGACATTTATTTTTAACAGAGGCTTTTAAAAAATTACGTACATCATCCAAAATAAAACATCAACTTTTAAAATGGATGATTTAAAATGATGAAAAACACAGAGATTTTGAAAAAAATAAGGGTAGACCAGGTAAAAATTGGTAGCAAGAATTGTAAAACCTAAATAATATGGTTGAATTTCTAAAAACAATATGAATTTCAATATTAGCACAAGAATAGATAAATATACCAGTTAACCATAGAATAAGTTAGAAAGCTAGTCAAAATCCAGCTCCTTAAAAAAATGCACAGGGTCCAAAGAGTTTTATAGGTAAATTCTACAACATTCTCAAGAGACAGATGCTATAAATATAAACAGGTATCTCCTAGTTCTGGGGTCAGGAAGCTACAGCATAGATTGAAACACACTCAGTCACCTGCATACAGCCTATCACTGCTGTACCGCTACAAGGGCAGAGTTGAGTGGTTGTGACGGATCCGTTTACCCTAAAATACTTACTAGCTACTTCTTAACAGAAGTCTGCCAACGCCTGTCCTACCAAGAAACACAAGTGATCAATGAACACAAGTGGTGGCCATGAAAATGCACCACTCAGACCTGTGGCTGTAGGAGTATAACAGACAGACACCTCACTGCGACAGTCGAAACAGGAAACACAACTCCATCCTGCTCCAAGTTTGCTCTGTGGTCCAACATGGAAGACAGCGCTAAGGGTGACAAGATGTTAACGATGAGTTATTAATAGTTTACTAATATCAGGGTGAACTGCTGCGTTCACCCCAAGGCCATGCTGGCCAGGGGCTGCTTCAAGCCAGTGATTAAACACAGCAAGGCTATTTGTATGGCTCTATTCCTGCAAGACATAGGACTCCTCTGACCGGAAACTTTGGCTCCAGGGTTCTACAATGGCCTGGGTGAAACATTTAACTGTTGATGTCTAGTATCAATTGTCAGTAGAGAAACTGATTGTCTCACATGGATGGGAAATTGAATAGGGCTAGTGATTTAATTTTACCTAATTTTTTCTTAATATTCACAAGAAGAACCTATTTATATTTTCATGAAGTGTATGTGTGTGCATGTGTGTATGCATGTGTGGTGTTTTAAATTGAAGTGGTAACAATTCTCTCACTTCTTCCTATGGTTTATTGGGTAATAAATATTTGAGACTTCACAAATAGTGCACATCTTATGTATGCACAATCTATAAACTCCTTCAATGATAAAGTTTGCAAAGAAATTGCATTATCTGGAGGTTCTTGTTCTACTAATTTAACAGAAGAGAACTGCTCAATTATCAGAAAAGAATATGTAGGGCAGGCACAGTGGCTTACGCCTGTGGATCACGTGACATCAGGAGTTTGAGACCAGCCTGGCCAAGATGGTGAAACCCCGTCTCTACTAAAAACACAAAAACTAGCTGGGCACGGTGGCAGGCACCTGTAGTTCCAGCTGCTCGGGAGGCTGAGGCAGGAGAATCGCTTGAACCCAGGAGGTGGGGGTTTCAGTGAGCCAAGATCACACCATTGCACTCCAGCCTGGGCAACAGAGTGAAACTCCATCTCAAAAAAAATTAACAACAAAAAAAAAGAAGAATACATAGAACAACTACTTCCAATAAACTTTCAATAATAAGAGAGGGCTCAGTGAGGATAGATAGATAATAGATAGATAGATAGATAGATAATAGAGAGACAGACAAGAAGAAATCCACATATAGTATCCAAGTACACATCACACTATGCTTTCTAATTTGCTGTCAGTGTCATCCAGACTAAGCATAAGATAGAACTTGCCGTGTTTTCAAAATAAGTTTTACAAAAGGAACTAATAGGTCATGAGGAGTTCTGAGAACCGAGCTGTCATTGTTTGATATGGCAGATGTCTCTATCCTTGAGACTCATAATTAGACAAAACCTTCTGAGAAGACCATGCCTAGAATAAAACCTCATCCAGGCCATATGACAATTCTTTTCTACTAAGCAGCCCCACTTCATGGGACACATTTACTGAAGATGAGATAGTTTATTTATTTATTTTTTTACTTTATTAAGTAAAGTATTTACTTTACTTTATTTACTGAGTTTTATTTCACACCTGTATTTTTGTCTCCCCACCATTTCCATGTCTGACCACCACTACTATGTCCTATCATAACATTCCATACATACTTAAAACCAAGCAAAGGGTGGAGTTCCATCTTTAAAAACTACAGACATTTTGGACAACACATTCTTGGCAATGGTATCTGGACAACATTTATCAAACACGGTAGGGAAAATTCTCACTCTGCATTATAAAAAGGACAGCCAGATATCAACTGTTACAGAAATGAAATAAGACGGAAAATTTTTAACAAATTGTTTAAACTATTTTCTTAAAGAGACTTCCTCCACTGCCAGAGATCTTGAATAGCCTCCTGGTCAGTCATCTGGAAGCAATTCTTCACATAATTGATGAACTTGGCTTCCACTTTGGGAAGAGAACCACCTTTTTCTATACTTGCTTGCATTTTTGCTTTAATGTCTTCTACAGGACTAGGTCCTTTTGGTGTTTTAGGAGTTTTTTCCTGTTTTTTGAAGGATTCTTGTCCTTTTGATCTTGGTGTTGATGATGGTTTTGAGTCTTTTCCATTCTGATTTGACTTTTGTGCATTTTTGGCTGGAGTATCGCGTATAGATTTCTTCACTGGCACTTTTTCTTCAGTTTCCTCATCATCGAAATCATCATCACCATCATCATCATCATCATCTTCATCTTCATCATCTTCATCTTCATCAGCAGCAAGTTTTACTTTTTTCTGTGGAACCTTGCTACCACCTCCAGGGGCAGGCCGCTTTCCAGACATACTTAAGAGTTTCACATCCTCCTCCTCATCATCATCTTCTGACTCTGCATCTTCCTCCACAGCTACTAAGTGCTGTCCACTGATATGCACTGGTCCTGAACCACACTTCAATCGTAAGACCACTGGTGGTGTTATTTCAAAGCCCCCAAGGGAAACCGTTGGCTGTACAGACATTTTCAAAGTTGCCAGTGTTACTTTAATTGGTCTGCCTTCGTAATTCATTGCCTCTGCTTCAACAATGTGCAACTCATCCTTTGCACCAGCTCCTAAACTGACCGTTCTTAAAGATAACTGGTGTTCATTTTCATCATTATCCACCTTAAAGTGATAATCTTTGTCGTCCTTTAGTTCACAACCGAAAAGATAGTTCTGGGGCCTCAGGGGGCTCATGTCCATGTCCATCGAATCTTCCATCGGGTGGCGACACGCACTTAGATGGAAGAGAAGGCGGACGGAGATAAACGACCACTGCTCAAAAGAACAGCCGCCCAGGACGGACTCACACCCGAGATAGTTTATTTATCTGCCCCCACGATCCATTTGCTCCTGGTATCTCTTTAGTGAAGGCTTTTAATACTATGAGGTACACATCAATTCCTAATGGAAGCAGGAGTCCATGTTTTGACTTCCCTTGAAAAACAGTAATAACTCATCATTAACATCTTGTCATCCTTAGCATTCTCTTCCATATTAGACAATAGAGCAAACTTGAAGCAGGATTGAATCATGGAAGCAACATGTTTCCTTAGTGTGTGGGTTTTATGGCTGTAGCTAGCAAACTAACAGATGGATCACTGGTACGAATCAATTCAAGTCCCAGGAGCTGGTGATTCAGGTTCCATTGAAGCCTGGTGTGGGGTCTATAAGGAATAGTGGTCACTCCTGCAGGTGGCCATCTGGGATTAAAGCCAACCCATAGTCCTGGTCCTTTACCCACCCTACCCTGAGTATGCTCAAAATATGCCTGTCCCACCAGGAACCCTTAAGTGCCAATGTCCTTGGCCGAAGGCCAACCTCAGTACAGAGAAAGAATATCAGCAGAAAGATACACTAGCCCAGCACACCTGGACTAAGGCATAGCTCACTCCTATCTCTTAGCACCATAATCTTACTCTAGTCGTGCCTCTGGATTCCAAGGGTCAGTCTGTCTCTACCAGGGAAAACTGGCATTCCTCCCTTGGTTTACGCAAACACAGCTTTATCGTTTGTGCATGTGTTTGATGAAATAATGGTAAACGTTTGTTGAACCCTACCATAGCCAAGCAGTTTTCACTTGTATTCTCCTTTAACCCTTACAACTACTATACCCCATGAGACAGACATTACTTTTGCTCCCATTTTACACTGATAAACAGGGGATTTAGAAAGCTATTTTGCCCAAGATCACAGAGCTTGACAATGGTGAATCAGGACTCAGAGCTGAATCTCCCTGATGTCAAAGCCCAAGCTACTGACCACTATGTAATATGGCCCCAAATGAGTTAGGGCCACGAGCTGGTCATCTAACGAGACTTAAGATTGTTTCTGACAAATCAAATTTCATAGAAATTTGAGAGTATTTTTAAACTAGTATGCAGCCATTCATATATTTATTCATTCAAGAAACATTTGTTGAGGGTCTACTATGTCTTATGCCAGTAGTTTCAAATATTAAGAAGATACTATATCTTTGGAACTCACAGGCTAGTAAGGGAACAGATGCACCAATAACCATAATGCAGTAAGATAGAAAGACAACAGTAGAAATACATCAACAGGTTCCCTTCTTAGTCACAGACTTTCCCTATTTCTCAGTCTTTATTTAGATTATGTGTCCTTTGGTAATTTTCCTAACTACAGTTTTGCAACTCAAAGAAATTTTGTTATACTCTCTCCCTCACATTAAAAAAATACATTTGTTAAAGCATCAATAATTTAATAATTCATTCTCAAACATTTGTTCATGATAGCTAATATATTTCTATTCTTTAAAAAAACTTATTTTTTATTTACACAATGCTAAGATTAATTTGAATCTCTCAAACATTATTACCTAAAAAACTGTTCTGGGAAGAAATATTTGCAGAAGACATATCTGATAATGTACCATTATCCAAAATGTACAGAGAACTCTTAAAAATCAACAGTAAGAAATTGAACAATCTAATTTTAAAATGAGCAAAAGATCTGAACAGACACTTTGCCAGAGAAGATATATAGATGGCAATTAGGCATATAGAAAGATGCTCAACATCATATGTCATTAGGAAATTGAAAATTAAACCAATAATGAGATACAAATACATACTTATAGAATGGTCACAGTCCAAAGCAACATCAAATGCTGGCAAGGATGTGGAGCGACAGGAACTCTCATTCATTGCTGGGGGGACTGTCCCTTTGGGAGACAGTTTGGCAGTTTCTTACAAAACTAAAAATACTCTTACCATACGATCCAGCAGTCATGCTTCTGTATTTACCCAAATGAGTTGAAAACTATGTCCACACAAAAAATGGCACCAAAATGTTTAAAGTAGTTTTATTCATAATTGCCAAATTTTGGAAGTACCTAAAATGTCCTACCGTGGGTAAACGGATAAATAAATGGTGATGCATCCAGACAATAGAATATGATTCAGCATTAAAAAGAAATGAGCCGTCAAGCCATGAAAAGACATGGAGGAACTGTAAATGCGTATTGCTAAGGGGAAGAAGCCAGTCTGAAAGAGCTGCATACTGTGTGATTCCAACTGCATGACATTCTTTAAAAGGCAAAACTGTGGAGAGTAAAAGGCTCAGTGGTTGCCAGGGGTAGGAGGGACAGAGGGATGATGAGGCAGAGCACAGAGAATTTTTAGGACAGGGGCACTACTCTGCATGATACTATAATGGTGGATATACGTTATTATACATTTGCCAAAACTCACAGAATGTTGAACATGAAAAGTGAACCCTAACGTAAACTATGCACTTTAGTGTGTCAGTGTAGGCCCATCGGTTGTCACAAATGTGCCACTCTGGTGCAGGGTTTTGATAGGAGAGTCTACGCATATGTGGAGGAAGGGGGTATGAGGGAGATCTCTGAACATTTCACTTGGTTTTGCTCTGAACCGAAAACCCCTCCAAAACGTAAAGTTTATTTTTTAAAAACTTCTCATTCCAAATTGATTTTTTGTCTATTCTATTCTCTAATTACGTATTAAATGTATTTTCCCTTGAAGAGTTATAATCCTCTCCAATGTCCAGACCACTCCATTCATTTCATCTAATGCAATGAACAAAAAACCATTCCGAAAAGGGAAGTTGAGTCCTTGTGACACAGCAGTGTTGGTGCATGTGCCAAAGCCATCCCACGACGCAAAAAGATGCTTCATGCCACATGCATCCAGCAGCTGCAGTGCAAACAGGCCCATGTCCCTTCAAATACAATCAGGTTCAACAGTGTCTAGTCAAGCTCTCAGCGGTCTCTTAAAATAACCTGAATCCCTACTCCACTCTTCTTACTAACCACATGTTTTGGAAAAAAACACCATTAGGGTGCAACTGGCACTGACATTTTCCAAATAAAACATTTACTGCTAAAAATATAAATTGTCTTGTTTTTCTCTTATAAACACTGGTTTTGTTGGCAAATAGATATATGAGTTGCAAGTATTGTGGTGAAGCAGTTGGAGTGCCTGTGGGTTTTTTTGTTTTTTGTTTTTTGGTTGTTTTGTTTTTTTGTTTTTTTGTTTTTTTCACATTTCCACAGGCCAACAGCCACAGTGCTGGTTTTCCCATCAGGCAGGAGTCCTGAAAACTCCCTGGGTTTCTTGGCAACAAGGCATGGGCCCCTCATGCAGATGTGCTACTTTGAGCTCCTTGAAAGCTCTACTGTTCCCCACAGCTGTCCATTTGCCGTTGGGATGATACCATCAGTGCTTTCTTTTTATTTTGGTATAAAGTTATGTCTCTCACTATTTTATGGAAGGTATTTCAGCCATCTATTGCTACATAGCAAACCACCCCAAAAAGTCAGTGGCTTAAAACAACAATAATGTATCGTTTGTCATGATCCTGTGGGTTGCCTGGGCAGTTCTGTTCATAACTGGAGTCCCCTATGTGATTGCATTCAGCTGAAAAATTGCCTCAGGGGTGGGCTCCAGTGGGATGCTGCGATGACCAGCCTCTTTCTGCATGTGGTCTTAGGAACTCTCTCCAAGAAGACTAGCTTGGTCTGTTCTTCCTTCATGGCATCTGCGTTCCACAGGGCAAGCCCCAGTGCACAAGGGCTTACCAAGCCTCTGCCTGCAACACACTTGCCAATGTCCCATTGCCCAAAGCAAGTCACTTGGCCAAGCCTAGAGTCAGTGTGGGTCGGGAAAGGATTGTAAAAGGGCATCAACGCCCAAAGGTATATCTCCCTGGGGACCATTCAATGTCTATCCTGGAGGGAGAAAAAGGTTAAGTATTTGATTACAGTGCTTTAGCCTAGAAGTAAAGCCATTAAATGTGAATACATGATGATTGGACCTGTTAAGAGCCTAATATTAATATTAATGATAAGTTATACATATTGATAATGACAATACGCTGGGCACAGACTAAACTTTTCATATCTATGATTTTACTTACCCCTCTGACCAACTATAGGAGATCAGGACCATTGTTAACCTTCATTTTCTAGACGAGATAAGCAATGCCCAGAGGTAAACAGCCAAAGTGGGGTTCAGATTAGAGTCCAGAGAGTACACCTAGAAATTCCTATGCCCTTCAAACCCATGTTATCAGACTCCTAAGCGGAATGGTATAGAGGTTTATACCATTTAGTGAATGTAGTGAATGTAGCATGGTTTTAAAAATTAAGCTTTAACATTTAATTGAAGCCAATCAGTCTGATGCCCAAACCAGGAAGTCGGAGGGAGCTCCCACAAACACAAGGCTCTCTGCTTTGGCAGATGTCTTTCCTCCTCGTCCAGCTCACCTGGACTTCTGAGTCAGTGGCTGACACCTAGGTACAGAGCTCCCATGTAGGACAGGTCGCAACATGGTCAGACACCCAGCTTCAGGCCTGACAATGGACTCATCCAAAGAGGAGGCAGAGTAGCACCTGAGAGAGAGAGAGAGAGAGAGAGAGAGAGAGCACAGCAGGGTCCGACCAGCCAGTGATGGGTTAGGGGAAGATTAAATTACATAGCGCTTACAAAGTGCTCAGCACAGCCTCTGGTGCATAAATAAATGCTAATTGTTATCATTAAGATGATGATTAGGGGAAAATTAAATTATGTAGCGCTTACAAAGTGCTCAACACAGTCCCTGGTGCATTAATAAATGGTAACTATTATCATTAAGAGTATGATGAAGTAGTTCTCTGCTTTGGAAACTGCCATTTTCTTCTTTTTTTAATGAGATATTTTGTTTAATATTTATCTGATTATGAAATAATTAAAATTTAGTAATTTGTTGAAATGCCTAAACTTCTACATGTCTTAAAAAACTAAAATTATGTTATCATATTTCTTTTTTTTTAAATTTCTTTATTTAACTTTAGGTGCATATTATATCTGGCGTTTCTCCCCATGTTACCCCTCCCCACCTTCCCCTCCCTCCTCCTCCTCTCCACCCTCCTCCTCCCCCCACTGTCTTTCCCATCCCCCTCCAACTGCCCCCAGTGTGTGATGCTCCTCTCCCTGAATCCACATGTTCTCATGGTTCAACACTCACCTGTGAATGAGAACATGCAGTGTTTGGCTTTCTGTTCTTGTGTCGGAATTTGCCATTTTCTTGTAACTCACCACACACTCTGAAAGAAGCACGCAGAGGATTCTACCATCTCTGAAGGATATAATTGCCAACTTCTGAGGACTGTCAGCAGAACCATGCAGACTGTATCTTGGCTTACATAGAAGAAACCATAAAAAATAAAAAAGATTTTAAGTAAGCTAGTTAGCTTAGCCTTAAAAAAAAAAGTGATTCTCAAAAGTATGCAACTATGTTCCCCAAAGTCGCAAATTCTATCCTGTCAGTAGGTACAAATGTCAGCTCAGCCTCTGCTCTGAGGGGAACCAGGTTGCATGGGTGAAGAATCACATGGAATTGGGTTCTTTTAGTACTAATATTTTACTTAATTTTGTGTATTTTTGCTAAAAGAGAATTCAAAAACAAATATTAAGTGTCTAGTGTTTAAAGAGGCGTGAACATTTTGCAGTTCTTTTTCACATATTTTACAAGCTTGGCATTTTTCACATTGCTACAACCATACACAAAATGCCAAAGACATGACAGGCCATTGAGTTAAGTGTGTAGAGGAGTTTAGGGAAGTGTTTTATGTTACTTACTCTCTTAGCTTAGGCTACCACAACAAAATACTATAGAATGGGTGGTTTAAACAACAGAAATTTTATTCTTCCGGTTCTGGAGCCTGGAAGTCCGAAATCAAGGTGTCAGCATGGTTGGGTTCTGGCGTTCCCTCCTCCTGGACGGTGGGGCTCTGGCGTTCCCTCTCCTCCTGGACGGTGGGGCTCTGGCGTTCCCTCCTCCTGGACGGTTGGGTTCTCCTGTTCTCTCCTCCTGGACGGTTGGGTTCTCCTGTTCTCTCCTCCTGGACGGTTGGGCTCTGGCGTTCTCTCTCCTCCTGGACGGTGGGGCTCTGGCGTTCCCTCTCCTCCTGGACGGTGGGGCTCTGGCGTTCTCTCCTCCTGGACGGTTGGGCTCTGGCGTTCTCTCCTCCTGGACGGTTGGGCTCTGGCGTTCTCTCCTCCTGGACGGTTGGGCTCTGGCGTTCCCTCCTCCTGGATGGTTGGGTTCTGGTGTTCTCTTCTCGTGGCGTGCAGAGATGTAGATCCCTTCTTGCTGTCTCCTCAAAGAAGAGAGAGAACAAGCTCTCCAGTCTCTTCCTTTTCTTATAAGGGCACTAATTCCATCATGTGAGCTCCTTCCTAACAACATCCTTGAAACCTAATTACCTCCAAAAGGCCCCACCTTCAGATACCATTACATTTAGGTTAAGGCTTCAACATATGAGTTTTGGGGAAACATATTCAGTCCTTAACACAAATTCTTCCAGTTTCCTTAAACACAATCACAACCAAAAGAAAACCATAAAAGGCATGAAACCAAAATAATGAGACCAAAATAATAGAAATAATAATGAAACCAAAATAATGGAGAATTGAACAAATCATCGGTTTAATTCTCTATTGCTTTTAGATATCAAGGTCCTATAAAGAGGAAAACATGGCTAAGGGAGAAATGAAATGGGCAGATGAAGGGCTCACTAGAAAGTCTCTTTTTTCCAAAAGATAAAAATTACCGTCTTGCTAATAAAGTTTGTGTTGAGGGGTTTTGTTTTCACTAATATTCACCTTGAACAAATAATGAAAGCAACAGAGACACCCTGGAACAGTAGGAAAGGTAGGAGCTGTGAGTCATCCAGAATTGAATGTGAATTCCATGCTTTCACTTTCTAGTTTAATGACCTTGGGTGAATTCCTTTTAATCTCTTTAAGCCTTTCCTCCTCATCTGCAAAAATGAAAATCATAATTTCTTCATTAAGAACTATTGTAAGGATTACATGAGTGATTGTGTGTGGAAATGCTTGTTGTGCTACTTGGCACAGATGAGACATTTGTTAGACATTTCTTTGTTCTGCCTTCTCAATGGGCTTTTCTTTTTCAAAACCAATTACCTTCTAACCAGCATTGCATTAGAAAAAAAAGTTCTCATTGAGAGCCCCAATCATTGGTAAATATAAGCTTTTACCTAAAATCTCTACATGAAGAAATTAAATTCTTAACAAATGTTAACTGTAATTAACAATTGCTTTTAAAACATGGGGCAGGTGAACAAGTCTTGCTTTCCAATATCTACCATTCAATATCTACCCCATGCTCTCAGAATGAATCATTAGGTTTTACACCTACATGCAAAACCAGGACTGGACTAAAGCCAACTAATATTTTTCAAGAGCACAACAGTTGATTCTAAAGGCACAACATAGTACAATTGCCATCAAAACTCCCTTGTGAACTTAATCCATCCTCTAGTAAAAAGTACAAGATACAGACTGACCACCCTTTCCCTCAGTTTTCTTATTAGATAGGTGTCAATCCAGTCATTACAACACAGAACAATCACAACACTCTCATTTACAAATAAAGTCACTGCCACTCCAAGGACTAGAAGCCACTTCTGATCCTCAGTTCACTGTGCAGTTTGTCATATCACTAAGTTCCTTCTGTGAGCAGCCTTGAATCCTTTCTGTCAATTCAGAGACAGGGGAAGGAACAGTATAGAATGGTATTGTAGGTATTGTGGATTGGCACTCAACATCCATTTCTCCCTTCTTGTCATGAAGTGTTTTTTCAAACTGCCAGTTATCATCTATTATTCCATCACAAAATTAACTTAGTGGGTCAAGACAAGAACTTCTTTTTCTTTTCCTTTTTTTTTTTTTTTTTTT
>NW_016107321.1:13158856-13176158 GCF_001604975.1 Cebus imitator
CAGAGTCTTGTTCTATAACCAATGCTAGAGTACAGTGACATGATCTCAGCTCACTGCAACCTCCGTCTCCCAGGTTCAAGTGATTCTCCTCCCTCAGCCTCCTGAGTAGCTTGGATTGTGGGAGCCTACCACTGCGTCTGGCTAATTTGTTTTATTAGTTGAGGTGGGGTTTCACCATCTTGGCCAGGCTTGTCTTGGACTCCTGACCTCGTGATCCACCCACCTCAGCCTCCCAAAGTGCTGGAATTACAGGCGTGACCCACCACACCCAGCCAAGACCAGCTTTTCTTAATGGAATGGAATAGCATAGGATAGGGAGCACTGCTCAGCATTGACTAGAACTGAAACCATCAGGGTGCCTCACACTGTCTTGTGAACCTTCTATTTCAGGTAGTTGTGTATGTGACTGTGTGTATGGGTTAGTGAAATGAATTCTACAGTAGAATAAGTCAGAAAGTTTGGAAAACACTCTTCCAGCATGCCTTTCTGTTCCTCCATCATTGGGAAGCTGAATACTTTGCTTTCAGGAATCCCTTGAGAAAGGATTCCAGATATGATTTGGAGTTAGCCAGTCAGATGCTCAAGTGTGAGATGTGGATGATGACAGTGGTCACACATCTACTGCCACAGCTATTTCTGTTGGCAAGCCTGTGGTGGATGCTCTTGATCTCCTGTGGCATCATTAGCAGAGGATGCAGAATATGGTCACTAGATTTACGTTTCCTGAGAGGCAGGGTAAAAGGCACACATTTTCTGGTCCAGATAGCAGCAGGTGCAATAGGGGTCTAGAATCAGCAGTAGGAGGGAAGTCACCCTGAAAGCGGTGGCTTCAGGATTAGGGTTGTATCAATGCAATTCTGCATCTACCTGCTTTCCGATTGTAGACGTAGCTCTTGGTGGTTTAGTTCTGCGGTGAGCCTTTGGGAATTTCTATGGAAAGCTCAACCACAAGTTTATTTCTTCAGCCCTCACATGATTCTGTAAGCTACCTAGTACCTATAATAAACCCCTTCTTAGGCCGGGTGAGGTGGCTCATGCCTGTAATCCCAGTACTTTGGGAGGCTGAAGCAGGTGGTCATCTGAGTTTGCAGTTTGAAACCAGCCCAATCCCCACAGTGAAACCCTGTCACTACTAAAAATACAAAATTAGCCGGGCATGGTGGTGCATGCTCATACACCCAGCTACTTGAGAGGCTGAGGCAGGAGAATCACTTGAACCTGGGAGGTAGAAGTTGCGATGAGCCAAGACCGTGCCACTGCACTCCAGGTTGGGCAACAAGAGTAAAACTCCATCTCAATAAATAAATAAATAAATATCCTTTATTGCTGCAGCCACTAGGAGTAGCACCTGTTTTGGTACTGTACCCTGTTGCAATTAACAAGAAAGAAAAAAATAAATATTTTTCTGGTACTCAACATTATTCTGGAACCCAGTTATAAATTTCTATTGGATAATTCTGAAAAGAAGCTGAAAACTGAACACAGATATTTTGGGGTTTGTTTTGTTGTTTTTGTTTTCTGTGAGTCCTCTAGCACCAAGTGATCAAAAAATACTTATGACTGACAGACTGAGAAAGCCACATGACGGAAAGTCACAAAAATGGCTTAGTATCTTCATAACCAGTTGCAAGGAGAAGGAATGGATCTGTTGTAGGTTTTCTAGAAGACTCTGAAATGGAGAGTTGGATGCAGTAGGTTAATCAAATTGCACACTCAGGAGCCAAACCTGCAAGAAAGTAAAAGAGCAGGATGGGTAGAGGGAGTTGCTGCCCTGACATGCAGTTGCAACAGAGGCCAGAGCCAATCTTATGAGAAAGGAGGGGTTCGGAAGCTGAGATGACCCTTCAGAGTGGTTCTGCATGGAGGGAAAAGGGCCTCATCTGTGTACCCCTTCATTGGCTAGTCACTGGATGAGAGTTGCCCTCAGAAAGAGTCTGTGACCCAGGAGATGATAGCGTCACTGCTCAGCATAGACTCGAACTGAAACCATCAGGGTGCCTCACACTGTTTTGTGAATCTTTTATTTCAGGTAGACAAGTATGTGACTGTATATATGTGTGCAGGAAATGAATTCTACAGTAGAATGTGTCAGAAAGCTGGGAAAACACTTTCCCTTCATATAAGGGCAAGTCCTTGGAAGGGACCCAGGTGTGGCTTGTCAGAAGCCAGCAGCTCTGGGCAGCTGGAGAACAAGTGCTTCAGTCCTACACCAGGACTGGGGTACACCATAACATCTGCTGCTGAGCCCAGATGTGCATTCCTCTTTATCATATCCTTATAGCTTCCTAAATGCCTTGGGAAGACATTCATAGCCCTGTAGGAAAACCGGAAAGGTGTGTTCTGAGTATGTAAATGACTTTCGGCATGATAGCAACAACAAAACCCCTCTTCCACTTAGCAATACTCCAGCTACGCCAGATTTTCTAATAGAACACAGTGAGTCTGGAGCCAGAGAGCATGAGTCTGGGCTTTGTCCCTGTTTTCAATTTCCCGATCAATAGTGGGTACAATCTCTTCATTTATATTTATTGGCCATTATCCCTTGAGTAGTGGCATTGTTTTTATACTACCTCTTCCCTATTTTCTGCTGGGTCAAGAATTAACTACAAGATTACCCAAGGGATTGCAGAGAAAGTAGCTTTGTGAAATGAAAAGCTCACGGGACCAAGAGTTAGGAAATCTGGGGCCTGGTCTCTCTCTCCTTCTTTCTTCATTTTCTAGGAATAATCATGCCTGCCCTATCAGAATTATTGTGTAGATCAAAAAAAGTAATGTACATGAAAACATTGTAGTAAGAGTTAGAATACATCTGCAAGCTATTATCATTATTAATCATCTGCCCACTTTATAATTATGTAAATAATTATGCATTGAGAATCCATTCAAATCTCTATACAGACAATGGTTAAAAGTCCTAGTTCATAAAGAGAGGAGGATCCAATCCACCTGAATATTCAAACTCCATTCCATCAGTTGACTCAGTCAGACATTCAACAAATGCTCACCAACTATGGGGCAAGCACTAGACATGTGATAAACAAACCCACAGGAGGCAGTGTGGCTCAATGTGAACCATGTGGACCCTGAAGTAACACAGTGTAGCTTTCTATTTTAGCTTAGGTAACTGTAACCTTCATTTCTCTGAGACTCAGGGTTTCTTTGTCCATGAAAGGAGATTCTACCATGAGAATTGTAAATTAGCATTGGCTGAGCTACCCACATGGTGTCATGGAAACCCCCGGTTGAGTTACCTACCCCAGCCCTGGGATATCGGAGAAAACCCTCTTGGGCCTTCAAACTGAGTCCTTTAGAATAAGCAGGAATTAGTCAAGGGAGGGGAGGAAAGGTAGTCAAAAGGGTCAGCAGCTGCAAAGCCCAGTAGGTGAGAAAGCACTGGAGAAGCTGCAGAAGTCGTTTTCTAGAAAGTATGGCATTCCTGGGAAACAATAAGTGGGGAATCCATGCTCCGTACCAGCAAGGCTGACTTCACCCAGAGAGCAGCAGAAGCAACTGAGGTGCACAGAGCAAGGAGTCTTGGGATCATATTTGGATTTTTAAAAACAGGTTACTCTGACTACAGTGGAAAGGGAAGAAAAATCCCTAGTTCCAGGAACACCAGAGTGGAGGCTGGGTGAGTAAGAAATGATGGGTTGTGAACTACAGTGGTGTTAACGTGGAAGAAAAGAGGGGAGAAGGGGGTACAGACAGGACTTTGTGACTTATCAGTTGTGGGAGGGAGAGAGAGGGAGAAGTCACGGTGCCCTCCCAGTGTTCTGACTTGGATATCTGAGCAGATGCCAGGTCATTCCCTGGGACAAGAAGCCCAGGAGAGAAGTAGGTTACAGAGGCATGGGGAGATATGGGAGAAGACAATGGGGGCAGAAATGATGAACTCAGTGTTCCATGTGTTGGGTTTCAGATGCCGCAGAACATGACGGCATTCCCTGAGTATGTGCGTCGCGCAGGCTGTAAGCTATGCACCTTATGTACATAAGGTGCCTGCACTTTACACTTGCTGAGTCCTGACAAGGACTCCATGAGGAAAATGCCCTTCTTATTCCTATGGTCATCCTGAAGCACACGAGTTTCAAAGATATTAAACAACAAGTCCAGGTCACTCGGCAGAGCCTGAATTTGAATCCAAGTCTCTTTTGCTCAATTGCCACGTGTGTCTCCTCCATAGCATCCTACTGCATACATAGATATGAAGATTGGGACAGGGATCTCATCTAGAGAAATAAAGATGGACATCATCATGACATAAATGATCCTTACAGCCACCAGAATAGGTGGAACTGGTTCGTGATACCTACTACAAGAACGCCATTAGCTAATGTGCAATGCCTACTCCTCAAGTGCCAGGGTATTTTCTAAATGCTTTGCATTATTAAATTCTTACAACAAGCTTATAAGGTAGTGTATAGTTTCCTAAGGCTGTCATAAAAAGGTTCTACAAACGCAGTGGCTTAAACAAAAATTCATTGTCTTATAGTTCCAGAGGCCAGAAGTCTGAGACCAAGAAGCTGCCAGAGTTGGCTCCTTCTGAGGATTGTGAAGACGAATCTGATCCAGGTTTTCTCCTGGCTTCTGGTGGTTTGCTGGTAATTTTTGGCATTTTTTGGCTTGTAGATGCATCACCCCAATTTCTGCCTTTGTCTTTACATGGCATTCTCGCCATGTATGTGTCTGTGTCCAAATTTCCCTTTAATAAGGACACCAGTCATAATGGATTAGGACTCACCCAAATGACTCATCTTAACTTGATCATCTGCAGAGACCCTATTTCCAAGTAAGGTGACATTCACAGATACTATGGATTAGAACTTCAACACTGTTGCGGAAGACAGAATTAAACCCAGAACCGGTAGGTGTCACTTCTGTTTTACAGATAAGGAACTGAGACACAGGAAGACAAGTAACATGCCTGAAGTCACAGGGCTGAAGCACCGAAAGATGTTTAAAGTGTGAAGGAAGGGGACCTAGGACGGCCCCCCGCGGAATGCCCACATCCAAGAGACATACACTGCACCCTACTTTGTGACCACAGTACACTGGACCTGGAACGGGTGCCTGATCCAAGGACAGCACATCTACAGGACTGCCACTGGCCTACACGTTGACATTGGCGTGTCAAGGTGCAACATGACCAATTGAAAAAGTGCTGTTCAACAAAGATGTCTTATGCGGAAGAGTGACTGATGAAACCAATCAGGTTCTCCCTCTGGGGGAGAGACACAGAGAGAAAGAACAAGAGCAGTCAATGGTAGGAGCAGAACAGCAAGACACAGAAAAACCAGGAAGCATCAGAAAACATGAGCAAGAAGCAGCCCAGAATAAGCAGAAGCTGAAGCCAAAGGCAGAGAGAAGAGCAGAGAGATGGTGATGAGTATTGGCTAACGCAGCCGGAGCAACAGCAGAGAGAAGGTCAGCCCTTATGGGATCAAAGAAATCTTGGATTTATGGCAGAGATGATAAGAGAACCCAACCAGGGGAGCCGCTCTGTCCCTCGCATGTGGCCCTCCGGTTCTTGGACTGTCAACTACATTCTAGTTTTTAGGACATGCGGTTGTCCTTCATTGAGTTCTGACTGAAGTCAAGATTCTCACCTACAGTTATCCTTACATTAGTTTCTCATTTCATTTTTGTTTCTTATCATCCTAAAATTTTCTAACTCACACACTCAGAGAAGTGGGAGGAGAACAAGTTGAATATCAATTGTGGAAGCTAATGGAGGAGAATCTTTCAAAAGGGAAATGGGGTCGACTGTATCAAATGTTACAGAAAGATCATGCAAGAAATAAGCACTTTATTTTTTATTTTTTATTATTATTAAGATCTGGGGTACATATTGGAGGATGTGCAGGTTTGCTACGTAGGTAAACATGTGCCACGGTGTTTGCTGTACCTTTCAACCCATCACCTAGGTATTAAGCCTGGCATGGATTAGCTATTTTTCCTGATGTTCTCCATACCCCCCATCCCCCAATAGGCCTCAGTGTGTGTTGTTCCTCTCCCTATGTCCATGTGTTCTCATCATTCAGCTCCCACTTGTAAGTGAGAACATGCAGCATTTAGTTTTCTGTTCTAGTGTTAATTTGCTGAGGATGATGGCTTCCAGTTCCATCCATGTCCCTGCAGAAAACATGATCTCACTCCTTCTTATGGCAGCATAGTATTCCATGGTGTATATGCACCACATTTTCTTTATCCAGTTCATCACTGATGGGCAGTTGGGTTGATGCCATGTCTTTGAAGACAAGCACTTTAAAACTAACATAGATTTGCTAACGAAAATAAGAACATTGGAAGAATGAAGACAAAATCCAGGGTGAATGGAGGATGGCATGAATAAAAGGTGAAACCAGAAAGACAGCATACACAGGACACTTCCAAGGGGCTCAACTGGGGAGAGGAAGCAGGAGGTAGGGCTTTCAGGAAAAGTTGCTATGTAGTAGAAAGAGTGATGTCTTTAAGATGAGAGAGATTTGGACATATTTAAATGCTGATGGAAATAAGCTGTTTATGAAGGTGAGGTTGACAACACTGGAAAGAGAGGGAGACAACTGATGGCACTAAGTTCCTGAGGATGCAAGTGCCCTGGTAGAGGAAATAGCCTGAGACAGGCAGAGGAAAGGAGGTAAGGGTGGGTGTGGACACATACAAGGCTGTATTAGGATGTGATATTGAAGGTGTTTCCTTTAACGGCTTCTATTTGCTGGGTGAAATAGAAGATGAGATTATCTATCTAGGGTGAAGAGGGAAGAGACAGGATAAGAGCCTTGAGGGAAAAAAAAGAATATTTGCAAAAATGATTTTGGAAAATGATAGTGAAATCTAACAGGGAAAACAGTGCAGCTTTACCAGTTAGGACAGAAGGCTCAGATGAGATCGAAAACCATAAATTTGGGATGCCACTTAGCTGTGATTTCATGTGATTTTCTCCAGCTTCATTCAGTGGGACAGGAAAAGCAGCAGAAACATTGGTAGTTGGGAGTAATTCAAAGTTGAGAACAGAAGGGCAAGGGAATAAGGAGTTAAAGGTGTTAGGAAGAGAATGACTGAAGAAATGAACCTTAATATCTAGGCTGGCTCCAGATGGAATGAGGATGGGCAAGACAGGGAGGGGGAAAATAGGAGGACCAAGGAAGCACAAGGGCTCAAAGCACAGCTATTTGGGAATAAGAGATAAAGGTTTGGGATGATAAGAGGTTGTGGAGCTTAGTTAAGATTTCAGAGGTGCATACGTTCTAGGTGTTACACAGTCCTGACAGGCCACATGTCACAGAAGTGTGTGTGTGTGTGTGTGTGTGTGTGTGTGTGTGTGCGTGCACATGCACCTGACCAGCTGCCCTTCCTTTGGAGAACTTCCCCTCTGTCATTACATGTGGTTTTGGTTGGTTGAACAGGGAATCTTAGAGCCTCATCTGACCCCAGTATCACTAGCAGTGGTTGGCATGGGATGCAGGTTGGTGAGTGAGTTCATCCACCTGGCTACAGTGATTGGTTCAAGGATAGGTATATGACCAAGAAGAGATGATCAGGCTCTCCACTAGTATTTTTTGCATGGACACTTGGAGACAGGGGATGTCTCTTTTTCATTTTGGTTTGTCTTTCGCCCAGGATGGTCTCGAACTCCTGAGCTCAACCAATCTGCCCTTCTCAGCCTTTCAAAGTGTTGGGATTATAGGTGTAAGCCACGTGCCTGGCCACATGAGTTGTAAAAATCACTCAACTGCTTGCGATCATCTATTCTTGTAGCATGGAGGAACCCATGTGGGGAAGGAAAAAGCCAGGCCAACATGCAAAGACAAGCAAAATCAAGTCAAGATGAGAGATGGGTAGAAGCAGAAAGAATCCAGACACCAATTCGGAATCCCTGGATCTAACCAAGCTGAAGCTAGTCTACCCCTGAATCTTTCAAGCGAGCCTCCAAAATTCTCCTTTCAGCTAAGGTAATCTAAATTGGATTATTATCAACTGCAATCTATGATGTGAGTGGCTGCAACAAAAGGAGGTAAAAGTATAAGCAATGAGAAGGCCAAGGAACTGAAGACAGGACGCTCCACAAGTTGGCCTTACAGGCATTAAAGCTACCAAAGATGAAGGCAGTACCCGGTGGGGGTAGCGAAGACATCTATGAACCATTTGCAAAAGGCTTAAGCAAGGAGAATAGATAGGCTTTTAGTAGGTAACCACAATGAGGTCTAGAAGAAAGTTAGCCATATATCCGCTAGCAGGAGCCTCGAAAGAACCATGTTTTTATACAAAGGCAAAGGACTACGGTATGAAAACACACACTGGAAGGAGAAGCATACAGACTCCACTTGCTAATGAGAAGCTAAGTTAAGTGTATAATAATGTGGGTACAATCACTACTGCATCAACTGGCTGAGACATTCCAAGCCAAAGGTAACATAAACATGAAATGTTTCCCCAATGAAAATGATACTCCAATTCTGAGTCCTAAGTATTATGACAATATCAATCATGTAGACTTCTTTAACAGCTTCAGCTGCCACCCCTGGACAGTGAATCACTTGCTGTTCATCTGTAAAATAGACCATAAGGTAAACTGGAAATTTTAGACGGGTAAAGTTTAAATTGTTTTCTCTGAGATATGTTTATGCATATATTTAGATGTCTCAGACAGTGACCAGAATAATAACCACAGTAGCAAATATCACTCAAGTGAATTTGATAGAAGAGTTAATATTAAATATTTTAAAGCCTTATGTAAAATCATATCAACCTAGTCCATTTTATTGGGCAACATAAAACATACATGAATATTATAGAAGAACAAAATGTAACCTAAAAATTCAAAGCTGGCCTGCCAACTCTGCAATGATTGCCACAAAGGAAAATTCAACAACCAATTGACATTTTAACAAGGAAGAAAATGGCTTTATTAAAAGATTTTTCAATTTGTCCAAGTGACACTTAATGTGTATATGGAGTGTATACATGTACAGAATTTGTTTTTCCCATATCATATACCCTTTTCACTAGAAGCCCCTAAACATCATATTCAAACATTTTTCATATTTCTGTGTATGTTAAAGATAGTTGCATATACACGAGTCACACAGTGGAAATATTATATAAACATATATTTGGATAAATGGAATATAATTTCATTTAATAAACAGAAAGTACAGTACTAACCACTATGGATTATTTTTAGTCTCTTACATGAATCCTGATACATAGTGATACAAAATCAATAATAAAAATATATATTTAATGTTTTTAAAATATTTAAAATATCTTTGAATGGTGTAGAAAATGAATTTCCCAAGAAACTAAATCAAGTTTATTAAAGATTGTATTTGGAATAAGAAAACAAAGAAAATGTACAAAAAACAGCCTCTACTCTCATACACCCACACCCACCCATGAGCACATTTATGGGTGCATGATTCAGGGCGGAGCAGAGCCACCCAAGTTCCAAGAGCCTCCAGAGCCCCAGTGAAGTCACTTCCTCCACTCAAGGGGATTTTGGATCCAAAACAGCAGCCATTACTACATCTTTAGAGCATGTGAAAAAGGGTTGGTGGGGGAAGCTGCAGGCCTCCTCTGGAGAAAATTCAAGACTCTCTCTCCTGCCTCTGGCTAGCCTAGCGACCTCAACCAGGGCTGCGCAGGTGTGTTTATACATATGCAAAATGCTACTTGTACTGCCCTTGCACAGAAAGAAGAAAGCCAGGCAGGGATGCCCACCCTGCAAGCAAAGCTGGGTCACTCTACCTCTGTGTGGTCTGCCATCCAGTCAGTAGGTGTCAAATTTATTTGCTTTATCTTAGATATTTCCTTTACTCCTTTTTTTTTTTTTTTTTTTTTTTTTTTTTTTTTTTTTTTTTTTTTTTTTTTTTTTTTTCCTAAAAGAAGATCTTCACTGTTTTTTCCCATTTGCTTTTTCCCATTTTATCACTTATTTTCTGCAGCACTGTGGATTCTTGGATTTTTACTTATTTAAAGTATAACAATCAGTGCATTTGTGGAGATTAAAAAATTTAAAATACTTTAATATAATCTAGTACTTAGTCCTCATTCAAATTTTTACAAGTATTGCAAGAATCAAGATCCAATCTATTTTTGACCCTTGCAATTGATTGTTTCATCTATTTAATTTCTTTTAGTCTGGAAGAAAGAAGTCAATAATTTGTTTATGATTTTGACTTTTTTTTTTCTTTGAGACAGTGTCTCAATCTGTTGCACAGGCTGGAGTGCAGTGGCATGATCTTAGTTCACTGCAGCCTCCCTCTCCTGGGTTCAAGCAATTCTCGTGTCTCAGCGTCCCGAGTAGCTGGGATTACAGGTGTGTGCCATCACACTGGGCTTGTTTTTGTATTTTTTGTACAGACAGGATTTTGCCACATTAGTTAGGCAGGCTGACTTTGACTTTTTGATGACTCGTAAACGGTTGGTTGTGTATTTTTCATTTTCTCCTAATGTTTGGGTGCACCAGATCTATTTTTTCCCTTTCCTTTAATTTCATGCTAGAGCTTCTTTTAAGGACAATAAAATATATCTTATATTACAAATAAGATAAATTATCCAAAAGAGTACCACATTTTTCCCAGTGAAGTTAGAAATAGGATTCCCTGAAAAATGTTTTTAAAATAGAAATTTAAATTGAAAACAGAAGTGACATGAATTTATAATAAAATCCTGATCTTGAAAAGGTACCATTGCTCTGGGTGCATTGGATATATTGGTGAATGACTGTATAGGATTTCTTCATCTTATAGGGTTGGGCTCATGTTAAAGCTTTCCATTTTAAAGGACTGAGATCGGCCTTGCTAAAACATTAACAATTACCACCAGCTGTAATCTAGTAGCAACATTTGCAACAGGCAAGTTTCTTACGGGACCTGAGACCTATGTATATTTTATCCAAATGAATTAAGTGGATTGCTTTTTGAAGAAATCATATAGCTTACACTTATAAATCTGCCACTTTCGGACGTTAACTTTTTTTTTTTTTTTTTTTTTTTTTTTTTTTTTTTTTTTTTTTTTGAGACATAGTCTTAATCTGTCACCCAGGCTGGAATGCAATGGCACAATCTTGGCTCCCTGCAACCTCCACCTCCCAGGTTCAAGCAATTCTCCTGCCTCAGCCTCCCGGGTAGCTGGGATTACAGGTGCACGCCACCATGCCCAGCTAATTATTGTACTTTTAGTAGAGATGGGGTCTCACCATGTTGGCCAGGCTGGTCTCAAACTCCTGACCTCAAATGATATGCCTGTCTCAGCCTCCCAAATTGCTGGGATTGCAGGCATAACCCAACATGCCCAGCCCAGACCAGACATTAACTCTTGATGACAGGGGTATTTTCCTTTCAATGTGCAAACAATTCCTACCAGCATCCTAGAGATTCAGGAGAAACCGAGTCTGTGTAGCAGAAAAGTAACGGCCTTTGAGGCAGGACCAATGAGTTGTCCGTCCTGGTTTCACCAGTACCCAACTACAACCTTGGATAGGTAACTCCATGTCTGAGCTCCAGAAAGGTTGGAAAATAAAATACTTGTCACAGCTTTTCTACATGGTTATTATGAGAACAAAATTGGCTAGTAAAGCCCCTGACTTAAAATAGATACCCCACAATGTTAATTCCCTACTCTCATTTCCCAATCTAACTCATGTAATCTGGTGGAATTCTTCTGGGTCCTAAAATGCCGGTAAATGAAATAATAGGTGTTTTTCATGCAGAACGTTTATCTAAGGCTAACACCTTTGAGATTCTTTTTGTGAGTGATGCATTATCACTATATCATCAAAGCATACAATATTCACAAACTAATCAAATCTCAGAGACATGACGAATTTGTGAATTTGGGAATTGTGTCCCATGTCTTTTGGCCATTTCTCTCAAGAGATACAGTGTTCAATGAAGAAGCTGTAAATGGCCTTGTGGCTGCCTATCTTGCCTGGTAGTCACGTCTTTGAGGCAGGCACAGGTAACAAACCGATGCCGATGTGAATGAATCAGTCTTTCAAGACATTTGATGATTTCATAGTCAGGAAGAGCAAGGCTGGTCACGTTCAAGCCTAGCATCTGGGACACCACCTCCCTGAAGTCTGCTAGCTGTAATATCAAACAGAAATTCATTAACTGGGAAAACAAAACGTATCAACTACTGCTGAGCCAAATGCAACAAACAGACAAAAAAAACCTGTAGAAAACTCAGGTTTGCATGAGGTAGGGAAATTATCTACCCTCTTCATAGTTCTCTCACTGATAAAATACCAGATTCCAGATAAGTCCCATCAACTTCCAACCTTCAGAGATTTCACAACCACTTTTCTGATAAGCCAGCTGATGTGGTATTGGCTATTGAGTCAAGAATCTCAGATAAGTAACCATGAATGAAACCCTGACATCACTAAGATTTCATTTTCCCAACTCCAGGGTGGGATTAGCCATACACCCAGCTCAGAAGGCTGTTCTGAAATTCAGATCAAATGAAATGGTGACTCTGTGTGTGCTCTGCAAACTAGGAAGAACTAAGCAAATGTTGGTGGGGTTGTGTCAAAGGTTGGTAAACATGCTTTGGGATTTTAGCTGGCTGATAACCTCTTAAGCTAAAAAAAAAAAAAAAAAAAAAAAAAAAAAAAAAAAAAAAAAAAAAAAGAACAAATAGCAAAAAATTATATGCTAATGAAAACAGGAGGGCTTCTAAATTACTATCAAGTCATATCACACAGATTGCCACTTCACAAGCCATTCCATGGGACTGCTCTGGGACTTCCATTTGTCCCTTGAAGAAAGAAAAGTGGGGGGCTGGGAACAATGGTTGAAATATGCCTCATACCCCTTCAAATTCTCATAGGCTGGTCTCTGTGGTTCTAGGTTAATGCAAAATCAGATAAATCAGGGCATCTGGCCAACACCTCATTAAAGGAGTCCTCCATTTTAGAAAACGGTTGCTCCAACATCCAAGAGAATGCCACCCAAACAGTCCCACCCCAGGCTCATTGGCTCTGCAACCTCCTTCTCTTGCAGGGTCCAATTTGGGAATGGTGACATTTTCTCCAGATGTTATGATTTGAATTTTATGACCCCTCAAAATTCTTATGTTGAAATCTAATGACCCATGTGAGGATATTAGGATGTGGGGCCTTTGGTGGGTGATTAGATCATGAGGGTGGAGCCCTCATGAATAAGATTAGCGCCTTTATAAAAGAGGCCCCAGAAAGCCACTTTGCTCCTTCTACCACATAAGGACACAGTGAGAAGGGGCCGGCTCTGAACCAGGAAACTGTGCTCACCAGACACCTTGATCTTGGACTTCTCAGCCTCCAGAACTGTGAGAAAGAGATTTCTATTATTTATAAGCCACCCAGTAGATGGTACTTTGTTATAGCAGCCTGAAAGGACTAAGACACCAACCTAGTCTCCCTGATGAAAGAGCAATGTTTCTCTCAGACTTCCACCCTTTCCAGTGTGGCCAAAGCTCTCAATTCCGAAGCGGTTTCCTTTCTGAGAACGTTCATTGTGTCATTTGGCTTTCCTCACCTCGGCTTGACACATGAACCAAAACAGAGGCGGCCAAAGCGGGGGAAAAAAATCCTAGGATCAGAGTCCATTCTATGCCCTTTTGAGCTTCAAAAGGAGAAAGAGACAAAAGCCAAAAAGCAATGGAGGTCAAGCTGCCCGGTACACGTTTCTTTATGCCTGACCTCCTGATGGACTCACTAGATAAAATGCTCCTCCTTGTAGCCAGCAAGCAAATGAGTACTTTTTTATGGCTTACATCTGTGCCTGGTTGGCCATCAAGTCTGGGTGCCACTGTTTGAGACTTGGGGCTGTTTCCTGCAACTGATCTCTGCTGCAGATAAGGCTTCCCTCCTAAGGCCAGAGCCCTGGTTAACGTTAAAAGCTCTGCAATGATGCAAACTTCTGAGGCGATCACTTAACTTAAAAAAACCTCCCGAGAACCAGAACCTGTTTTTTCACCAGAACCCTTCCGTTGCTTGAATAAGAACGTCTTTTCCTTTCCTGCAGTTTGTGCCATGAAAATGTGAATAATTTTTCTTAGAGGGGTGAATCAGAATGGTTACTTGAATGTCAAAAAGATGCTGGAGGGGAAGGTGGATATGTTGAAAAGATACGAAAGCTCTGTTAATTGCTTTTGAATAAATATGTGAATAGTTCTCACTTTGGGAGCACGTGTTAACATTGGAACGTTAGAGAAGATTAGCATGTGCCTCATGAAAGGATGAAACACAAATTCATGAAAACAGTCCATTTTTTTAAATGAATAATTATTAATATCAAGTTCTTGAATTGTCCTGTCATTTCCTAAACAAGAAGAAAATCTTCCTAAATCTGGTTTCATCACCAGATTTAGACCCACCTGCTTTTCTCTCTTTTCTGCCTCTTCCAGAGATTTTTTCAGTGTCTTCATTTCACTGGTTACCACTTTTATCACGTTTCTGGCCCTTTCTTTATTCTCCTTAGCCTCATGTTCTGTGGTATCCAGTTCTGACTTGACAGACATGAGCTTTTTCTCAGCTTTCTCCTTCATCTTCTCCAGCTGTTCTCTGGATTTGTTTAGATCTTCAATGGCTTTAGTCTGTTCCAAGGTTTTAATCTAGGAAGTCAAGAGAATGCTGATAACTACTGTTGTATTTATTTAGGAAAACTTTATAAACATGACAAATCAGAAGTCAATTTGCTTCATACCTTTTTTATGAATAAAGAATGGAATTCATCCCAAACAGTTACAGATCTTGCTAAGCATATGTACTGCACGAACATGTCTTAAGACAGTTATAATATAAACATATTAGAGTTCCTGGACTTGAAAAAAATCAATGAGACGAAACTGTAGACAGCATGATTCTGGGGTCAGATTTTTAAATTAATCCTGCTGATATGTGCACACACACTCTATAAGCTCCAAAAGCAAAAGCAACTTCAACTTTCTGTCCCAACCAACGGGACTTTGCTGGTATATTAACAGTAGGAAGAGCAAAATGTCTCCTCTTCTAATCCTGTATCCCTTGAGGACCCCACCTCAGATCCATCTCAGCAAGTCTTCACAACTGCTGTGAGGAAAACATAGATGGGCGCTTTTTCTGTTAGAAGCATCTTCTAACTTTACCAGTGAGTCTGGGAGGTAAACAGCTGTGGGGCAGAGTGATGTCTTCTTCAGAGAAGCTGTCCCAAGATCTTAAAGCCAAAACACACAGTATGCCAGAGTGTGAGGCACATTCTCTGTATTAGCTTATTATTTAAGATTAGGCCAGAGCTGCTTACAAAAAGAATTTAAGGCTGAGTATGGTGGCTCACGACTGTAATCCCAGCACTTTGGGGGACTGAGGTGGCTGGATCACCTGAGGTCAGGAACTCAATATCAGCCTGGGCAACATGGTGAACCTCATCTTTACTTAAAAAAAAAAAGAAGAAGAAAAGGAAAGAAAAGAAAATTACAAAAATTAGCCAGGCATGGTGGCAGGAACCTATAGTCCCAGCTACTTGGGAGGCTGAGGCAGGAGAATCACTTGAACCTGGCAGACGAAGGTTGCAGTGAGCCAAGATCGTGCCATTGCATTACAGCCTGGACCAGAGAGCAAGACTCCATATCAAAAAAAAAATAAATAAATAAAAGGTGAATGAAATTCTGACACATACTTCAACTACAACATGGGTGAGCCTTGAAAACATGCTAAATGAAATAAGCCAGACACAAAAGGACTAATTCCACTTATATGAAGTACATAGAATAGGCTAATTCATAGAAATTGTATGTAAAGTAGAAGTCACCAGGGGCTGGGGAAGAAGAGAAATGAGAGTTATTGTCTGATGGGCACAAAGTTTCCGTTTGAGATGATGGAAAAACTCTGGAAGTGGATAGTGATCATGGTTGTACAACATTGTGAATATACTTAACACCACTGAATCGCACACTTAATAATGGTTAAAATGATATATATTATGTTATTTTTATTTTACCACAATAAAAAAAAGGTTTGAAGCAACTTTACACAAACATAAATTGTTTTGACTAATCATTAAATATAATACAAATGAACTACCATTTAGTATCTACCAGGATGGCTAAAATAAAAAAGACAGACAATAACAACTGTCAGCAAGGATGTGAGGAAACTAGAACTCTCATACACTACTGATGGGAATGTAAAATGCTGTGGCTGCTGTGGAAAAGAGCTTGCCAGTTTCAAAAATATTAAATATAGAACTGCCATATGACCCAGCAATTCCATTCCTAGGCATATGGGCAAGAGAATTGAAAACTTATGCCCACACAAAAATTGTACACAAATGTTCATTGAAGCATTATTCATAATCACCAAAAAGTAGAAACAACCCAAATGCCATCAGCTGATGAATGGAAAAACGAAATGTGGTATAGCTATACGATGGAATATAATTCATCAGTAAAAAAGAATAGAGCACTGTGACATTCTACCACATGGGTGAACCTTGAAAACATCATGCTAAGGGAAAGAAGCCAATTGCAAAAAAAACCCACATATTCTATTATCCCATTTATATGAAAGATCCAGAAAAGGCCAATGGCTAATGGGAGGGCAGAATGCAGAGCCACCAGTTATGGGTACAGGGTTTCTCTTAGAGGTGATGAAAATGTTCTGAAATATGATAGTGGTGCCTTTCCTGTATGTGCATATACTAAAAATCATGAAATTTTACACTTTTTTTCGAGACTAGGTCTTGCTCTGTCACCCAGACTGGAGTGCAGTGGCATGATCTCAGCTCATTGCAAACTCTGCTTTCTACTTTCAAGCAATTCTCGTGCCAAGGCTTCCCCAGTAACTGGGATTACAGGCGTGCACCACAATGCCCAGCTAATTTTTGTATTTTTTGTAGAGAAGTGGTTTTGCCACGCTGGCCAGGCTGGTCTTAAACTCCTGGACTCAAGTGATCCTCTCACTTCAGCCTCCAAAACTGCTGAGAATATAGGCATAAGCCACTGCATCCAGCCTAAATTGTACACTATTAAAAAGTAAATTGTATGGTATATCAACTATATCTTGATAAAGCTGTTATTTGAAAGTACATTTACAATCTCTTGAAAAGTATCAAAATTAATTACCTTGAAATAAATTAACATACACAATGACCAGTATAGCTCTGAATTTAGTTCTGAGCTTCCTGACAATTGAGATAAAGTGTTCAAGTATATTTTCAAAGAAAAAGCATTATTTTGTGTTTTGGTTTTGTGGTTAAATCATTTTAAAAAAATACATAAGAAAGTAACAGAATAACACATACTGAATAATAAGTATTTGCTGTATTCTCCCTTGCCTCCC
>NW_016107321.1:13177042-13195872 GCF_001604975.1 Cebus imitator
GAGGAGAGGGGAGGGGAGGGGAGGAGAGGAGAGGAGAAAGTCTATGCTAACTAGGCTGCAGGAAAGCCTTCTTGAAGAAACCTAGAATCACGCCAGAGGGAACTGTGAGACAGCATTGGTGTAGTGCAGCAGTGAACAAGACAGAAAGAGGGATGAGAATGTTACTGCCTCTGATGAATGAAATCTCTGTATTTTTTTACTGATGATATAAAACTGGCAACTCCCATTTAGTTGCTGAACTCCTGATTTTGTATTGCTGAAGGGCTTTAGATGACTGTGACTTACACTGATAACATTTGGAGACTACAATCAAAGATTGAAATCTCTCCCTACGGTTGGGCTTAGAGTACATCTTTATTGTGGCTGAGTATCTGAATCATGGCACAAGTACGCCTGTTCTACACTCTGAAGGCTCTCACTATCCCACTGGAAAGTCTGAGGAATGAGAGCAACTGTTGTAAGATTAGGACATGATCTAGAGGAGATGTGACTGCTTGGGATATAGATGTCCAGATAAAAAAATCAGATTTATACCATTTTGTGTGACTTCACTAAATTGAGGAATCCTGTGTCAAATACCTGCTGAACTCATAAACTAGAAACCAGTTTTTACCTACTATAACCCATACAACTTATTAAGACACAAAGTTTATTTTACTATCATCTGAATGTTTGTGTCCTCCTAAATTCATATGTTGAAATTCTAACCCCCACAGTAATGATATTAAGAAATGGGACCTCTGGACAGTGATTAGATTATGAAGGCAGAGCCATCATGAATGGGATTAGTGCTCTTATAGAAGAAGCCCCAGGGAGCTGCCTCACCCCTTCCACCATGTGAAAACACAGCCAGAAGGCATCATCTATGAACAAGGAAACATGCTCTCATCAGACATCAAATCTGCTGGCACCTTGATTTTTCACTTCCCAGCCTCTAGAACTGTAAGAAATTTTTGTTGTTTATAAGCCACACTGTTTGTGGTATTTTGTTATAGTACCCTTCATAGACTAAGATACCTTTCTAGACAGAGAGGAGATCGATGGCAGACATTCTCAGATAGGTTTGTAGCTATTGACCTGGCTCCATCCAAAGGAGATGAAATCCTTTGGAAACTGACAGCTTCTATGAAACTTATAATCAAAAAGGCATAAGAACAACTGCTGCAGCTTCAGAGATATGCAGAAAATAAAATGTCAACAGCTGGGGAAAAAAATTCTAAGTGAGCAATGGAGCCAATGAAAAATGTCACCAGTAGAGCAGGCACCTGAGACAGGGCAATGTCACCCTTTAAGTGCAGGTCTACAGGGGCAGACCTTGCAGACCATTGATGGATCCCAAGTTATCAAAACCCTTATTGGATTATAAACTTCATAGTAGATGCCAATATATCAGGGTATCGTCTCCATGTTAATGTCAACATGTGCTGATTGTATTGTGGTCATGTCGAAGAACGCCCTGTTCATAAGTGATATGTAGGAAAATATTTGGGGGTGAAGTGTCATGATGTTTCCTATTTATTTTCACAGGCTTTGGAAAAAATAAAACATCTATCTCCCTCTCTCCAGGCAAAATATAGTAATCAGTAAAATATTAACAATCTATGTGAAGGGTAAAAGAGTGTCCATTACACTATTCCTGCCATTTTCTACAGATAAGAAATTTTTCAAAACAATTGAATATTTTCAAAACAAGATGTTGGGAAAGGGAATATATTGATCATGGATCCTACTAGTAGAAGTTTTTTAATATATATGTATATGTACCTATGTTACAAATGTATATGTATTTATAAGTTATAAATAAACATACTGCTCAAAATAAAATATTCTGTAGTCTACCAAACATTTTACAAAATGGGGATGTTAAATTGATTAAATATCAATTTTTAAAACAAAATGATCTTCCTTTAAAACAAAGAGATTCCCTTCACATACAAACTAAGTCACTGCTACAAAGACAATATGTGGCAAATGGTAAATTGCTGGGATTGGTATGTTGAATTTTAAACTTCTTATTTATAAAAAAAAGGGATACATTCATCCTGTCCGCTCAGATTGGGAAAACATTTACAGTGGGCTATCTACCAAAGGTGATAGAACACAGCTTGGAGGTCTAGAAGCTCATGAATCAAGTCCTAATGAGAAGAATTTGTTGCCAAGAATCTCTGAAAAATATGAGACTTTATCAGAATCCTCAGGGCTGCCTGAATCTTTGTTCCCAGAAGCAAGAACAAGTAATGGAGCTCTGAGCCAGGCCACCAGCACAGAACAGGGAGTCAACAGTGGTGAAGAAAGCCTCAAACCCAACAGCAGATTCCTGAGAGTGGAGTGGGACTGAGCTGGTTTCTTAATCTTCCTAAGGGAACTTCTGAGACCCAGCTCAGAGTTCAGCAAGAAACTGCCCCTAATTTTCATCCAGTGGGACAGAACTGGTTATAAACAAGACTGAAGTGCTATTCAGACTCTAGCAAGGGCAGAGAAGGTCCCAAATGTGTTTTGTTGTCATAAACACTGTATCTACTGTCTGCTTCCTTAAAAAAAAGAATTTCAAAATCCAATGAAAAATTCTCTCATGTTATAAGGGCCAAAGGCCCAAAAAGGGAAGATGATTAAATTTAAAAATGTGATGTGTTGGCTCCCTGAGAGGATCTACATTCTCCAGCTGGAAGGTTTCAGGAAGCTGCATTGAAAACACCACCCAGTAGGAGCCAGGAAATGAGCACAGGCTCTCTGGATGGGATAGGGCAGCAAAGTGGGAGAGTCTTTTGATGGCCCAAATAGATGCTGTGTCCCTCTTTGAAGAGGACACAAAAATTTAACTAAGTAGGAAACATCATCAAGATGGCTGACTAAAGGCAACCAACACTCATCTCCACCACAAAGAAGGACCAAAACAACAAATAGATAACCACATCTCACATAGAGTGTCTAGGGAGGAACACTGGAATTCAGCAAGCAAGTGGCAAAGACCTTCTGAGATGCAAAAACTCAGGAGGGCAGCATAGAAAGGAAAGCAAAGCAGTCAGCCAGGATCCTCATGGAGCCAAGAGAGACTTCCCATTACAGGAAAAAGGTAAGTGGGAAATTCCCTAGCAGACCATATGCACACCATAGACACCTGCAAACTTAACAACAGGAGACCACAGCCCTTACAGGGCACAAGCCCAGTAGGAGGAGCTGCGTGGAGTCTAGGTGACCTCATTATACCCAAGAGGAAATTTATGCCGAGCCAAACTCACTTCCTGAGACCCAAAGTGCATGTTCCCCAGAGCCTGACAGCCACCTACTCATGGCCTTCTACCATAACCACTGGCGATCCATGCCCCACTTCCGGTGGTGGGATCCCCTCATCCCTGCATGTGTCACCCGAGGTCCAAGGACCAGCCTGCCAAGCATCTCCATCCCTAGCAAAGCCACACCACAGCCTCTACAACACACCACACCCTCTACAACACACCACACCCTAGGCCACTGAAGTACTCACAGATGCTGCTAACATTGATTGCAGCTAAAGAAATCATACAGAGACTACACAACAGTACCATCCCAGAATGAAAGCCAAAACACCCTGCCTAATCAACAATATAGGTCATATCTACAGGAAAAATTCTTTCCCTACAAAAGTGGCTCTATAAAATTGGAAGAAGTGCTTGTTTCAACAAATGTACAGGTACAAACATAGGGGCACAAGACACATGAAAAAAGCAAGTACACCTCTACAAGAACACAATAAATCTTCAGTAACAAATCCCAAAAAAAAGGACCTCTATGAAATGCTTGACAAAGAATTTAAATAATGGTCTTAGGGAAACTCCACAAAATAAAAGGGAACACAGATAGATAATTCAATGAAATAAGAAAAAAATTATGATCTGAATAAGAAAGTCAGTGAAGACATAGATATAAAGAAACCATGGTTAAATCTTGCAACTGAAGAATTCAATTAATAAAATTAAAAACATTATTGAGAGCTTCAACAGTAGACTAGATCATGCAGAAGAAATAATTTCTAAACCTGAAAACAGGTCTCTTAAAATAACCCAGTCAAAAAAGGAAAAAATAATGAAGAAAGTCTATGTGGCATAGAGACACCATTAAGTGAACGATTTGCAATATTGGATGATACAGAAGGAAAGGAGACAGAAAGGGCATTAAAAACCTATTTAACGAAATGCTAGTTGAAAATGTCTCAAATCTTGTGAGAGATATGGTCAGACAGATACAGGAAGCTCAAAGATCCCCAAATAGGTTCTACCCAAAAAAGTCCTCTCTCAGATACATTATAGTCTAAAGTCAAAAGTCAAAGACAAAAAGAGAATTCTAAAAACAGCAAAAGAAAAGCATAAAGTCACATATAAGTGAACTTCCATCAGATTAACAGTGGATTTCCCAAAAGAAACCTTATGGGTTAGGAGATAATGGGATTCAAAGTGAAAATGAAAAAAAAATGCCGGTCAACAATACACAGCCAACAAAGTTATTCTTCAAAAAAGAAAGAGAAATAAGTTTTTCCCAGGCAAGCAAAAACTGAGGGAACTCATCAACACTAGACAAGCCCAAGAAGAAATGTTTAAGAGTCCTATATCTAGAAGCAAAAAGATGATGTTTACCAGAATGAGAACACATGAAAGTTAAAACTCACTACTAACACAGATACACAAATGGGAAAGAGAAAGGAATCAAATGTTATCACTACAGAAATCACCAAACTGCAAGCTGTGAAGATAAACAGTAAGAGAGGAAAGAAAGAACAAATGATACATAAAACAACCAGAAAACAATTACCAAAATGAAAGGAGTAAGTCCTCAGCTATGAATAACAACCTTGAATGTAAATGGTTTAAATTCCTCAATTAAAAACTATAGCCTGAAAATACATTTATCTCCAAGGTCAACCCCTGTAGACCCACACTTAGTGGGTGGCATTTTTCTGTCTCAAGTGCCTGCTCTGCTGATGCCATCACAAACAAACTCTAGAACGGCAATAACAAGTTGTTACTTATCAGTAATAACATTGAATGTAAATGGTCTAAGCTCTCCAATGAGTGGCTAAATTTTTTTTTAACTCAGCTACATGTTGCCTATAAGAAATTCACCTCACCTGTAAAGACATACGTAGACTAAATGTGAAGAGATGGAAAAAGGTATTTTAAGCAAACAAAAGCCAAAATCAAGCAGGACTAGCTATACTTATAGAAAACAAGCTGAATTTTAAGTAAGAAAAAGACCAAAAACAGTGATTATATAATGATTAAAAGATCAATTCAACAAGAAGATATAACAGTTGTAAATATATATGTATCCAACACACCCAGATACATAAAGCAAATATTGTTAGACATAACAAGAGATAAATTCCATTATAACAATAGTTGAGGACTTCAACACCTCACACTCAGCATTGGACAGATCCTGTAGACAGAAAATCAGCAAAGAAGGCTTGGACATAAACTATACTATGGAACAATTTGACCTAATAGACGTATACAGAATATTTCATTCAGCCACTGCAGAATACATGCTCTTCTCATCAGCACATGGAGCATTCTCCAGGATAGACCATACGTTAGACCACAAAACAAGTCTCAACAAAGTTTTTAAACGTAAATTATGTCAAGTATCTTTTTAGACCACAGTGGACTAAAACTAGAAATCAATCACAAGAGAAACTTTGGAAATTGTACAAATACAGGGAAATTAAACAACAGGCACCTGAGTGACCAATGGGGTCATGGAAGAAATTAAGAAGGAAATCCAAAAATTTCTTGAAACAGAAATAGAAGCACAACATACTAAAACCCATGAAATACAGCAAAAGCAGTACTAAGAGAAAAGTTTATAGCAATAAATGCCTACCTCATAAAGGTAGAAAGATTTTTGGTTTTAAAATGGTAGCATAGGCTGGGAGCCGTGGCTCATGCCTGTAATCCCAGCACCTTGGTAGGCAGAGGTAAATGGATCACCTGAGGGCAGGAGTTTGAGACCAGCCTGACCAAAATGCCAAAACCCCATCTCTACTAAAAATACAAAAGTTAACCAGGCATGATGGCACGTACCTGTAATCCCAGCGACTTGGGAAGCTGAGGCAGGAGAATTGCTTGAACCCAGGGGGCGGAGGTTGCAGTGAGCCAAGATTGCACCACTGCACTCCAGCCTGGGCAACAGAGTGAGTCTCTGTCTCAAAAAAAAAAAAAAAAATGGTGGCATAGAAGCAAACTGGTTGCAGTGTTCCCCCCGAACCCTGAGATACACAAAAACAAATATATAGCATCAAGGTTATCATCAGCAATAGCCCAGAACTCAAATATAAGGATGAGACAGTTGCTGCAGCCACAGAGAAGTGAAAAAACTCTAAGCATAGAGTAAGAGAATCAGACTTCCATAGCCACGATTCCCCTCCCCACAATCTTACCATCACCACAGGTGCAGAAAACCTCCCCAGGCTCATGATTTCTACAATGGAAAAAGTAAGATCAGGGTGAACAACCAACTTCCCCAACATCTTAAATTCCATGATAAGAGGCCAGTTCCTGCCTCAACCCACAGAAAGCATCATGAGTGCCTTAAGGGAAAAAATACCTCTGAGGACAGCCAGAGCCAAACAGGGAGACAGCTCTTTAACTTGACCAAAGGAAATGCCAAATCACAATGGCATCTGTTCAGCAGGACCACACTGTAGGAGGTATGTTCCATACATCTCCTAGGCATGAATTCTAGCTAGCCTCCCACACTGCCAGAATATCCCTTTTGAGACATTTCCCATTTGGAATAGGCAATGTTCCAACCACTTAATAGAGCTGAGGCAAACACAGGCTTGAGGCATCATCAATCTATACATCAGTAGTATTCTACCATAATAAAGAATGAAATCTTGTTATTCACAGCAACATGGATATGTCTAGAGGGCATTATGCAAAGTGAAATAAGCCAGGCACAGAAAGAGAAATACCACATATCCTCACTTACATGCAAAAGCTGAAAAAGTTGAGTGCATAGATGCAGAGAGTAGAACTGTGGTTATTAGAGGCTGGGAAGGATCAGGAAAGGGCAAAGGAAAAGGTTGGTTAATGGATACAGAATTACAGCTGGATAGAAGGAATAAGTTTTAGTGTTCTAAAGCACTATAGGGTGATTCTGTTAACAATTTATTGTATATTCTCCAATAACTAGAAGATTTAGAATGTTTCCAACTAAAATAAATGATAAATATTTGAGATGATGGATACACTAGTTACCTTGATTTGTTCATTACACATTGTATACATGCATCAAAATATCACTCTGTATCCCAACAATATGTACAGCTATTATGTGTCAACTAAAAATAAAAGGAAGAAAAGGGTGTGACTAAGTAGAAATGTAGCAGAAATCAAAGATGAATGCTCAGCTTTGGAGTCTGGGCTCACTTCCCCTCCTTCCCCACCACAGGAAAACATGTCGAAACCAGAGTAATTAGCATTATCTATCACCTCAAAACATTTACCATTTTTTGTGTTGGAAACATTCAAAATCCTCTTTTCTAGCTATTTGAAGATATACAATAAATTATTGTTAGCTATAGTCATCCTATAGTGTTATAGAACACTAAAACATATTCCTCCAATCCAGCTGTAATTTTGTAGCCGTTAACCAACACACCTTTCTTAGCTCCTACTAAGGACATACCCCTCCACTCCTTCACTATCTGACCCCAGGAGCATGCCTCTTACTGGAGATCTGCTTGCTGTACACATTCAGAAGTGGGAAGAGCTAAAAGCAGTCCCAGAAATCCAGTGAATCTACATCATCAGAGCTGAGTCTGAAACGGGAGGTCAGGGGGAAAAAAATTCAGAAAGGCTACACTCATTGGGTTAGAGAAAGTTCCGCAGTGGGGAAGGAATGTGGGGAGGGGCTGTCTTGTGTGGGAGATATAAAGAGAGTTAAAAAGTGGGAGAGAATTTCACAGGTGGCTGAAGAATGTTAATCCCTTTTGGTGTTGCCTTGAAAGAGTACAATGAAGATAATGAGCTTTCCACTAATTTTCGGTTGTCTGATTGCTGATATTTGGCCACAGCTTCCTACTGAGTTTGGGCCACATGATACAGGATGATAGCTGATGGCTCTCCACCAAATAGTTGTTCTTCCTTTCTTACTACACAGAATGAAGACATTTCTCAGACAGACTTCACTTAGATGAGGTCCAGGGACTAAGCTCTGGCCAATGGAAACATAAGAAGTGTTGTATCATTCCTGGAAAGCAGCACACAGGGTGTCCTTCCACCGTGCCTCCTTCCAGATGACTAGAATGAAGCTGGAGCCCCAGCAGCTAGCTTGGACTAGAAGATGGCAGTGAGGACTATATTGCTAGGATACTGAAGCAGAAGGTTGAAAACTGAGGTTGTCAGGGTATACTTCCATGCTTCTTTCCAGTGAGATGGGAATAAATGCCTCGCCTCCCTAAGCCACTGATATTCTGGGTGTCTCAATGTATTGAGCTGAAACTAATAACTGATGCAGACCATGAAGCATCTAGCATGATATGAATTACACAAAGCACTTTCTTCATCCTCTGCCATTCTGCCACATGATTTCAGTACTTACATTTGCATTTGTGTATAAGGCTATGTTTGTGCCAATGAGTAGTTATCCTGGGCTAATGAGAAAATAGTAAAGGCAGAGTTAATACATAAATAATGTGTTCATGCAGAGTGAAGGCCAAACTGTGTCATGGCATAGGTACAAATAAAGTATCTGCAGTATTAAAATAAAACACATAGTATAATAACTCCTATACCCTTAGGGAAAATAAACTTTAGACATGCCAAACTCAAAAGAACTTGCGTCATGAGCAGTTGGTACCACACATTCTTATTAATGGTGGTATTAGTCCATTTTCACGTGCTATAAAGAAATACCCAAGACTGGGTAACTTTATAAAGGAAATAAGTTTAATTGACTATCAGTTCTGCATCACTGGTCAGACCTCAGGAAACTGACAATCATGGTGGAAGGGGAAGTAGGCATGTCTTACATGGCAGCAGGCAAGAATAAGAGCATGTGAAGGAGGAGCTGTCAAACACTTATAAAACCAACAGATCTCATGAGAACTCACTATCATGAGAACAGCATAGGGGAAAGTGCTCCCATGATCCAATCATCTCCCTCCCTCAACACTTGAGGATTACAATTCGAGATGATATTTAGGTGGGGACACAGAGCCAAACCATATCAATGGTGATTTTAGTAAAATGACATTATCTATAGCATTGAATTAATATCCCTAATTTTAAAAATTCTACTTTTATCCTTTGTTTTGATTTCTAAACTGATATGGATTTTATAACATTAAGAAATATAATAAGATTAAGAAATTTCTATATAGCTTTAGTTGGTACATATGTAAGTAATATTATAATAAATTATTTTAACTCAACATAGGTAGAGGAATGCATGAAACAACATATTTCTTTCAAAAAGGATTTCTATAATACTTGTTTGCCTGCCAAATTAAAATTTAATGGTTTATCTGGAAAGGTCTACTTTTTCTTGGTGTAGAATTCAGGAGTAAATTTACAGCATGGGTCTTAAAACAGAAGATGTGTATAACCAAGGCATCGAGGTCTTCAATCATGGTTTTGAAAGAGACATAGAGAAAGCTTTCACCCAAGTGTTCATAGCAGCCTTGTTCAGAATAGCCAAAAGTGGAAACAATCTAAATGTTCATCAAATACTGAATGGACAATCAAAATGTGGAATATCCATACAACGAAATATTCCTCATCCATAAAAAGGAATTACGATGGTTAACTTTATGTGTCAATTTGGCTGGGCAATGAGGCCCAGATATTTGGTCAAGTATTTACATGGGTAGACTTTGCATAAAACAGAGTGCCCTCCATAATGTGGGTAAGCTTCATCCAGTCAGTTGAAGGCATAAGCAGAACAAGACAGTGAGCTTCCCTGAACACAAGGAAAATCTGCCAGCCTTCAGACTTTTACTACAGCATCAGCTCTACGCTCTACCTAGGTCTCCAGTCTGTCAGCCCATCCTGCTAGTCTCCATCATTGTGTGAGCCAATTCTTTAAAGTAAATCTCTCTAGATAGATAGATAGATAGATAGATAGATAGATAGATAGATAGATAGATGATTGATAGATAGATGATTGATAGATGGATAGATAGATGATTGATAGATGGATAGATGATTGATAGATGATTGATGGATAGATGTAGATATTTATATTATATATTTATATCTACATATATCTGTCTGTATATACACACAAACACACATACACACACATACACACACATACACCTCCTAATGCTTCTGTTTCTCTGGAGGACCCTAATACAGGAATGAAATACTGATCCATGATACAACATGAGATGAACCTTAAAAACACTAAGTATACTCATGCGAAGTAGAAGAAATGATATGGTTTGGCTGTGTCACCACCCAAATATCATCTTGAATTGTAGTGCCCATAATTTCCATATGTTGTGGGAGGGACATAGTGGGAGATAATTGAATCATGGTGGTGTCCTCCTCATGCTTTTCTCATGATAGTGAGTAAGTCTCAAGAGATCTGATGGTTTTATAAGGGAAAACCCCTGTCACTTGGCTCTCATTCTCTCTTGCCGCCGCCATGTAAGAAGTGCCTTTCATCTTCATGATTGTGAGGCCTCCCCAGCCATGTGGAACTGGAAGTCCATTAAACCTCTTTCTTTTGGAAATTGCCCAGTCTCAGATATGTCTTTATCAGCAGCAGGAAAACAGAAAAAAATCACATAATATGATTCCATTTATATATAATTTATAGAATGGACAAATTAATAAAGACAGAAAGATTACTGGTTACCAGAGGTTGAAGAAAGGATAAATGAAGAATGGCTGTGGATGGGTGTAGGATTCTGGGGCAGAATGTGGGAGGAGTGTTAGAAAGTCCTAGAATTAGATAGTGGTAATGTTTGAACAACCTTGTCAATATACTAAAAACCATTAAATTATATACTTTAAAAATAAACTTTATGACTTGTAAATATTTCTCATTTAATAAAACATAGAAATACAATTCAAATTATTTTATTTGTCCCTAAAAGAGCGGTAAAATTGTTAATTTAATAAGTGTAGTGGGGTGAATAGTGCCTTCCCAAAAGCTGCATCCACCCAGAACCTCAGAATGGGACCTTATTTAGCTAAGGGCCTTTGCAGGTAATGATTAAGAGTCTCATGATGAGATAATTTCAAATTAGGATGGGTCCTAACTCCAACAATGGATGTCCTTATAAGAGATAGAAAAGGAGAGACACACAGGGGAGGTGATGTGAAGGGGAGGCAGAGGTTGAAATTATGCAGCTATAAACCAATGACTGTTAGCAGTATTGAGTATTAAGCCACCTGCTTTGTGGCAATTGGGTAGCCCTAAGACATTAATAAAGTAAAGCTGTTTTTGCTAATGTCTAGAAATATTACTTTATGATAGTGAAATTAATACAGGGACCAGCTTAGCCAATGTACAATGGTGGATAGTTACTATCAGTAGTCTGTCTTGGACACTGATATCAGAAGTCTGATATTTGGGATGTGTATCAAATACAAAATAAAAATCTATTCTGTATTTGATATCTCATTAATGCATGAAGTTGGCATTTACTGTGTTAGCAAGTTAGCAATAGATTGCTATTCTCCGCTGGAAGGCAGACTTAACATTCCTTTGACATAGGTAGGGGCCTGAGTAATTCTTGAGTTAGTCTAACCACGTCTCTCCTATGCCTTTCCTATATATATTTTTTTTTTCTGAGACAGTGTCACTCTGTCGCCCAGGCTGGAGTATAGTGGTACAATCTCCACTCACGGCAACCTCTACCTCCTGGGTTCAAGTGATTCTCCTGCTTCAGCCTCCCGAGTAGCTGGGACTACAGGTGCACACTACCACGTCCAGCTATTTTTGTATTTTTAGTAGAGACAGGGTTTCACCATATTGGCTAGGCTGGTCTCGAACTCCTGACCTCAAGTGATCCACCCACCTCAGCTTCCCAAGGTACTGGGATTACAGGCATGAGCCACTGTGCCTGGCCACCTTTCCTATATCTTATCTGTAAAAGAATGTGGCTCTGTCTATGCAAAATAAAGCCACCAAGTAAACACACAAGCCAACTTTGTTTACTTTCCCAACTCTCTTCTTTTCATCCAAGTATCCCAGAAGGGTATTGCACTGTCTCTGTTTTCATTTCTCTTTCATCCCTGAAATTTAGCTTATTCTCAAAACCCTCACCCACTACCACCATGATCTGTACATGCCTGAATCACAGATTTTCCAAAGCCAAGTGCAGTGGATACCCCTTCATCATTATGTCCCTGCTGCACTTGATACAGTTGACCACAGCCTCATTCTGCTCTCTCCCTGTCTCTCTCTGTTTCTTCTCAGTCCTTTTCCTGACAATGTTATCTTTCAATGACTTCACAGGATCCAGAGGATAAGTCCAAACATCTTAGCGTGACACATAAGGCTCCATGTGATCCGGCCCCTGTCCACTGCTCAGCTTCTTCCACCACCCCCTACCCGCCAGACACTGTCAAGGTGTCATCAGCAGCCAACCAGACCTCCTATTCACCTATTATTGCGTTGTCACCCATCCTCATCCTCTACTACAACCAACTGTTGTTTAATCAGAAGCAATGTTGTACCAAATATCATGACAGCACTGGGAAGTAATCTACATTTATAAAGTCTTGGCAAAGGCAGGAGACTGATTTTTTAGTCTGAGTTTGTGAAACGCTGTACACCTCTGAATTAACCATATCCTTATTACATGAAACCATCTCCCTATGGGTAAGAGAAATTCTTCAAAAGTGTTAGATCAGGTCTGCAAATTCTCCTTATTGTTCTCTGAGGCCCAGAGTTTTGTTTCCTTTTCAAAGGTCTGCATCACACGTTGGCTATAATGGTGAGGTTTCTTTTCCTATTTTGTTGAATTACATTCTCCCACTATTAGCTGTCTTACCACTAGTTTTCTTTTTTTTTTTTTTAACTTTTCTTCTGGCTTCTTTGGAAGTGTTCAAAGGCCCTTTATTCTCTCTAACAAAGTAATACTCCTGTATCCTTATAAGCAAGGATGTCAGAGGGGCCCAGGGATGAACACCTGCACAACCTACAATCAGGAGCACCTGATGCAGTGTCCCAGCCATATTAACTTTGGGATAATCTGTATAATCCTTTGGATATAAAAAACAAACTCCCCACCACCATCACTCCAAATGGTTCAAGCAGATGGCACTTGTAACTAACTGCAGCTCTTTGGGTTTAAAATTTGTTTTTGTTCATGCAATGCCATCTTTAGGGGATTCTTCTCTCCCTTCTTCTTTCTGAGATGATCACTAAGTGGAGGAAAGTCCTTGTGATATTAGAAGTGATTCAGGCCCTCATACTGCCCTTGAATCTCTCCTGTATCTATTATTTGACTCACGGAGTTTGTGAGGGTCACTCACCAGAGTCAAGTTCCCATCACTGGTCTTGGCTAATTCAAGGCTTGGCTGTAGCTGCTATTGTGCCATAGCCTAGGTGATTACCCCAGGGCCTTCGATGGAGGATCACTTTGTCCCTCAGTTGAAGGGAACACCCCCATCTCCTCCTATAATGAGCTCACCAGCATGTGTCTTCAGCTGTCATCCATATCCCTCACTAGTGAAAATGAAACTCCAGGCTCCAGGGAATCGGGGTGCAAACTAGGCCCCCAGATTCATCATCTTTTGCAGCCCCTTCCAGTCAGGGATGGAGCACCTGATGCTATCCCACCCCACCCCAAATCCCCCCAAAGGTCAGTCTCAAGCTGTAAAGGGACTGTTGAGGGGACTTACCTCTGATATTTCCTCCCCACCCATGGCACTACCTCAGATGCTTCCCCTTGCTTCCCTGTTTCCTTGTATTCTAGCATGTCCCCTTCTCTGATGGGTGCTTGTTCTCCACTTCTCCAGGGAAGCATGCTTCAACTTGGTCATTTTGTCCCAATGGCAGAACTTCAGCAAGGAAAAGCAAATTACTCAGGAGGGAAAATACAGTAGAAAACATTTTCTAAAACATTGTCCCCACAACACATGTTCAAGGGCTGGCTTCATTCCAAATTCTTTTTCCCTGCATGTCTGTTTCCAGATTCAGAAACCTTCCAAAAAGCAGTTTCAGAGCACTGTCTGCAAAAAGCCAGGACGTTATTGTCCATTATACTTGTGATTTGCACACCTGCTGGGGAGGATGTGTGCATATTAAGTTACATATTATTGCCATTGACACACATGCATGACACATAAATCTTTTGATTACATTCTTGTAAGTTTTCATTTCTTTTTGTTTTGCCTTTGTCAGAAGTTGAACACCTTGAATACAAGGAACTATTCTCCCAGTCTGTTGACCCTCTCCGCTGGACTTGGTAATGACATGTCCTACAAAGCACAACATAAACACCCTTGCCTGCCTGGCTCTTCTCAGCAAAGAGTTGTGCCTGTTTTCTTATTTCTTCCTAAGCGAATTCCAATGTGATAAATCCCTGCCTCATCCTTAATAGCAGTCATCTACACTTTGGAGAAATGTGTTTCTTTCCTGTACTTAAAACTTCACCACTTTTTGGCCAGGTGCAGTAGCTCGTGCCTGTAATCCCAGCACTTTGGGAGACTGAGGCAGGCAGATCACCTGAGGTTGGGAGTTCAAGACCAGCCTGACCAACATGGAAGAACTCCGTCTCTACTAAAAATAGCAAGTTAGTCAGGCATTGTGGCATGTGCCTATAATCCCAGCTGTTAGGGAGGCTGAGGCAGCAGAATCTCTTGAGCCTGGGAGGCAGAGGTTGCAGTGAGCCAAGATCGCACCATTGCACTCCAGCCTGGGCGAGAAGAGTAAAACTCTGCCTCTAAATAAATAAATAAATAAATAAATAAAACATTGCTTTTTGACTGACTTTTCACCCAGTGATGACTTCACTTCAGATATTGAAGAGACACTAAATGGATATGTACTCTGATTTGTGTCATTTTGGCATTTTTCCCACAACTCTAGAAAATCAGAGGAAGTTTTCATCTTTCTTTTTCTGGTGTGTCCTGATAAGGCTGTCATTCCTTTGCATAAACATTGACAGTAACCAGCAAAAAGCAACAAGGAAATGGAGCCGAGCACTTGCCTTCAGTTCATTGGTGTCAGCCAGTTTGGTTTTGAGCTCAGTGTTCAAGTCTCGACACGTGCTCAGCTCCGTCTGCATCCTCTCCACCTTCTTCTGCAAGTTCCTGATGGTGACATGCGCGCTGTCTCTCTCAACCACCAAGGCCGTGCGTGCCTGCCGCTCCTCCTCCAGCTGTGCGATTTTCTGCCGGAGGAGGCTCATGTGTAGTTCTTTGCTCTCCAGTCTTTCTTTCTGTGTCTTTAGCTGGTTTGATGCCAGCAGGGATTTTTTTTTTTTTTAATAATGGAACAATAGTAAATATAAATGAGTTACCCAGATAATGTTGATCTTTATCTACACTTCAATAAGACTAATTTGTAAACCATCAAAAAAGGTCATTGGATTCCTTTTCCTGATTGCATTTTTTATTCATACCCTTTCCAAGAATTAATTGCATAGCTAAAATCTCAGACAAAAGAGACCGAGAAAATGTGTGGAGGTGTCGGCTCTCCACATCTGATGCTAACATTATGTGCATCATCATAAAAATGTAAATTGCTTTTAAAAAACTCCTCAGATGGGTTTATCAAAAGCAGAATATAATCAGAGAGACAAAGTCCTGTCCAACATCTAACGGCCACAGTACCTGAACTGGCGTTTTCTGAAATAAGATACAATGCAAGTGTGTACCACAAACCTAGACTGGCTCATTTCAGTCCTTTAGAACTGGAGTAGTTGGACCCCGACATGAGAGCTGATATATACATCAACCTTTTTTTTAGATAGCGTCTTATTCTGTTGTGCAGACTGGGGTGTAATGACATGATCATAGCTCACTGCGGGCTCTACCTCCCAGGCTCAAGCAATCCTTCCACCTCTCAGCCTCCCAAGTAGCTGGGACTACAGGTGCGTGCCACCACACCCAGCTAATTTTTGTATCTTTTGTAAAGACAGGGTTTCACCGTGTTGCCCAGGCTGGTGAGGAACTCTTGGGTTCAAAAGATCCACCCGCCTCAGCCTCCAAAAGTGCTGGGATTACAGGCGTAAGCCACCGGCCCCAGCTGAGAGTTGATATATTTTTAAAGTAAGGTATATCAAGGAGATTTTTAAGAAAGCTTTGCTTATACATATAAAATCTTAGGAATAAAAGGGGCTGTAGAAAGGTTTCTTGGTCTTTGTTATATGCCTTGCCTGTAAGATCCACAAACTAAGCAGAGGACAGGTCCTCAAACATCATTTATCATTGGTAATCAAACTTAAAAAAAGGAAATTAGAGTGATATTTAAGAAAGTGACTATGGGCTCCAGAAGGGAAAGAATCTTCCTGGGTGCCACATGTCACAATTAGTGGATGGAATATTAAGTACAGAAACCTTTGTCATCTACAACAAACATCAGAATCAGAATCATGTGGAATTATCAAGTGTTCAAGCTGAAGACCATCAAATTCCCCTAATTATCTACTCTGCACTTATAAAGTAGTAGAAGGTGGACTTACTGAAATGCTGCTTTGAGTATCCTGCCTAACAGTGACAGCTGTGTCCCTACCTAGATCACTTTTGAACAAGGCCTTTTTAATATTTCTCTAACCAAATTCCCTTTCTTAAGCTTCTTCATGTCAAATTCTACTCCAGGTCAGGAACGGTGGCTCACGCCTGTAATTGCAGCACTTTGGGAAGCCAAGGAAGGTGGATCACCTGAGGTCAGGAGTTTGAGACCAGCCTGGCCAAAATAGTGAAACCCTGTCTCTACTAAAAATACAAAAATTAGTCAGGCCTGGTGGCAGGTTCCTATAATCCCAGCTGCTCAAGAAATTGAGACAGGAGAATCACTTGAACTTGGGAGGAAGAGGTTGCAGTGATCCGAGATTGAGCCATTGCACTCCAGCCTGGGCAACAAGAGTGAAACTCTGTCTCAAAAAAAAAAAGAAAAGAAAAATTCCACTCCATTGCAATTTTACACTGGCAAGTTCTGTGCACTTGATGTAAGTTTAATGATTATATAATTATTAAGAAGTAATGGTGTTGGATATTGAGAAAAAGAATCAATTACCTGAGCAGAATTTTTGAAAGAATGGTAGATTAATTTAATATCTGGAACAGTAATAGGGTTCATCTGCTATCTTTTATAAAATGTTTCTCAAGATATGGTGGTGGAGAAGAAGCCAAACATGAATAGAGCATCTTCTGTGAGCCAAGGGTTTGAAAATGTTATTTATTAAAAGTTAACAACTCTTTGAGGTATATAGCATCCCCATCTTAAATATGAGGAAACAGAGACAGAGAGGTATATAATTTGTCCAAGGTCACACAGCTTGATGGAGCCAAATTGGGAGCCCAGATGTGACTCATTATTCAGCATCTACACTGGAATTGTATCACAGCATTTTTCTCCTAAGAACTATTATAAGAATGCATCTGTGTTTTCCTATTTCTTTCTCCAATACCAATAATTATGTAACTAATAATTATATTTTATCCCTTTCATCCATCCATTCATTGATTTAGTCTAAACTGCTTCTAACTTTTCCTTTGGGTTAGGAAAAGGAAGCCCTTCTCTCTCTACTAGAATTTCTAGTGCAACTGAGCTTATAAATGCAGAGGCTGCTAAATGCTCCCCCAGTTCTCCTCTTCTTCCAAAGTAATAGAAACTATGAATTTTTTCTAGCTAGATAAATGGTTACCCATAGTAAAGTCTACATTTGCAAGCCTCCCTTGCTGCTAGGTTTGGCCACCAAAACATATTCTGGCCGTGAGATATAAACAAAATTTCATGTAGCAAATTCTGAGTGCCTTTTTCAAAAGATACCTCTTGCTTGTTCTTTTGTAGCCCTCTTTCTCACTCCTTTCTTCTATTCTACCTTGAACACAGGTATAATGGTTCCAGGCACGATTTGGAACCATAAGAATAAGAATCACCCAAGGAATGGGAAGTGAACCAGCTGAAATGATCTGGTTCCTTGAAGACTTTACAGAGGAGAGTTGCCACACCAGCCCCGATCTTCCCGTCTCCAGGAATTTGTGTGATGGAAAAACAAAAACAAAACACTTCTACTTGCTTAAGTCACTGTCATTGTGGGTCCCAATTACACACAGTGAAACACAACCTTGACTTTAGGTGACAGATACACTTACCAACTCTTCAGGCTTAAAGTTGAGCCTCCAATTCTAGATACATATTTTTATAAGATGCTTTCTAACTACACTGGTAAATATGGTGGTTGTACATTATTTTTCAATATTTGGGTTTTTCAGAAATTTATTCTGTCAATACTAGCAAGTTTCAATATCCCCTACCTTTCTCTGCAAATTGTGGGCAATGGTCTTGTTCTCGATCACTGCATTGCTCTCAAGACGAATCAGCTGCTCTGTTCGAGCTAAAACCACATCCAGCCGCATGTCAAAGCCAAGTTCAGCAGCCATCTGGTCCAACTTCATTTTCTCCAAAAGCTGATCCAGAAATTTAAGATACTAAACCCAAGAACAAAAACGAAAATGAAACATGAAAGTCAAAGTTAATGGGTGATCTCACAGAATCTCCTCCTCTTTCTTCCAGGCTTACAGGTAATTCTCTTTTTTTTTTTTTAATTGCATTTTAGGTTTTGGGGTACATGTGAAGAACATGCAAAATTGTTGCATAGGAACACACATGGCAGTGTGATTTGCTGCCTTCCTCCCCATCACCTACATCTGGCATTTCTC
>NW_016107321.1:13197227-13205334 GCF_001604975.1 Cebus imitator
TATCTGGCAAGCCCACACATAGGATAATGCTTACTAAGTGCTTGCTGGATGAATAAATCAATCAATAAGCTTTCTATATACTAATTTCATGATTTGGGTTTTATCTTTGATATTGTCTTCTGATTGCGATAACTTATCCATCTGGCATTTTCAGGCAATTAAATGTTTCAGTAGGTACAATTTCCTGCCAACTGAAGCACACCAGCTTAAAGCCAAGAATTAGCTATGTTTTAATCATCAGGATGAAATTATTTATAAGTATATATTTTCCAATTTTGGCAAATAGCATACATATGAATACAATTTTACCTCTTCTTTAAAAGTCACAGTCATTGCAAATATCACTTATTGTATTGTGTTACAATACCATCAACTGCTTTTGTCTCTGCATCCTCAGGTTATCACTTTTTAATGCTGTATCGTCTATCTGGAATTTTTATTTTTTAATCTGTGTCTATGAAAGTAATGTAACTGCTATTGCTTATATTTTACGTAAAATAGATAACTACCTTTTACATGACAATATGAAAGCCTCTTTTTTTTCTGTTTCTACATATGACCCATCCATTTAGTAGTCTAGTACTACAACAGGTGAAAGGCATTAAGACAAGACCAAGCTGAGACCCCATCAAGAAAGTTTCTATTTCAAGGATCTTGGCTATACTTCTGAAGATTAAGGTTACTAGAAACTTTTAACTTCATAGAAATGAAGGATTACTGCATATATTGTTGATTTTAATCACAGTTCAGCATAAATAAGAAACTGCATTCTACTCTTTGTGTCTGCCTAGATTACCTTCATTTACCATTTAAACTCTGTGCAGCTTTGCTTTTCAATTTACATACTATCTGTCCTTCCCAGAACATGCATCTCATACACAGTTAGCAACAGAAAATTCACCATGGACAGAATAAGCTTACATAATTTGCTTTCATAATTGATAGTTATTTAGGCATAATCCCAATTAAAATTAATGATTCGTCTATAGTGAGGTAAGGGAAGAAATACCAATCCACCTGAAATTCTTGCCTTGGATATATTTCTTCTATAATTCAAATAATATTTATTGACTCTCTAAGCCCTGGAGAAATGCAGGAAAAAATAATTTCTTCTGGCCTCAAGAAGCTCGGAATATTTGGGGAAGAAAAAATTTAAAACAATCCAGTAAGGCTAAAAAGTACCCTGAGAGAGGCATGCACGTGTTGCTTGGGGAGCCTAAGGAAAGATAAGTAAGCGTCTTAGGGAAGACTGCCAGAGGAAGCAGTATTTGAGCTGGATCTTGAAGAGATCGTTGTTACCAGGTGAAGGAGGTGAGGAGAACATTCTCTCGGTGAGAATAGCTGTGGGCATATGGGAGGCAGCCGGAGGAAGGCAGAGGAGTGTTGCTACCAATTTGCATGTGATGTCTTTAGGCTCACAGTCACTTACCGCGGACCCCACTAGGATCCTGCCGCTCCCAGAAGGCTTCTGAGTTTGCCCCTGCTGGCAGGAGAAATTGCAGGAGAGAGGGAAGATGGAGAGGCCAACTCGCCAGCTCTCAGAATGTGAGGCCATGGAAAAAGAAGAAAGCTGTATCTGATCCTGGAGGCCACAGAGAGCCACTGACCAGTTTTAAGATAAAGAAAGATTAAGTTTAGGCACATGTTTCATTAAGACCTCCCTGGCAGCAATGGAGAGAGTAAGAACATGCCGGGAGCTCAGCTAGAAGCTTCTTTCCCTAGTCCGTGTTAATGAACACAATTCTCAGAGCCAAAGTGCAGCTGCTGGATATAGAGATGGGAGGCACTAGACTTCTAATAAGGAGACAGGATTTACAGTGCTTGGGAATTGATGAAAAAGAGGGAAGCATTGAAGATGGCTTGGGCAAGTGGAGGCAGATTACCACCATTACTGAAGCAGGAGAGAGACACACATCTGAGCAGATGTCATTTCAGTTTTGAATATATTTTGGTGTTCACGGACCATGCAGGTGAAGCTGTCCAGCAGGCAGTTAGGTGGCTTCCAACTTATATTACTATACTCAGGTGCAATGTTTCTTTTTGTTTGGTTGTGGTTTTTTGTTTTTTTGTTTTATTTTTGAAGGTTTTTGCAGGGAGGGGGTTTGAGAGGGAGTCTCCGTCACCCAGACTGGAGTACAATGGTACGATCTCGGCTCACTGCCTATTGGGTTCAAGCAGTCTCCTGCCCCAGCTTCCTGGGTAGCTGGGATTACAAGCACACACTATCACACCTGGCTAATTTTTGTATTTTAGTAGAGATGGGGTTTCGCCATGTTGGCCAGGCTGCTCTTGAACTCCTGACCTCAAGTGATCCACCTGCCTCAGTTTCCCAAAGTGCTGGGATTATAGGCATGAACCACCATGCCTGGCCTATTTTTGTTTTGTTTTAGTTTGGTTTGGTTTGGTTTTGAGACAGGGTCTCACGCTGTCACCAATGCTGAAGTTCAGTGGTGTGATCTCAGTTCACCGCAACCTCCACCTCCCAGGCTCAAGCTATCCTCCCATCTCAGCCTCCCAAGTAGCTGGGATCACAGGTGCGTGCCACCACAGCAGCTAATTTTTGTGTTTTTTTGTAGAGATTGGGTTTTGCCACATTGGCCAGGCTGGTCTTGAACTCCAGAGTTCATGCAATCCACCTGCCTCGACCTCCCAAAGTGCTGGGATTACAGGCATTAGCCACCAAGCCCAGCCAATATTTCTTTACAAAATCATATTTTCCACCAACACAGCTTTACAGATATCTAATAGAAAAGGCTCCCTTCACTTTCCCAGACTTCTCAACTCTTTCCCCTATTTCCCTTCACAAAACCACTACACGGTTCAGATCATTATTATCTTCTGAAGTGGACTAGTCTAAATATCCCCCGCTGGGCTCCCTACTTCCCCTCAGCTGTGTCCAGCCCTTTGAATGTGAGGATGTTTTTGCTTATCTGTGGTTGCAGATATCTCAAAAATTATGCATGGATTTTTTTTTTTTTTAGCTCATCCTCTGTCATTAGTGTCAGTGTCTTTTATGTGTGGCCCAAGACAATTCTTTCAATGTGACCCAGAGAAGCCAAAAGATTGGACAGCCCTGCTACCCTCTAAGCCAGTCCTCCTTGAGCAAAATCTTTTACTCAAAAACCTTCTCTGGCTTCCCATTACCTATGCAATGAAGCTTGAGTCATTAGACTGACTTTTTTTTTTTTTGAGATGGAGTCTTGCTCTGTCACTCAGGCTGGAGTGCAGTGGTGCCATCTCGGCTCACTGAAACCTCTGCCTTCTGGGTTCAAGTGATTCTCCTGCCTCAGCCTCCCGGGTAGCTGGGACTACAGGCATGTGCCACCACGCTCGGCTAATTTTTTGCATTTTATTAGAGACAGGGTTTCACCATGTTGGCCAGGATGGTCTCGATCTCCCGACCTCAAGATTCACCCACCTCAGCCTCCCAAAGTGCCGGGATTACAGGCGTGAGCCACCGTGCCCAGCCCAGACTGACCCATTTCAATGCTGCCTACCTGCCTCCAGTGCCATCCCATGCCTTTGGTTTCACCAAGTATCATGTCCCAGGCTCCCTGCAGCTCATTCATTTCCTGAGCCATCTTCACACACCTCCACTTCTTCTTTGTTCCTGCTATTCTTTCTGCCTCCAATTCCTTCCCACCTCTCCTGCCTGACAAATTCCTACTCATTCTTCAATGTTCACCTCTTCTGTGAAGATAGCTCACTTCCCGTACAGAAAAAAAAAGTCATTGCTCCTTTTTCCAAGTGTCTGTCAAATTTTATACCTGCCTCCATCATGGCACCAATTGTACTATTGAGCCCCAGTTTCCCTGTCTCATCCACTAGACTTGATTTTCCACAGACACCTTTGGTGCATCTTTGCATATTCAACCTCAATTCAGGCATGACGATTCCTCCGTGTTTTAAATACAGAAGAATGAAAAGGAATATGTTACTTGAGTGTAGATGTTTCAGCTTTAGAGTACTTTTCATGCCAAATGCTGCATTTCGAGGCTCTTGAGGCTATGTGCCACCCTTTCCCTTCCCATGAACCCTCCTAAGGACTCTTCCAGTCCACTCTTACTCCCCGTCCTGTCCAGAAAAACCTTTCTTTGATCCTGTTTTTCACAGCTGTTGCCTCATGCCTCTCTTCTCTTTGGTCACCAGGCTTCACATTGGTCTACTTGGAGGTCACTCCCCATTCCCTCTCTAGTCTCCCCTCAGCCCAAAGCAAACTGGCTTCAGCTCTCCACCACTCTACCAAAACTGCCTCTCAAAGATCACTGACAATCTCCCCACATTCGAATCCTCAGTGCGAACCCCTTCTCTTCTCATTTCACTCTCCCACTGGGTTATTGGCGCCACTGTTTCTGAGACTCTCCATGCCACAATCTCAGCTTCACAGGGACATCACACTATCTTTCTAAAATACTGCAATGCTCACACTTACCACACTTCATATTCTACAGAGTAAAGAATATTCCATCTTCATAATCTAAGCCATTCCAGTCTTCTCTCATCACAGATCCACCGAGAATAGCATGTTCCAGCCATACAGGATTCACCATTTAGCATTCTCTGAATATACTGTGCACTTGCAAGATTTCATGCCTTTGTTCAAACCGTTTCCCCTACGGGATCTGTCTCTTCTGGCCACTATAATCCTACTTATCTTTCAAAGATAAACTTAATTATCTCCTCTCCCATAAAATCTTCCCTTTATCTAGAAGTTCCTATAGCACTTTATTAATTCAATATATATAACACTTATAATCTTATAATATGGCAAAGTATCTGAATATCTGTTTCCCCTGTTGAATTGTGAGCTCTTTATGATCAGGAACTGTGTATTATTCCTATTTTAGCTTGCCAAACCTTTAGGGCCTCATATATGATAGGCATTCAATAAATACTTGTTGAGCTTAATTAAATTAATTTGAATCAAGGAAGCGCCAAACAATAGGAAGAGATCCATTCTTCCTTGAAATTGACTCACGGTCCAGGACTTAACCAAACTAAGTACTGTAAAATTCAGAATATTTTCAGGTAAATATTATATGACACCAGATGCTTCCACTCATGGACATGCCCCCAGGTCATTACTTTTTGTTTCTCAAAATTCAAGTTGTCTCGCAAAACATCTCCAGAAACGAGCTCTGCCTCCAGGTGTGTCAGCTGACCCTGAAGAGTCTCCAACTTAGTTTCTGCTTTCTGCGCCCTCTGGAGAGCTTTCTGGTGAAACCCAGACTCCTTTCCCAACTGTTCAACAAGCTCAGATATTTGGGCTTCAAGCTGGGAGACCATCTGGAAACAAAGAAACAGATCAAGAATAAGCCTTGTTTTAGATGCAAGGAAGTATTCACATCTACTGCTCTGCCTAAGCAGCATAACTCTGTGATACCAACCTTTAGATTATCTTTAAAAATCCCATTTAAAATATGTAATTGATAGCTGTATTTGGCTCTGTTTGAAATAATCTACATTCATTATTGAATAAAATTTTTGATTGGTATTTTTAATTTTTATGTAATTCTTTTAACAAGTTAAACAATAAAAATTTATGGATAACATTGACTTACCCCAAAACTATTGTTAAGAGTTTCAAAGTTTAGTAGGAAAATGAATTAAGACAAAAAGTACTGTAAAAAAAAAATCTACAAAGAGTCATGCCCCAGAAAAACTCTTCCACCATTTTGAGTTGACTTAAGACTGGACAGTGAGTTAATCTTGGTAGGTAACGCTGAGGCATTATGGTGAATTCATGTATAGACATATCCTTTTTGAAACTTTTTTCAACTTTCTATTGAAGATTAGTTGCCTATGCCCTAAATTCCGGGGATACTGACTGTGCACTATGTAGTTACAGAGTAATATCATTTTTGCCTTGGAGTGGTCAAAATCTCTAATATGGTGACTCTAAATAGAGTCAGTGTCATGGTACAAGAGGGCAGGGGGATCTGAGTACTGTCCCGTGTTAAAGTCCCTCCAGGCTCTCCACAACCCACCTGATTTCCCCAGTGGTCCCATTGTTCCCAGGAGTTCCTCTTTTTGTTCTGCTCATCCCCTTAAACCAAGAGTGCAAGTTTACCAAAGACCTCAGGGACACTCTCAGAAAACTCAAACTGATTTTACTAAATCCAGTTTCATAAAATGTTGAATTCAATAAAACCACCAAGTCTAGGGTGATACATTTGTTTTCTTTCCATGGTTTATTTTGGAAGAGAATGGGAAAACATAGTATTTACATAAGAGTACAGTACCATTCTCACAGAAATGGAAACATCCTGACTGTTTCAGATTTTTGCCGTCTAAATTTTTAAAAAGAAAACAATTTCTGTCTGCCTATCTATAAACATCCATGCTTAAACACTTAATCTGTCTTCAAACTTTTTGAAAGGCAATTATATGGGAGAACAAAAGTATTTGTTCTGAGTTATCCTCAGAGCCTACATTGAGAACCAATAGGTATAAATCAGAGAAGAAATTCCATCTTTACGAAAGGAAAATGTCTTCCCCAGTTCCTATAATTATAAAGTAAAAGATGCCCCCAAAAATTTCCTTTAACCACAAAAAATATAAACAAGCAAAAAATAATCCCCCAAGATCCCACCACCCAGAGGCACAAACTATTATTTTTAGATCATTTGTTTTTATGTATTGTTAAAATATAGTTGAAATATTATACATGCAGTTTCATTTCTTTATTTTTACCTAATTGTATTTTAAGCACCTTCCCATGCCACTTGAAATTCTTAATTAACATTTTAACTACTGATTTAAGAACTCATCATGAGAATGCTTCATAATTCACTTAAGCATTCCTTTATAAGAAAAAAAAATCATCCCTGTGAGGTCTGAGAAAAAAAATTTAAAATAATAAATAATAGAAATAAAGAAGAAAGGGAAAACTTGATAATGATTAGAGCTGTCTAAAGACAGTGTCCAGTAGGGAGTGGATTCCCAGTCACTGAAGATGGCCGGAAATTGGCTAACTACAGGCACATCTCACTTTATTGCACTTTGTTTTATTGCTCTTCACAGATTTATGGCAACCCTGCATTGAGCAAGTCCATCAGCGTCATTTTTCCAACAGCACATGCTCACTTTGTGTCCCTGTGTTACATTTTGGCAATTCCAGCAAGATTCAAACATTTTAATTACTATGATATCTGTTATGGTGATCTGTGACCAGAGATCTTTGATGTTACTATTGCAGTGTTTGGGGTGCCACAAACCACTCCCAAATAAGACAGTGAACATAAATGATAAATGTGTGTGTTCTGACTTTTCCACCAACTGGCTGACCCCACCTTTCCCTTCCTCTCCTTGGGCCTCCCTATTTCCTGAGACACAACAATATTCACATTAAGCCAGTTAATAAACTTGCAATGGCCTTTAAGTTTTCAAGTGAAATGAAGAGTCAGGCCAGTGTGGTGGCTCACACCTGTAATCCTAGCACTTTGGGAGGCCAAAGTGGGTAAATCACCTGAGTTCAGGAGTTATGAGGCCAGCCTGGCCAACATGGTGAAACTTCGTCTCTACTAAAAATATAAAAATTAGCTGGACGTGGTGGTGCATGCCTGTAGTCCCAGCTACTCAGGAGGCTGAGGCAGGAGAATCACTTCAACCTGGGAGGCAGAGGTTGCAGTGAGCCAAGATTGCGCCACTGCAACAGAGTAAGACTCCGTCTCAAAAAAAAGAAAGGAAGAGTCACACTTCTCTCATTTTAACTCAAAAGCTAGAAATGACTAAGCATAGTAAGAAAGGCACATGGAAATTTGAGATAGGCCAAAAATTGGGCCTCTTACTCCAAACAATTAGCCAAGTTGGGAATAGAAGGAAGCATTCTTGAAGGAAATTAAAAGTGCTACTCCAGCCGGGCGCGGTGGCTCAAGCCTGTAATCCCAGCACTTTGGGAGGCCAAGGCGGGTGGATCACAAGGTCAAGAGATCGAGAACATCCTGGTCAACACGGTGAAACCCCGTCTCTACTAAAAGTACAAAAAATTGGCTGGGCATGGTGGTGCGTGCCTGTAATCCCAGCTACTCAGGAGGTTGAGGCAGGAGAATTGCCTGAACCCGGGAGGCGGAGGTTGCGGTGAGCCGAGATCGCGCCATTGCACTCC
>NW_016107321.1:13206604-13229352 GCF_001604975.1 Cebus imitator
GGGAGAATTGCCTAAACCCAGGAGGTGGAGGTTGCGGTGAGCCGAGATCGCGCCATTGCACTCCAGCCTGGGTAACAAGAGCGAAACTCCGTCCCAAAAAAAAAAATACAAGATAAATCAGTAAGTGCTAAAGTGGAAGCTGAGGCAAGTTATCCACAGATCTAGCTAAGATCACTGATGAAGATGGCAGCACCAAACAACAGACTTTCAGTATAGACAAAACAGCCTTCCATTGGAAGAAGATGCCATCTAGGACTTTCAAAGCTAAAGAGGAGAAGTCAATGCCTGCCTTCAAAGCTTCGAAGGACAAGCTGACTCTCTTGTTAGAGGCAAATGCAGCTGGTGATTTGAAGTTGAGGCCAGTGCTCATTTACCATTCTGAAGACCCTAGGCCCCTTTAGAAATATGCTAAATGTATTCTGACTGTGCTCTAGAAATGAAACAGCAAAGCCTGGATGATGGCACAACTGTTCATAGCATGGTTTACTGAATATTTCAAGCCCGCAGTTGAGACCTGTGGCTCAGAAAAAGATTCCTTCAAAATATTACTGCTCATTGACAACATACCTGGTCACCTAAGAACTCTGATGAAGATGTACAAGGAGATGAATGTTGCTTTCACATCTACTAACACAGCATTCATTCTGCAGCTGATGAATCAAGAAGTCATTTTGACTTTAAAGTCTTATTATTTAAGAAATACATTTCATAAGGCTACAGCTGCCATAGAGAGTGATTCCTCTGATGTATCTGGGCAAAGCAAATTTAAAACCTCTGGAAAGGATTCACTATTCTTGATACCATTAAGGACATTCATAACTCATGAGAAGAAGTAAAAATATCAACATCATAGGAATCATCTCATTGATGATGACTCTGAAGGGTTCAGGAATTCAATGGAGGAAGTAACTGGAGATGTGGTGAAAATAGCAAGAGAACTAGAATTAGAAGTGGAACCTAAAGATATGACTGAATTGCTGCAATCTCATGATCAAACTTGAATGGATGAAGAGTTGCTTCTCATGGATGAGCAAAGAAAATGTTTCTTGAGATAGAATTTACTCCTAGTGAAGATGCTGTGAACATTGTTAAAATGGCAATAAGTGTTTAGAACATTACATAAACTTAGTTGATAGAGGAGCAGCACGGTTTGAGAGGATTGACCTCAATTTTGAAAGAAGTTCTGCTTTTGGTAAAATGCTATCAAATAGCATCACATACTACAGAGAAATTTTTTGAGAAAAAAAAGTCAATCGATGTTGTCAACTTCATTGTTGCCTTGTTTTAAGAAATTGCTACAGCCACCCCAAACTTCAGCAACCACCACTCTGATCAGCAGTAACCATCAACGTTGCAGCAAAACCCTCCACCAGCAAAAAGATTATGACTTGCTGAAGGCTCAGATGATCGTTGGCATTTCTATGTTGCTTTTTAGGTATAGGGTTATTGCACACTTAATAGACTAGCATATAGTATAAGCATAACTTTTATAAACACTGAGACACAATAAAAAACTGTGTGACTCACTTTATTGTGAAATTTGCTTTATTGCAATGGTCTCTGAGGTATGCTTATATCAATTCAGAATGTCGCAATGCAGATTGAAGCGCTACTTGAAGAAGGTTAGACTACATGAGCTCTGAATGCTCCAATCCTGTACTTTTATGGCTCTCAAGTTTCCAGACCTATAATTCAATTAACTCTACACTTCTGTGTATGTGCTTGAAATTAGATATTTGTTGATAAGCTATTCAGAGCCACATCCAAGGAATTATATTTCCAAGAAAATTTTTAGTGTCATTCCAGAGAAATGAGAAAACTCATTTTATATTTTCTACCTGTTCTGATTACCAATAATAAAAATATCTACTGATACATCCATAGTGATATTAGTAAGTATATCTTATTAATATAGCAGATAAATCTAATCTTTTTTTTTTAATCGCTCATGCCAGTGCATAAATCTGATCTTAATGCAAGAGAAACGGTGTTGATCTTGGCATAGCAAACAATGTAATCTACAGAAAACTGGCCACAAGATGCTGCCTCCCAAGGGACTGATTCGCATTATTAGAAGTATAGCACGTCAGGAGATGTGGTTTCACATTGGACTGAAAGCAGGAAGTGAGTATTTCTACCCAAAGACCCTTCAACATCTCCTATACCACAAATGGCACAGCGGAGAGAACGAAACCAAGAGAAAATTGATTCAATAAACTTCAAGTGGAGAGAGGGAGAACTGTGTGATCACTTAGCCATGGTCAGCACACCAGTGACCTTACTAGAAAAAAGCAAGCCTTCTGTAGAAATCAATCAGTGTGGTCTCCATTCTGAAACTGACGCCCTGAGTAACTGCAGTAAGTTAGCCTAAGGGAGTGACACTGACCCTGAAGGAAGACGCAAGCATCTGACACACCAGAGTGTGGGACAGGGTCTTTGGAGTCAGACAGCCCTGGTTTCAAGTTCCCCTGCACCACTTACCAGCATGTTAACTGAAGCAAGTAATTAACCTCTCTGAAACTCGTAGACTTTGCTGTGATGACTCAATGAGCTGATTTAGAAAATTTGAGCAGCCCAGTATTTCACACCATATTGAAATTCAACACATTGTGTCCATTTCTGTCATCAGGGTTACTGCTCCAGTGTATGGGTTCTGTCACTCCTGTGCTCTCACCATGAGGAGCTAAAGAACACTTCAGGAATTGTCCTATGTCATGTTTCTCAAACTATTTTCAGCATAGTCTTTCTTTCAACTAGAAGTCTTTCTGAGAGGAACAAATAATGAACAAATGTGTTGGAATCAAAGGCAAGAAGATCCCTCTTGCATCGTCACTCTATCTGGACCCAAGGGTGCTCTACAGAACCTTGAGACTCAGCAAAGTACGACTTTAAAATCATAATACATGGATGGCTGAAATGTGCAGGGGATACCTGCCATACCACGATTCTGATGTCCAGAGAGAAGAAGAGAGCCCTCCTGTACTCTGTCACATCAAAGAATTTGGCTTCAGAAGCTTATTTAGATAAATTAATTAATAAATTAATTCAAATAAATTAACATTCCAATCTGACTGGTTCTTGGGGACATCAAATGCCAGTGCCTGAGTGAACACGTGTGCTCCACCAAAACTATAAACTTGTGTTGTTTTTCACACCAAAAAGTCTAAACAATAAATAAGTCTTTCTTTTCTGTCTTTTCTTTTTTTGGGGGGTGGGGGATCATTTCTTAACATATACCTGATATTCTACAGGACAAAATGCACCAGATATTCCAACACTGGAGGTGGGCAGTGGGGGCTGAGGGGGGACTTAAGAATACATAATTTTAAACAAGAAAAGGCACTAAAGCACAATATAGTTAAAGAATAAGCTCCATGGTTTTTAGAAGTACAGTCATAATGCCCTAAAAGAGTTAATTCACTACCCAGGGACAACTATATGTTGATTTCACCAGAGAGACATTTTTGTCCTAAAATTAAACCAAATAGAAGCAAAAAAAGTTCTACACTGAAGAAAGAGCCACGTGGGTCACTTAAAGTCCGGTGACTTTTAGGCATAAACTCTTTTCCAATTGTTCAAGCTGTAATTTTCACTTGGGAAATATGAAAGTTACCAGGTACCAGAGGAGTTGGGGAGAGATAGCATGGGGAGAAACGCCAGATATAGGTGAAGGGGAGGGAGGCAGCAAATCACGCTGCCATGTGTGTACCTACGCAACAATCTTGCATGTTCTTCACATGTACCCCAAAACCTAAAATGCAATTAAAAAAAAAAGTTACCAGGTACTAGTAAGTGTCGACTGAATCCTCCTTCCCTTCTGTCGACATGTGTGGCTAGCACTGTTGACTGGCTAAACCTACCCCTCCTCTATTCACCTCAACTTTTGTTTTGAGTTAAATTAGGTCCCCCCAAACAAAGATATTCTGAAGCCCCCCATTACCTCAGAATGCGACCTTCTTTGGAAATCGGGTCTTTACAGTGGCGATAAAGTTAAAATGAGGTCCTTATGGCGGACCCTAGTCCAATATGACTGGGGTCCTTATAAAAGGGTAAATCTAGACACAAAGACAAACATGCATAGAGGAAGGCAATGTGAAGACACAGGAAGGACACTATCCCCGCAACAAAGAACACCCAAGGCCAGCAGAAGCTGGGAATGAGGCGTGGACAGAGCCCCCCTCGCAGTGCTCAGAAGAAGACAGCCTGGCCAGTGCCTTGATCCCAGACTTCTCATCTCCAGAACTGTGAGGCTAGAACTTTCTGTTTTTAAGCCACACAGTTGCAGTATTTTGTCATGGCAGCCCCAGGAAACTCCTATAACTGGAGAGGCTGGAAAAGCTGGAAATTCTATCTGTTCACTCTCTCAGATGCCCTTCTAGCCAGGAGCAGCCATGCAACATAATTTTGGACAATGAAATGTCCCAAATGGAAGTGTGCTGCTGCTTCCAGGGAGATGCTCACTTTAGTAGGTGGCAGGAATAAGAATAGGGCAGGAGACTGGGCACGGTGGTTCACACCTATAATCCCAGCACTTTGGGAGGCCAAGGTGGGCAAATCAACTGAGGTCAGGAGTTTGAGACCAGCCTGACCAACAGGGAAAAAACCCCTGTCTACTAAAAATACAAAATTACCCGGGCCTGGTGGCACAAATAATGACCAAATGAGTTTGACTCAAAGGCAAGAAGGTGCCTTTGCTACTTGGGAGACTGAGGCAGGAAAATCACTTGAACCCGGGAGGCGGAGGTTGCGGTGAGCCAAGATCACGCCATTGCACCCCAGCCTGGGCAACAAAAGTGAAACTCCATCGCAAAAAAAAAAAAAAAACCAGAGCAGGAGAATGATAGCATCTCAGGTTCTTTACAGCCCAGTCCAGATAAAGGCTTGTGAACTTGTATTAATTTTTCTTTAATTTGGGAAAAGATGTAGAAATTGTCATGGCCAATTTCTATACCTAATCAAGTATCATTCAGATGATTAGGCGGTTAGGAAACGAGAGAGAGAGAGAGAGATTGAGAGAGAGAGGAAGAAAGAAAGGAGGGAGGGAAGGAAGGAAGGAAGGGAGGGAAGGAAGGAGGAAGGGAGGGAGGGAGGGAAGGGAAGAGAAGGAAAAGAAAGAAAGAAAAGGAAAGGAAGGAAGAAAGAAAGAAGGGAGGGAGGGAGGCAGGGAGGGAAAGAAAGAAAGGAAGACGGAAAGAAAGAAAGAAAGTGAAAGAAAGAAAAGAAAGAAAGAAAGAAAGAAAGAAAGAGAGAGAGAGAGAAAGAGAAAGGGAAAGAAAGAAGAAGGAAGGAAGGAAGGGAGGAAGGAAGGAAGGAAGGGAAAAACAACAAAATTGCCTCTAAATTCTGAAGTAAAATCTGAAAATGTTGTAACTTTCTGTCATTGTGCAAGAAGTCATTATTTCATAAACATCTGCTATGGTGTCCTGAAATTCCAAGGCTGAGTAACATCTAAATACTTATTTAGAATTCGTGGGAACCTGGCAGTAGAACATTCCTCTAAGACAGCGGTTTTCAACTGGGGGCAACTTTGACCCCCCAGGGGACATTTGGCAGTGTCTAGAGACATCTGTGGTCGTCACAAACTGGGAAGGGGAGTGCTACGAGCGGGCAGAGGCCAGGGACGCCGCTCCAAATCCCGCAATGCACAGGACAGGCCCCCACAGCAGAGGATTATCCTGTCCAAAATGCCAATAGTTCTGAGGCTGAAAATCCTCGCTCTATAGAGTAAGCTTCTAAAAAGAAGATGAAACCTTGCCAGAAGCAGAAATTGCAAGGAACAAGTAGAGATGACGTGCTGTCAAAGTGTGGGTGGTGTCCTGAATTCTATGGAGAATTGCAAACACAGGAGAGGAGAAATGGATGGCACAGGGGTAAACAAGACAAGCAACACTGGGGAAGCAGGAGCCAGCCTGGAGTGGAGAATGTGCCAAGCCAAGCCTGAACTCACCGCAGAGCCTTCACATCGGTATTACTCAGCCACTGACTGTGTGCGTAGCCATGGCAGCTGGCAGGGACACACAGCCTCCTCAACAAACAGATTCATCAATTTGTAAAGCTCCCATTCTTTAGAGACATTTCTAAGACAATATACGAAATCCATTTTCTCCTGATTTTACTTGAAGATGAGTCACACAAGACACCGGCTATATGCTTGATTTCAGGCTTTTAAATAGGGAGAGCAGCTATTGAAAAAAATTACAGGGTAGGAAAGGCAGACAAAGGCACTAAAAAGACTGAATCATTTAATTTTTATGGGGAGTGGGAGAAAGCATACCCAGCTTAACCAATTTACATCATTTGGCTTTAGAAAATAAACATATACATCATGCTGGTAATTGGGTGCCTTGCTTCACATGCAGGAATTAAAATAGTTTTAGAAAAATACTTGAAAATATAGAAGGAGAAAGCAATAAAATGAAATGGCAAAAACAAAACAAAAAATAATTAGCTATTGAAGTACAGATGTTCCTCGGCTAATGGTGAGGTTGTATTCCAATAAATACATTGTAAGTTGAAAGTTTCTTAAGTCAGAAATGCATTTAATATACCTAACCCACCCAACATCACAGCTTCACCTACCCTACCTTAAAAGTGCTCAGAACACTTATTAGCCTATATTGCAGCAAAATCATCTAACACAAAGCCTATTCTATAATAAAGTATTGAAAATCTCATGTAATTGGTTGAATACTTTACTGAAAGTGAAAAACAGGATGGTTGCTTGGGTACTCAAAGTATAGTTTCCACTGGATGTGTATCACTTTCACACCATTGACAAGTTGAAAAAAAAAATTAATTCAATTCTCAGGAGCTGGAAATCATCTGTATACTATTAGCATTTAAGGTATATGACTTAATGAAGATTATTTCCAAACCTATAAATAATTTTCTTTCTCAATCAACTACCTCTGTGTAAACTGAGTGACAGGAAAAACTAAGTTACTTGCAGAGACCTCTACACATTAGGATGGAGGACAGCCAATGAGCACTCAACATTTTATCTCCACAAAGAGAAAGAAAATGCACTTGGCTGAAGGAGCCGCTAGAGTTGCTCCCAGAGCATGTGTGAATTTCGGAGCGTTTTTAAAGGGAATTTACTGTCGCTAAAAGAAATTGACAAATGCAACCCTGAACTTTGAGTTAGTGATTATTCTGAGTATTTCAGTAACACTAAAAGAAGGCAAAGCACATGTTCTCCTTTCAAGTGAGCGTGACATCAATAGAAGAAATAGTTGATAATGGAATTATACACGGACTTTGGAGATCATTTACTTTAAAGCCTCATTAACTAGGACTTCTATAATTTGGGTTTGATGATAAATTAACCAAAGTCTGGGTTGAAATGGACTCTGCTAGGTAAAGCTTTATAGAAAAAGAGAATTCTTGATAGTATAAACAAGATGACAGAGTTAAGCAAACATCAATCATATATGTGAATAAAACCATTTTTCTCCATTTCTTAGATAGGTCCCCAAAAAGGCTGTTCTGAGCACCAACACATTTTGAAAAAGAGGAGAGAAGGTGGAAGAAGGAGAGGCAACAGGAGCAATAGTTAATATTTACTGTCGTGACTTGCCAGGCAATGAGTTAAGATCTTTATAACAATTTTTTTCTTTCAGTACACACACTAAACAATAATCTGATCAGGCAGATACTGTTACAGGTCTGGGAACCTTTATCTGTAATTCCAAAATCCAGGATTTTTCATAACTCATTTACTGACAAAGCTTGGCCTGACCTGACCCAGCTGGGCAGCAAATCCTGACCCAAAATGACAAGAGACTATTTATGGTCTTCATTTATCCCACTTAGAGCTGCTCACGGGCTTTGCTGCAGACCTGTGAATGTGATTGACAGGAGGGAACTTCAGATACCACTGTGGAAGGCTGCACTCTGCATTACCTTTCTAAGCTCTGAAAAATTCTGAATTCAAAAACACGCTGGGCCCCAAGACTTTCAGATAAGTGGTTGTGGACCTTGTGCTAGCCCCTTTCTGCAGGTAAGGAAACAAAAGAGACCATAATCTCAAGAACCTGCCAGCGCTCACACGGCCTATGAGTGAATGTACAGCAGAGACGGGATTCAGCGCCAGGCAGGTACAACTCCAGAATCTGCATCCTAGTTAGATGTTGCTTGAGGGACTCCCATGCCTTTCTAAGTACTATTGAAACAGAAAGCAATACAACCATATTTAAATGGTACTTTTTTTTTTTAGAGACAAGGTTTGCTTTGTTGCCCAGCCTGGAGTGCAGAGGCACAATCATAGCTCATTGCAGCTTTGAACTCATGGGCTCAAGAAATTCTCCCACTTCAGCCTTCCAAGTAGTTAGGACTTAATTTTTATTTTTAGTAGAGAGAGGGACCGTGCTATGTTGCTCAGGCTGGTCTCGAATGCCTGGCCTCAAGTGACTATCTTGGCCTTCAAATGGACTGGGGTTACACGCCTAGACCACCCCTGGCCTTAAATGATGCTCTTAGCTAATTGAGATAAGTCACTGATATGGTTTGACTGTGTCCCCACCCAAATCTCATCTTGAATTGTAGCTCCCATAATTCCCACATGTCATGGGAGGGACCTGGTGGGAGGCAATTGAATTATGGGGGTCAGTTTTTCTCATGCTATTCTTGTGATAGAGAATAACTCTCAGGAGATCTGATGGTTTTACAAATGGCAGTTCCCCTGCACACCCCCTCTCTTGCCTGCCACCATGTATGATGTGCCTTTGCTCCTCCTTTGCCTTCTGCCATGATTGTGAATCCTCCCCAGCCATGTGGAACTGTGAATAAACCTCTTCTTCTCTATAAATGACCCAATCTCAGGTATTTCTTATAGCAGTGTGAGAACAGGCTAATACAGTCACTTACTGAGCATGCTAAGTGAATGAGTTTACTGTTCTTAAGATGTCTGTAAACAGCCATTACCCACTCACCCTGTCCCTGCTTTCTTCCTGGCTGCCCATTTCTCGAATCTTCTCCAAAATGGTGTCCTCAGTGGACCCAGTTGTGCTCAATCTGCCCCTAAGGAGGGCTGCGATTTTCTCCCTAAATGAGGAGTTCTGGCTTTGTGAGGCTGTGACTGCATCCAGACTGGCCTTCAAACTCTTCTCCAACTCAGAAGAGCTTTTCTTCAGGAGCCTCAGCTCCTCCTTTGAGGCATCCCAGACCTGCTGGCCAGCAAGCAGCCTTTCTTGGAAGAGCTTAACTTCCCTCTCAAGGGCTTCTTTTGCTTCTATAGCACTGACCAGGTCCTAAAATGATTACAGAAAATGAAGACAATAACATCAGTAGTCAACAGGGTACACCCGCATTTGCTATAACAAATTTATTGACTTTGCCTGCTAATGACTGCAAGGAGTTGGGTTAATTACTCGTTCCATTTTTAACTTCAAGTTCCCTATAGCCTCCTCATAAAGTTATTAAATCCCAGTAGTATGTCAGGAAAATTTAAGTGTCTTAAAAACAGAGAAGGGGGCCAGGCGCAGCGGCTCACGCCTGTAATCCTAGCATTTTGGGAGGCCAAGGCGAGTGGATCACCTGAGGTCAGGAGTTCGAGAACAGCCTGGTCAACATGGTGAAACCCCATCTCTACTAAAAAAAAATACAAAAATTAGCTGGGCATGGTGGCATTCACCTGTAGTCCCAGCTACTCGGGAGCCTGAAACAGGAGAATCACTTGAACCCGGGAGGTGGCAGTTGCACTTAGCCGAGATCATGCCACTGCACTCCAGCCTGGGCAGCAGAGTGAGACTCCATCTAAAAAAAACACACAGAGAAGGGATATAAAATCTGGGTTAGAAAAAAGAAGGAAACTTTGACACATAAGCCTTTTCTGTGTGGAACTCTGGAAAGAGTTAATAAAAACAAATCACTGGATAACATATTAGTAGATTCAGTCCAAATGTAGAATATGTTTGTAGAACTATCGTTTTCAAGCATGGTGTATACGGAAATTGATTTTTAATGAACAGTAAGCTCTCAGAGTCCTAGCTAGGTACTAACAATTATTTAAATAAAGATGCCCCTTAATACTAGTTTAAATGACAAAGGAATATTCTCATAAAAACATCATTGCATAAAGATATTCATTGACTTCCAACATTCAACATTACATATTACATATTCCCTTGCCTCATAAAGACAAAACTAATGCAGGAAGAACCTGAAGAAAGGAAGCAGAAACAACTAGCCATTTGGTAGAGAAAGTATCATACTTAGAAGAATAATCTTAAAGAATATAATGTGGGCTGGGCACAGTGGCTCACACCTATAATCCCAGCTCTTTGGGAGGTCGAGGCAAAAGATTGCTTGAGCCCAGGGGTTGGAGACGAGCCTGGGCAACGAGGTGAAACCCCCATCTTCCATAAAATAATTAGCCACGCATGGTAGCACGTGCCTATAGTCCCAGCCACCTGGGAGACTGAGGTAGGAGGATTGCTTGAGCCCAGGAATTCTAGGCTACAGTGAGCAGTATTTGTATTAAGGCACTCCAACCTTGGTGACACAGCATGACCTTGTCTCAAAACAACAACAAAAGAACATAAAATGTGAGATTAGTTTCAGAAAAATAATGAAGGATATAAAGAAGATTACCTGTGCACTGAATTCTATTTACCACAATCTAGAATGGCCCACAGAGGCACCAAAGGAACATCTTTAAAATTGATTTTTTAAAATTATTTGTTAACTTCAAGTTCCAAAATACATGAATTCACATTAAGAAAGATTAAGCAGCGTGTTAACCAGCATTGCTATAGTATTGCTGCCTAGTTAACTGGTAAAAAAAAAAAAAAGGTTATTAAAAATAGTATGTTAGAGGTAAAAAGCACTAAAAAGAAACACAATAGCTTTAAATAACAGACTCTACATCTAAATGAGCTGATAACGTTTCAGGCTGCCAGTTAAAATGCAATCATCTCTTTTGCATTAGAACTGGGCTTTAAAAGAAATTCCTCTCCATTAACAGCTTGGAAACAGGAAAAAGGATAGCCTGAAACACTAGTTCCTATTTTTTATAGAAAACATAACATCTTTTTTTTTTTTTTTATCATCATTATGGTGACTTTTTTAAAATCAAGGAAGTCTCAGGCAACAATCTGAAAGAAAAGTCACGGAGTAGATAGGTAGTTAGAGAAGCCTGCCCTTTTCAGAGATGTAATAACTCAACTAACGATGGAATCTATTTTGTAAAATGCCTTTTGCTTTTCAAGGTCTTGGCTTCCCCTTTGCATTGCTAAACTTGTCGTCACCGTAGAGAAGCCCCGCTGCTGCTGCTGATCAAACGATGGTCCTTAAAGCAGAGTCGAGGACACTTTATCACAAATTCAATATTTTAGCAGTTTACAGATTGCTCTTCAGATCATAATACAATAGCTTCTCACTTGCTCAATTAGAGTAATTTTATAGTATCAGTACTGGTGATAATAAATTGGGTGCATATTTTACTTGGAAACTACAGTCGTTCCTTGGTATCCTTGGGGAACTGGTTCCAGGACCCCGGAGGATATCAAAGCCTGAAGATGCTCACGCCTCTCTCCCATATAAAGTGGAATAATATTTTCATATAAGCTACACGCATTCTTCTGTATACTTTAAATCATCGCTAGATTACTTTCAATACCAAATACACCTTAAGTGCTAGGTAAATAACTGTTATCATGTGTTGTTTTTCTTTGTATTATTTTTATTTTTTTTAATTTGTATTGGATTTTTTCCAAATATTTTTGACCCAAAGTTGGTTGAATCCACAGATGTGGAACTTGTGGATGCAGAGGGACTACTGCACAGTCTGATGTGTGGTTAGGGAATTGAGGTCCTAAATTCAATAATGTCGGGATGAAAATTCATCCTAATCCCTTTAGAATTCTAAAACCATATATATCTTCACTTTTATATTGATAGACAACCCCTGATGCAAAAGGGGGAAGTTTCCATGGCCATTAAAGTGATACTTTTAACCAATTATTGACTAAAGACCTCAAAATACACAAAAATTATCTCAGATGCTTGTGACCTGTGGCGTTACTGTCAATTTGGAGTAAACAAATCAACTGGCAGCTAACACCAGCATAATTAAAATATTTCAACTATGAGGAATTTTTCTACCCCCATATCATACTATTATTTCACTGACTTAGAGAAAAGGGCCAAAACAATCGTCTCTAACAAATCCAGAGGACGTTCTCTTTTTAAACCTAGGCATCAACACTTACGTCTAGTGAAAATCACAAAATTAGTTTGTGTTCATAGAATACAGTCGTGTCTATAAGCAGGTTGGGTTTCTCTTTTCTAGACACATTCAGGAAAAACTAAGCTGTTTCTTGTATAAAATGCAGGACTCAAGAGCCAGAGTGACAAGGCCTTGAGGATGGCTGCTCTCTTAGTGCTCTGATTAAGTGCTGCAGGATTCAAGGGCACGGGGCTGATCTTCTGGAAATAGATGTTCTCAGACTGCAAATGCAATTACCTGTGCAGCTATCAGGAGAAAGCCACCAGAGTGGAGTCTGGTTGCATGGCTACCTCAAGGATACACCGAAGCAAGCGGCGTAAAATAATGTGACGTCAGTACCCCTGGCCACGACCTGGGAATTACTGTCAGACCAGACTGACATACAGATCGAGAAACAAGTAGCTTCCTGCCAGCAAAAGCAAGACTGACCTCCACAGAGGAAATCGCAGAGGGCAAGGGCCTATAGACTATGATGGGGATCACTTTAAAAAAATTTTTATAATTAACAAATCTTTTGGTTCAGTCTGACTGATGCAACAAATGTAAAATCCCTTCAAAATTACTTTTAACAAAAACTTTTATAAATAATATGATTATGGCATTCAGTTTAACTTCCCGTTTAAATGTGTGAGTCTGTATCAAGTAGTGAAATCATCCAAAGGTTTGTGCTTTAAGAACACAATTGATTCCTGTTCTGTTGCTATTTTATGGATTTAGATATACATGAAATCAAAATGCCACTCAAAAATACAATGACTGATTATCATCAGGACAGAAAACCCCTGGCTTGAGCTTAATTCCTTCAATTCTAGATCAATTTTATAAAATAAAAAGTCAATTGGCTAATTCTACCTACCGCAGTTATGACTAACAAAAAAACTCAGAAATTCTCCCAAACACACAGTGTGATACATTGCTGGTCGAAGTGTGAACAGGTATAATTTTGGTATATACATAACAAAACATAACATGCACATATCTTTTGGCCCAGCAATTCCAGTACTGAGAATATTCCCTAAGATAGGCTACTAAATATTGAAAATGAGGAATATGCAATTATCAATTATAATATAGCAAAAGACAAGGTACTACATGAATATTCATTGATACATAACTACTTAAACAAATATGAGACATCCATACTATAGAATATGATGTAGTCCTGAAAAGGAGTTCAACCATTGTGGACGACAGTGTGGCGATTCCTGAAGAACCTAGAAATAGAAATTCCATTTGACCCAGCAATCCCATTACTGGGTATATATCCAAAGGATTATAAATCATTCTATTATAAAGACAGATGCAGTCTATGTTCATTGCAGCACTGTTTACAATAACTAAGACCTGGAACCAACCCAAATGCCCATCGATGATAGACTGGACAGGGAAAATGTGGCTCATATACACCATGGAATACTATGCAGCCATAAAAAACGATGAGTTTGTGTCCTTTGTAGGGATGTGGATGACTCTGGAAACCATCTTGAATCTGACACAAGAACAGCAAATCAAACACCGCATGTTCTCACTCATTGGTGGGTGTTGAACAATGAGAACACATGGACACCGGGAGGGGAGCATCACACACTGGGGTCTGTTGCGGGGGACTAGGGGAGAAACAGCAGGGGGTGGGGAGGTTGGGGAGGGATAACATGGGGAGAAATGCCAGATGTAGGTGACGGGGGGATGGAGGCAGCAAATCACATTGCCATGTATGTACCTGTGCAACAATCCTGCATGATCTGCACAGGTACCTCAGAACCTAAAGTACAATAGAAAAAAAAAAAAAAAAAAAAAAAAGAAAGAAAAGAATGGAAAGTTTTTTACAGACCAACGTGAAAGACTCTCCAAGATATAGTAAGGAAAGTAAGGTGTCTGGTAGTGCATCTATACAAATAATAATGGTATCTACTATAGTACTATTTGTGCCGTTATGAAAAGAATATCTCCAGAAACATGCATAAGCAAATGCCAATTCTCATCATCTCTAGAGAAGAGAACTATAGCCAGGGTTCAGAAATGAAAGAAAGATGTGATAGAATAGTGGCAACTATGAAAACACTGGGGAATTTCAGTCCGTTTAAAGTGTCTAGTCAACAGTGATATGAGCACAAATATACACACTGCACATGCACACACACAGAAGGTAAAGTATTTAGAATGAGGGAGGTGATGCCCTGCTATATTTCCTTTGAATTACACCAAGCCTGAAGTTTGGCATTCAGTTCTGGGATTCAAACTTTAATACAGATTAAACACCCCTAGGACAGTGCTATTCAAATTTATAATCTGGTACCACTCCTGCACCTGCTGTTCCCAGTCCCAACAAGATCATTTCAACAACTGAGGGTAAGAGATTAGCAATTTCTATAGCAAGTTGACACTGATGCAACATCCAAACACCATGGACTCCATTTTTGAACAAAGTATGGACCCATTCAGGCTTTGTTAGACTGATGTGGTAAGTGGCAAGTGGCAAGACTTGGGTATCTGTCGTACACTGAAGGAACATGTTAGAACTGTGATATTTTAAGGCCGGTTTGCCAACTATAATCTAAATAAGTATATAAAATCCAGAACCCATTTCTTTCATCAAACTTAAACATAACTATACCTTTACAAAATAAATTAATAGAACTATCAACAGATGAAGGATTGAAGATGGATTTTGAAAACACATTTGTTTCAGACAGGCATGGTGGCTCACATCTGTAATCCCAGCAGTTTGGGAGCCCAAGGTGGGTGCATTCACTTGAACTCAGGAGTTTGAGACCAACCTGGGCAACATGGTGAAATCCTATCAAAATTTTTTAATAAACAGGAAAAAAAAAAGAAAACTGAAAATACAGTTGTTTAATTTTGGGTACAAGGTACATATAAAGATATTGAGCTTGCTGAAATTGCTTTAAAATCTATTCTCAACAAATCTCTGTTGGATTTATTGCACAGGAAATTGTTTCTATGTTTTGCTTTTCAGATACTTACCATAGAAAACATTGTCATCAATCCAACCAAGATTACCTAAGTGAACCAGCAAGAAGCTAGCTCATTGTCACAAACTTTACATGCTAACATAAGCAGTATTCATTCAAAGTGTGTATGTAGAACTTTAATACAGGGAATTTTATTCATAATGAAACTTATGGCTGAGCTCGGTGGCTCACACCTGTAACCCCAACACTTTGGGAGGCTGAGGCTGGCAGATCATGAGGTCAGGAGTTTGAGACCAGCCTGACCAAATGGTGAAACCCCGTCTCTACTAAAAATACAAAAATTACCTGGGCGTGGTGGTGGGTGCCAGTAATCCCAGCTACTCAGGAAGCTAAGGTGGCAGAATTGCTTGAACCCAGGAGGCAGAGTCTGCAGTGAGCCAAGATCACACCACTGCACTCCAGCCTGGGTGGCAGAGCAAGACTCTGTCTCAAAAACAAAAACAAAAGTTATGACTAAAGAATAACAAAAGGAAGGCTATGAGTATAATAGTGATATCAGTGATTCACTGTACTAATCTCCTACACACAAAGAAGAATGTGTACAATTTGGGTAATTCTATCTTTTCCTTGTGTTTATTCAGATTTTCATTATTGAAATTTAATTTTATGTCTGTGGCTTCTAATACTTAAAAATTTGGACTTATGCTTCGTGTATTTTTTTAATTGTATTTGAGCCCTGGGGTACATCTGCACGTCCTGCATCCTGCAGGATTGTTGCATAGGTACTTACATGCCATGGTGGTTTGCTGTCTCCATTCCCACCACCCCCATCACCTATGTCAGGCAATTCTCCCTGTTAACCCTCCTCATCCTCCCCATCCCGCCAACCCCACCGTCTCTCCCCTCCCCTCCTCTCCACTCCCACACCTAGCCCTGTGAGTGATGTCCCCTTCCCTGTGCCCAAGTGTTCTCAATGTCCATCACCCGCCTATGAGTGAAAACATGCAGTGTTTGGTTTTCTGTTCTTGTCAGTTTACTGAGAATGATGGTTTTTAGGTTCAACCATGTCTCTACAAAGGACATGAACTCATCGTTTTTTAATGCTGCATTGTACTCCATGGTGTATATGTGCCACATTTTCCTTGTCCAGTCTATCATCAAGGGGCATTTGGGTTGGTTCCAGGTCTTTGCTATCATAAACAGTGCCACAATGAACATACATGTGCATGTGTCTTTATGATAGAATGATTTATAATCCTTTGGGTATATACCCAGTAATGGGATTATTGGGTCAAACGGAATTTCTATTTCTAGATCCTTGAGGAATCACCACACTGTCTTCCATAATGGTTGAACTAATTTACACTCCCACCAACAGTGTAAAAGTGTTCCTTTTTCTCCACATCCTCTCCAGCATCTGTTGTCTCCAGATGATCACCATTCTAACTGGCATGAGATGGTATCTCAATGTGGTTTTGATTTGCATTTCTCTAATGACAAGTGATGATGAGCATTTTTTTTAAATGTTTTACAAAGGTGTTTATTTTTTTTTTTTTTGATGAGCATTTTTTCATATGTTTGTTGGCTGCATATTTGTCTTCTTTTGAAAAGCATCTGTTCATATCCTTCACCTACTTTTGAATGGGTTTTTCTTTTCTTGTAAATTTGCTTTAGTTCTTTGTAGATTCTGGATATTAGCCCTTTGTCTGATGGGTAGATTGCGAAAATTTTTTCCCATTCTGTTGGTTGCTAGTTTAACGATTGTTTCTTTTGCTGTGCAGAAGCTCTTAAGTTTAATTAGGTCCCATTTGTCTATTCTGGCTTTTGTTGTCATTGCTTTTGGTGTTTTAGTCATGAAGTCCCTATCTGTGCCTATGTCCTAAATGGTATTGCGTAGGTTTTCTTCTAGGGTTTTTATGGTGTTAGTTCTTATGTTTGAATCTTTAATCCATCTAGAGTTAATTTTTGTATAGGTGTAAGGAAGGGGTCCAGTTTCAGCTTCCTGCATATGGCTAGCCAGTTTTCCCAACTGGCTAAACAGGGAATCCTTTCCCCATTGCTTGTTTTTGTCCAGTTTATCAAAGATCAGATGGTTGTAGATTTGTGGCATTGCTTCCAAGGCCTCTGTTCTGTTCCATTGGTCTCTATCTCTGTTTTGGTACCAGCACCATGCTGTTTTGATTACTGTAGCCTTGTAGTATAGTTTGAAGCCAGGTAGTGTGATGCCTCCAGCTTTGTTCTTTTTGCTTAGGATTGTCTTGGCTATGTGGGCTCTCTTTTGGTTCCATATGAAATTTAAAGTGCTTTTTTCCAGTTCTGTGAAGAAGGTCAATGGTAGCTTGGTGGGGATAGCATTGAATCTATAAATTACTTTGGGGAGTATGGCCATTTTCACAATATTGATTCTTCCTAACCATGAGCATGGAATATTTTTCCATCTGTTTGTGTCCTCTCTTATTTCCTTGATCAGTGGTTTGTAGTTCTCCTTGAAGAGATCTTTTACCTCCTTTGTTAGTTGTATTCCTATGTATTTTATTCTCTTTGTAGCAATTGTAAATGGGAGTTTGCTCATGATTCAGCTCTCTGTTTGTCTGTTATTGGTTTATAGGAATGCTTGTGATTTCTGCACATTGATTTTGTATCCTGAGACTTTGCCGAAGCTGCTTATCAGCTTAAGGAGGTTTTGGGCTGAGATGACGGGGTCTTCTAAATATACAATCATGTCATCTGCATATAGGGACAATTAGACTTCTTCTTTTCCTAATTGAATACTCTTTATTTCTTTTTCTTGCCTAATTGCTCTGGCTAGAACTTCTAATACTATATTGAATAGGAGTGTTAAGAGAGGGCATCCTTGTCTAGTGCCAGATTTTAAAGGGAATGCTTCTAATTTTTGCCCATTCATTATGATATTGGCTGTGGGTTTTTCGTAAATAGCTTTTATTATTTTGAGATACTTTCCATCGATACCTAGTTTATTGAGGGTTTTTAGCATAAAGGGCTGTTGAATCTTGTTGAAAGCCTTCTCTGCATCTATTGAGATAATCATGTGGTTTTTGTCTTCGGTTCTGTTTATGTGATGGATTACGTTTACAGATTTGCATATGTTGAACCAGCCTTGCATCCCTGGGATGAAGCCTACTTGATCGTGGAGGATAAGCTTTCTGATGTGCTGTTGGATTAGATTTGCCAGTATTTTACTGAAGATTTTTGCATCAATGTTCATCATGGATATTGGCCTGTAGTTTTCTTTTTTAGTTGTGTTTCTGCCAGATTTTGGTATCAGGGTGATGTTGGCCTCATAGAAAGACATGGGGGGATTCTCTCTTTCTGTATTGTTTGGAATAGTTTCAACAGGAATGGTACCAGCTCCTCTTTATACATCTGGTAGAATTCAGCTGTGAACCCATCTGGACCTGGACTTTTTTTGGCCAGTAGGCTATTAATTGCTGCCTTGACTTCAGACCTTGTTATTGGTCTATTCAGGGTTTCAACTTCTTCTTGGCTTAGTCTTGGGAGTGTGCAAGTGTCCAGGAATTTATCCACTTCTTCCAGACTTACTGGTTTATGTGCATAGAGTTGTTTGTAGTAATCTCTGATGGTAGTTTGCATTTCCGAAGAATTGGTGGTGATCTCCCCTTTGTCATTTTTTATTGCATATGTTTGATCCTTCTCTCTTTTCTTTTTTATTAGTCTAGCTAGTGGTCTGTCTATTTTGTTGATCTTTTCAAAAAACCATTTCCTGGATTTATTGATTTTTTGAAGGGTTTTTTTGTGTCTCTGTCTCCTTCAGTTCTGCTCTGATCTTAGTTATTTCTTGTCTTCTGCTAGTTTTTGAGTTTTTTTGATCTTGCTCCCCTAGCTCTTTCAATTTTGATGATAGGGTGTCGATTTTAGATCTTTCCTTATTTAAACAATGAGATTAAAGCAGAGATTTAAAAATTCATTAAATCAAATTAAAATAAAGATACAGCATATCAAAACCTCTAGGATACAGCAAAAGTAGTGTTAAGAGGAAAGTTTATAGTGCTAAATGCATATATCAAAAACATAGAAAGACTGCAAATGAACAACCTAACATCCCACCTAACGGAACTACAAAAACAAGAACAAACTCAATCCAAAGCTAATAAAAGAACTAAAATCAGAACAGAACTCAATAAAATTCAGACCCCCAAAAATGTAAAAGGATGAACAAAGTAAAAATTTCTTTTTTGAAAGGATAAACGAAATTGACAGGCCACTAACCAAGTTAACCAAGAAAAAAAGAAGATCCAGATAAGCACAATCAGAAATGACGAAGGTGACATTAGAACTAATACCACAGAAATACAAAAGATCCTCAGAGATGACTATGAATATCTCTATGTATCCAAAAATCCTAGCCAGAGAAATCAGACAAGAGAAAGAAATGAATGACATCCAAATTAGAAAAGAGAAAGTTAAAATGTCACTCTTTGCAGACATGATCTTGTATAAAGGAAAACCAAAAGACTCCAAAAAAATCTCTTAAAACTAATAAGTAAATTTAGTATGCAGTATACAAAATAAGCATACAAAAATCAGTAGTGTTTTTATACACTAACAATGAACTACCTGAAAAAGAAATCAAGAAGATAATCCCATTTACAATAGCTACAAAAACGTAAAATAATTTATAAATTTAACCAAGGAAATCAAAGACTTCTACAAGGAAAACTACAAACCACTGATGAAAGAAATTAAAGAGGATACAAATGAAAAGGCATCTCATGCTCACAGATCAGAACAATTAATGTTGTTGGCTGGGCACAGTGGCTTATGCCTATAATCCCTTATGCTTATGCCTGTAAGCACTTTGGGATGTCAGGGCAGGTGGATCACTTGAGGCCAGGAGTTCAAGACCAGCCTGGCTGGCCAACATGGCAAAACTCCATCTCTATTAAAAATACAAAAATTAGCTGGGCATGGTGGCATGTGCTTGTACTCCCAGCTACTCAGGAAGCTGAGTATGAGAAAAGCTTGAACCTAGGAGGTGGAAGCTGCAGTGAGCCGAGATCATACCACTACACTCCAGCCTGGGTGACAGAGCAAGATTCTGTGAAAAAAAAAAAAAGAGAGAGAGAGAGAATAATTAATGTTGTTAAATGACCGTGTTACTCAAAGCAATCTACAGATGAACTGCAATCCGTATCAAAACATCAATGTCATTTTTCATAGAAATAGAAAAAAATCATAAAATTTCTATTGAAACACAAAAGACCATAAGTAGCCAAAGCAATCCTAAGCAAAAAGAATAAAGCTGGAGGCACCACACTACCTGACTTCAAAATATATTTTAAGACTATAATAAACAAAACAGCAAGGAATTGGTATGAAATAGACACACAGACTAAATGGGACAGAATAAAGAACCCAGAAATAAATCCACATAATTATAGCCATCTGATTTTCAACAATGGTGCCAAGCATATACATTGGGGTAAAAGAGAGCCTCTTTAATAAATGGTGTTGGGAAAACTAGACATCCATATGCAGAAGAATGAAACTAGGTCATTGTCTTTCTCACCATACACAAAAATCAACTCAAAATGGATTAATGATTTAAGCATAAGACCTAAAACTATAAAACTGCTAGAATAAAATGTCTAGGGGGAACACTTCAAGACATTGGCTAGGCAAATATTTTATGGATAAGATCTCAAAAGCACAGGAATAAAAACAAAAAAGGCAAATAGGACTATATTAAACTAAAAAGCCTCTACACAGCACAAGGAACAGTCAACAGATTGAAGAAACAACCTACCGAATGGGAGAAAATATTTGGAGACATTTGTCCAACAAGGGATTAATATCCAGAATACACAGAAACTCAAACAACTCAACAGTTAAAAAAACCAAAAAACAATTAAAAAAAACTAATCCCAATAAAAAGTGGGCAAAGACATGAATAGACATTTCACAAAAGACATACAAATGGCCAAAAGACTTATTTATTTATTTAAGATGGAGTCTCGCTCTGTCACCCAGGCTGGAGTGCCGTGGCACAATCTTTGCTCAGGGCAACCTCCGCCTCCCAAGTTCAAGTGATTCTCCTGCCTCAGACTCCCAAGTAGCTGGGAGTACAGGTGTGTGCCACCAGGCCCAGCTGACTTTTTGTGTTTTTAGTAGAGATGGAATTTTACCACATTGGCCAGGCTGATCTCAAACTCCTGACCTCAGGTGATCCACCTGCCTTGGCCTCCCAAAGTACTGGGATTTGTTTTTAAAATGCTGAACATCACTAATCATCAGGGAAATGCAAATCAAAACCACAATGAGATATCATCTAACCCCAGTTAGAATGGCTGTTATTAAAAAGACAAAAACAAACAAAAATAACAGATACCGGCAAGGATACAGAGAAGAGGTAACTTTTCCACACTGTTGGTGAGAATGTAAATTCGTATGACCACTATGGAACACGGTATGGAGATTTCTCAAAAAACAAAAAATTTAACTACCACACATCCAGCAATCCTACTGCTGGGTATTTATCCAAAGGAAAGGATACTAACATAACAAAGAGATACTGCACGCTCATGCTGACTGCAGCACTGGCCACAATAGCAAATACATGGAATCCACCCAAGTGTCCACCAACAGATGAATGGATTTTTTAAATGTGGTATATATACACAATGGAATACTATTAGGCCATAAAAAATGAAATCATGTTATTTGCAGGAACGTGGATGGAATGAGAGGTCATTACGTTGAATGAAGTTAGCCAGGCCCAGAAAGACAAATAGCACATGTTCTCACTCATATGCGGGAACTGAGAGTTGACTCATAGAATTAGAGAGTAGAAAAATAGATTCCAGAGTGTGGGAAGGGTGAGTGGGTGGGAGGGAGATGAAGAGAAGTTGGTTAATGGAGACAAGCATACAGTTAGATAGAAGAAATAAGCTTTACTGTTTGTCAGCAGAGTAGGGTGACTGTAATTAACAATGTATTGTATATTTTGAAATAGCTAGAAGAGAGGACTTGAAATGTTCTCACCACATAGAAGTGATCAATAGTTGAGGTGATGAAGACCTTAAATACCTTGACTTGATCTTTACACATTCTGTGCATGTAACAAAATAGCACATGTACCCCTTAAACACATACAAGTATTGTGCAGCGATAATAAATAGGAGGCATAAAATCCTTCATATTTCATAGCAGAAAGTCTTAAAATACTGCCTCAAATTGATGAATCAGGAATAAAACTGTATTAAAGTTTTAGGTTTTGTTTTTGTTTTTGAGGCAGGGTCTCACTCTGTCACCCAGGCTGGAGTGCAGTGGCGTGATCTCTGTTCACTATAACCTTCACCTCCCAGGTTCAAGTGACTCTCGTGCCTCTGCTTCCTGAGTAGCTGGGATTACAAGCGTGCACTACCATGCCCATCTAATATTCGTGCTTTTGGTAGAGACGATGTTTTGCCATGTTGGCCAGGCTGATCTTGAACTTCTGGCCTCAAAACATCTGCCTGCCTCGACCTCCCAAAATGCTGGGTTTATAGGCATGCACCATCACGGCTGGCCACTTTAAAGTATAATGGTAATTTTCAGAAGAACTAAAAAAG